>NC_141149.1:102739667-103047667 GCF_053477565.2 Lygodium microphyllum | reverse complement strand
TTGTGTAAAGCCATTACTATAATAGGATCTAATTTTGAGAACCTATCACGGCTCACATTTTCTCTCCAACCTACTTGGGGGAGGTGCAGAGGGGGCTCCCCTCTGCGGGGGTCGGGGGGACAGTCCCCCCTGGCCCGTAGGGCCATTACGGTAAATGCCATGCGCGATTTGAATGACCATTTATAGCCAAGTTTTGAACTACTTGCTCTAGATTTTAGCCCAAAGATAGATCTATGATGTGGTTTCAGCTCTTTTATGGTCTCTCTGTCAGTTTCAGGATCTATATGTTAAAATTTGAAAAAATCCAAATTCAGCCCAAGAGATCCAAATTGCAAGGGCCGAATGCCCAATTTGTCCCATCCGAATGGCCGAGGACCGAATGGTAACTAGTCTGAGTGGGGTTGGCCGGAGTGGATCAAGGGCCAAGTGGCCGAGTCAAGTGGGCCAAGTATCAAGTGGTCCAAGTGCTTCACTCGGACGGGCCGAGTGAAAGGCATCCGAGTGCAGTTGGCCGAGTGGGCCGAGTGGATTGAGTGGTCCGAGGGCCCACTATAAGATGATGGTCCGAGGGCTGAGTGCCAAGTTGTGGACTGAGGGTTGATTATGGGACTTGGCCTAGAATCTCTATCACTCGAACGGGCCGAGCGCGATGCATTTTTTTACTAGACTTCAAAGAATTCGTCGCGTCGAGCGATCGAGGCCTTCCTATTGGTCGAGCACCTCCAGATCCAACCTACTCATGTAGGGGAAGGTGTGGAATTACCTATGGTGGGCAAAGAACTCCTAGATGACCAAATCGAAGCAGGTCCACGCAATGAAGCTCTCTCCCTCTCTCCAGCTCTCCTGAAACCTTGCAATGCAAAATGTGGCCTTTCTTGCCACTCCTAGCCCCTTATTGCCCTACCCAGGCCTGTACTCACCTTAGTCTTGCTTCCCTTACTAACATTTAACCCAAATTTTCATTTTTTTCCCTTATTTTCCCTATTTCAGCCTATTATACAACAAGAGAAAACCCTACTGTGTGCTCCAATGTCTTGCTCCTATCCTTCCTAAATGCAAGAAAAAATCATAAGGGAAATACCTACACTACTCCATCATGCTTTCCCAAGTACAAAAACCAAAAACCTACCTGCTAAGGAGATCAAATACCTCTTCAAACTCCCTCACTTCCTACCTACCTACCTCAAGCACCGGTCCGTGGAAAACACTACTTCAATGCTCGATCTGAAGCACACAAGCGCTCAAGGCTTGAATCCGTTGGTCCCGGCAACGGAACCAAAATGTGGGATCTCTCATTCAACCGCCAAGACCCACGGACTGCTTATTGCTTCAAGCATTCCAAGTCGAGCACTAATGGCTACCTCTCACATAGCCGACCCACCATCCATATCTACGGGTGTAGTGAGCTTACCTCCATGCTGATCGAGTTACCTCCTCTCCCGCACACTCCAGTAGCTCCACGATCCAAGTGCAAGCTTCAAGCAAGCTCCATCTTCAAGCTCCACGCTCCAAGCTCCATTGCCGCAAGCAAGAGAAGAGAAGAGAAGAGAAGAGAATAAGAGAGAAGAAGATGGAGAGCTTATCCTCCCCGGTCCCTCACCCTCACACAGTCACTCCCTCACACTCTCACACTCCCTCTCTCAAGCACAAGCTCAAGCAAGTAAGAAGAAGAAGAAGAATAAGAGAGCTCCTTTTTGGCCACACACAAGAATGAGCTTCTCATTCACTTTTCAACTTTATATACAAAGCCCTAAATCCCTTTTGGGCAGCCATCCCCTTTTTTCCTTTTTTACATGGCCGGCCGTGGCCTAGGCCCTTTTTCCCATTGTCCTCCTATCTTCCTAGCTTCCTTCCTACCGCCCATCTACCTTTACAAATTGCACGGGTGAGAGCCTAGCGCTCTTTAAATTAAATCATGATGCGCTTGCACTATTTTACAAAAGTATTGACTTACACTTTTTCTTGTGCATCTTTTTCCTTTATTTAGGACTTTTCTGCACTTCTTGTGTTTCCATATTTTTCTTGGCACACCTTCATCTTCTGTTTCACTTTTGCCTTGGCCTTGTCTTTTGCTTTAGATTTTCCAGCTTTTCCACCTTGTTGGTTTGAGGGTTAACAATTAGCATTGTGTATAAGTATTTATGTGTGCATCCGAGGACGTCTGGGAACGTTTACTTATGTGTAATGAGCATTGCATTCATTTGGAGTCATCCTCTCTCTTACAAGTCAAGATTTAAGATATTTTCTCTCTTGATGAATTAATGAGAGAAGTAATTCTTTCACTAAGAAAGATGAGAGAGGTAATTCTCTCATTAAGAAAGACGAGAGACGTGATCCTCTAGAAGTGAGAAGAGAAGTGATTTTCCCTTTCTAAGGTCTAAGATGACACAAGCTTTTGTGTGGAAGTCAATCTTAAGGTTGAGGCCCAAGGCAATCTAATGAACTCTCCTTATCTATGGTTCAAGGTGGTTGCATGGACCATAAGTTAAGAATAGAGTTTAAAAAGTTACTTTTCTTAAAATAGATATGGTGAATCCATTTTTTAAATATCTCGCGATAGAAAGTCGATCTCTAAAAATGGCCCACGTAGATTATCAAAAACGGCAAGATCTACAACTTTTTTGTTGGACGTTTTCCATCATAAGAGATTTTCCAAAATTGGTGTTGCGGAGTAGGTCCTAGAACTGCCACATCTTGCATGAAGATCAACCTTTCCAATCTTGGCACTCAAGTCTCTCTCCAAGAAGAGAAGCTCTTGGAGCCTATAAAAGGGAGGCTCTCCTTGGGTGTGGAGGAGGTGAAGGAAGCATCACTTAGCACGCATGCAAGAGGAGGAGAGAAGGCGGTTTGAGTCTTACAAAGTGTTGTGGAAGCTTTGCTAAAATCAAGCACCAAGAAGAGAGCCCTACACATATTGTGTAGGAGAGAAGAAGAGAAATCAAGAAGATCAAAGGAACCAACTTTCAAGTTGTGTAAGTGCTTGCCAGTTATATACCATGCAAGGATCTATGTAAGTTCAAGCTCACCAACCCTTGAGTTGTGCAAGTGCTGTAGAAGCTCTATTGAAATCAAGCTCCAAGAGGATATCCCTACACATATTGTGTAGGAGAGAAGGAGAGACTCAAGAAGTATCAAAAGGTGACAACTTTCAAGTTATGCAAGTGTTAGCCGGTTGTATACCGTGCAAGGAACCGTGATCTTGTCCCCAAGATCTAAAAGTTAAGAACTGGTTTATGTGTAACGGAGGCTTGCTCCTTGTCAATAATATAACTCCACAAGGGGGGGACTGGCCCAACTTCCAGTCCCTAGTGTGTTGTCAATCTCTCTATCTCTCTCTCTTTCTCTCTACATCTTTCTTTTCTCTCATATGTTCTCTGTCTGCACTAGCATAATATGAACCATGTATCTTTTAAGTATATAAGAAGGCTGAGCGTGTATCTCGGATCTTATAACAACATCTAAAGATATTGAGATTGACTTACAATTAGCCATAACATACTTTTTCAACTTATCCAAGGCATACTATCTTTGTGAGAACCATATACCCTCTACAGTCCTAAGTATATCTATGCCAAGAAAATAGTGTAACTCTTCCAAATTCTTCATTTCAAACTTGACCTTAAGAAGACTCTTCACAATTGTGTAGTTTAGATCTATGCTATTGATTGTCAAATAAATAAGGTTGTCCACAATGTTTATATACATAGTGACATTCTTGATCACGTTTTCCTTATATGCACTAAGCTTAGCATTGACATCCAAAGCTATTGAGATTGGCTTGCAATCATCCATAATATTCTCAACATATCCAAGGCATAATGTCTTTGTGACAACCAACCATATATCCTCTAGAGTCCTAACAAAATCTATGCCAAGAAAATAATGTAAGTTTCCTAAATTCTTCATTTCAAACTTAGCCTTGAAAAGACTCTTCACATGGTCAATCTTTGTCTCACTATCACCTATAATAATCAAGTCATCGACATATATAGTGATGACCACAATAACCACATCATCCTCATATACATCAAGTAATTGATTAGCTTGTGCTCTACAGAATCCAATGCTAACAAGATATTTTGCAATCCTATCATGCCATGAACTTGGTGCTTGCTTCAGTCTATATAAGGCCTTATGAAGCCTGCATACATAATCAGGATAGCAATCATCCACATAAACAAGTGGTTGCTCAACATAATCTTCTTGCAACTCTCCATGCAAGAAGGCATTTTTAGCATTCATCTCATGCATAATCCAATCCTTTGATGTAGCCACTATTATGATAGCCCTCACAATAGCCATTGGCTACTAGAGCAAAAGTCTTATCGTAATCAATACCATGAGTTTGTACATACCCTTTGGCAACCAGCCTTGCCTTATAGTGCTCAATAGATCCATTATACTTATGTTTTACATTGTAAACCCATTTGCAGCCAATAGCTTTCTTGCCTTCAAGTAAAGGTACCAAATCCTATGTGTCGTTTCCCTAAAGTGTAGTTATTTCTTCATACATAGCATTATCTAAATCCTCATTACCCACTCCATCCTCAAAACTAGTGGGTTCTATGCTTGCACACTCCATCCTCAAAACTAGCGGGTTCTATGTATTGCACAACCTTAGATATGTATGCATAGTGATGAGCTACATAGCTATCATATGTCAATTACTACATGAGCTTTCTTACTCATATTGACCTGCACATGGACCTGGATCATCATTACCCACTCCATCCTCAAAGCTAGCGGGTTCTATGTCTTGCACAACCTTAGATATGTATGCATAGTGATGAGCTACATAGCTATCATATGTCAATTACTACATGAGCTTTCTTACTCTTATTGACCTGCACATGGACCTGGATCACTACTAAGTGCCTTAGCATCCTCTTGTGCCTTCCTCACACTAGATATCTTAATAGAAATTATCCCAAAACTTTTATCCAAGGTTTGCTTAGAACCATCTAGATCCACATCAAAATGAGAGAAACTTGTTGATACATCAGTCATAATAAATGAGTCCCCAACCTTCTCCTTGTCTTCCCTTAACACTTATGATATACTTGGTGGAATGACTTGTGATCATAAACTACCAGTCCAAGGTCTATCAATAGACCCATGACTAGAAGACTCCTATGGCCCACTCAATGTCTATGAATGTTGACCTATTTTCTACATAGCCACACTCTCATGCAAATTACTCCCAACTATATCCTACACATTGGTATACTAGTTGCTCATTTTATCAACAACAATATCTCTACTAACTCTCAACTCACGTGTAATATGGTTATAGCATTTGTATCCCTTTTGCTTAAGAGAATATCCCACAAATACACATTTTTTTCTTTGGGATCCAATTAATTTACTATGCAACTCATCAGGAATATGCACATAAGCAATACATCCAAATACTTTCAAGGGGGATAGATTTGGCTTTTTATTTGTATACTTCTCCTGAGGTATCATAGTATTTACAATAGTGGTAGGTATCCTATTCATAATGTATAGCAGTACCAATTCCTTTAGCCCAATAGTAGTGATGAGGCAAGTTTCTTTTATTCATTTATGCTCAAGCCACCTTTGCAATATGCTTGTTTTTTTGCTTAGGAACTCCATTTTGTTGCAAAGTGTACCTACATGTAAATTGTCTATGAATACCATTTTTCTACAAGAAATTAGAAAACTCGTTGAACAAGTGCTCTCCCCCCTCTATCTGACCTTAGATATTTAATGAATAATATTTTCTCCCTCTCAGCCAAAGTTTTAAAGCTTTTAAAGTGAGTGAACACGTTGCTTTTCTCACGTATAAACTAAACCCATACTTTCCGAGTATGATCATCAATGAAGGAGACATAACACTTGCAACTACTTATAGTTGCAATCTTTGTGGGACCCCACACATCAAAATGCATCAACTCAAGTAGCTTCTTGTATATATGCTTTTCATGTATAAATGCATGCATTGATTGCTTTCCAAATTGACATGTTGCACATACTTTATGCATCCCATAAACTCTAAACGTAAGCTATCCACAATATATTTTTATTGTATATTTTTCAAACATTGAACATTTACATGACCAATCCGCTTATGCTAAATTTCAATGTCAACCACAACATTTAAATCTTCTGCAAACATAGCAACATCCTTTTCAAGTAGACCTACATCAAGAGAAGACAATTTGCCCAATATGTTTATCTTTTGCAATCAACTTGCAACCATTTCCAAGGTTCTCTACACAACAATGATCAAATGTGAACCGAGCCTACAATCCCTATTCAACCATTTGATCAACAGAAACCAGGTTCTTAGTTATGTTTGGCACATGCAATATATCAGCCAAGTACTTTGTTTTATTGTTATGTATACTCAAGGGAACATTTCCAATGTGCGTAATGGGATGGGTGGTTGTATCATTTCTTGTCTCCACATAGCTTGGAGACTTTAGACTTCACATCTCTCTAAAACACTCTCCATGAGAAGTCATGTGGTTAGAGACACATGAGTCTACATACCATACATCATTCTTAGATGAGCCATCAATAATTATAATATTCATAAAATGCTACATGAAAAACAGTTTCTCACTTTTGTCATCATTGTTTTTGCTAGTGGAAGCATAATTACCTTGTTGCTTTATCCCATTTCTAATTTTAGCCTTGTTTTTTAAACAATTATTAGAAAGATGGCCTTTCTCGCCACAATTCTAATATTTTCTATTATCACCAAAATTCTACTCATATCAATTAAAACCTACAGTTTCCCCCTTTGGCTCCCCCTTTCTCGAGACTATTCTTCCCTATTTTGATGATCACCATAACTTTGACAATGACCATCACCTTGGCCTCAGCCAAAACCTCTACCTCTGCTAGTAGAGTAAAACACATATTCAGACTTGCTCTTACTTTGAGAAGAATAGGAATCCAAACCAAGGTCCTTCTCCTCAAGTGTTAGCATATAAATTTAATCTGCAAAGTCAAGGATATCATCATTGCTATTCATAGATGACCTGAAGCTCTTATACTCATCTCCAAGTCCATCTAAGCATATGCTTCCATAGCATCATCACCATCATTGCTACATTGATAGATCCGAGAGCTTCCACAATACTCTTGATCTTTAATGGATAGCCATTGATGGATAGTTTCTCTTTTTACTTGATTTAGCTTTGACTTGAGTTGCAATTTATTGGGCTTAGTGTGTATCTTAAACAACCTTGCTAGATTCTTCTATGCAATAGTGAGGTTTTCACATTCCTAAAAATAACCCATCATACTATTTGTGATGCTCATAGATAACCAATATATGACTTTAGTTTGTATCTACTCCCAATCCTTTGTAGCCTTTATATGCTCTACAATAGCATTTCACAAAGGGACTTTGGGTACCACTGCCATGTCTCCTTCAATGTAGTTCCAAACACTTTTACTCTTCAAGAAATTTGTGATCTTGAACTTCCAACCAGGATAATTATTATTATCAAGCTTCTCACTAACAATCTGGTCAAAATTGTGAGATGTTTTGATAAGATAAGAAACCTTGCAAAACTTACAATCTACAACAACCAAGTCGTTACCATGTGCATTGTAATCAAAACAAGAAACCTTTTTCACTAATTGCATAACAATAACTAAAATTCACAATTTTTATGTAGGTACCCTCTATGTCTATAGCTTGGCAAACACCTCAAACCTTACATATATGAAATCGTAACCTCTATATCTATAAACAACAAACACAATCGAATATATAGTATATCTAGAAACCGCTTTCAACTAACTTGCAGGACTACAATGGAAACCAAAATAATCTCAGATGGAAAAAAATATTTGGGAGAGCCCTAAAGAGTGAATCTCCATTATATACACTATTCTTTGAGCTCACCAAGTTTCACTACAATCAGTAACCGTAGCCCTACCAGTCTTAATAAGAGCCTCCTCCTATGGTAGTTATATTCCAAGGCAAATCAAATAAGATGGAAGAGCTTACATATTTCTTGCTTGCTTGCTTTCATGCTCTATTGCCTTCACTTAACCTTCAATTGAGTTTTATGTAACCATGGGACTACTTTGACACTATGTAAATAAACAAGAGGAGAGAAAGATGAAGCAACCAAGAGTACACACATACAATGGAGACTTAAGCACATGGAGAAATAGGGTTAAAATCTTCTTATTCTTCTTTCTTCTTCTTTCACAAAATAAAGAACTTATTCTACAATAAATGTGAAAGTACTAGAACATATGTATGTGCGATCACTACATGTAAACCTACTAAGGAGAAGTGATGTGGTACAATAAATGTGCCATAACCAAGAGTGGACTATGGGGATTTAGTCTAATTGTAGAATCACTCACATATCCTCCATGCCTATGCAAGATCCATAAGTGAGGCAAACACATGCAAATCTCCTAGTTTGAGAGATTCATAATTGCATCACACAGTGTGATTATTGGGTCATTATTCTTCCATTCAAGCAATCATTACTTTTGTTTGCACCAAGGATCATAGTAACATATTTAGAACATAGCTTTGAATTGCATTAATGAAAAATGATACATTGTTACTAAATGTGTTGATTAAATAGATCATGTGCCCGGGTCACATTTAAAAAGTAGATTTTGTTCCACATTCTAGTTTCCATGAATGTATTCTACAACCATTTTGTTTTCCTTAGTGGTGTATTTTTGCATGTGAAGAGATTCTTGTGCATTATTCACACATGCTAAATGCAATGATTGGCATTATGGTACCTATCAAGACATATGCACATTTCATAGACCTTAAATTGATTTGTAAGTGTCTTGCACCCTAAACTATGGGAGCTTTTGCTCGACTGCCAAGACCCACGGACCACTTATTGCTCAAGCATTTCGACTCAAATGCTAATGGCTACCTCTCACATAGTTGTGCACACCCTCTACTCTATGAGTGCAATGAGCTTACCTCCATGCCCGATCAAGTCCCCTTCTCTCTCGAACCTTCTGGTAGCTCCACAATCTGAGATGTGAGCTCAAGCAACCTCAATTCTTCACCTTCAAGCTCCATGCTCCATAGCCACGCGACACAAGAGATGAGAAGAAGAAGGAAAGAAGAAGAAGAGAGGAGAAGATGGAAAGCTTCTCCACCATGGTCCCTCACCCTTACATACTCACTCCCTCATTGTCTCACACTCCCTCACTCACTCTCTCAAGCGCAAGCAAGAGCAAGAAGAAGAGAAGAAGAGAAGAAGAAGAGGAGAGCCACTTTTTGACATACACTAAGAATGAGTTTCTTTATTCACTTTTTGGCTTTTATACATGCCTTTATCCCTTTTGGGCACCCAACCCCTTTTTTACATAACCAACCATCTTGCTTAGGTCCTCTTTTCCTATTCCCTTCTATTTACATTGTCCCTTCATCTATGCCCATCTATATGTTACAAATTGCACAGAAGGGAGCCTGCTGCTCTTTTACAAAAATTTAGAGGCACTTTTGCATTTTTAAATATGCCTTTCCCCTTTTGAATTTGCCTTGGACTTTTAAGATTGCCCTTGTGCTTTTGGCCTTTTCTCCTCTTATTCCTTCCATCGGGCCACTTTTTTTTGTATTTTTGAATTTTCTTGAATTTTATTTTGCTTCGTTTTTCTCTGTCTTGCACTGGGATTAACATTACCCCCTCCTAGTTGAGTGTTAGTTCCATGGCACTTGTGGAAAACTGCTGCTAATGAGGGCTCGGGTAGTTGAAAGGTTGCCACGTGGGTCGATGATGGGACCTTGCGGGGATAGGACACAGAGAAGAAGCATTTCAAAATGGTGGAGGTTGTGGAGGCTAAGAGTGGATTGAGTGGATGACGGGCCCTCCAAAGTTTGTGGTGGTTGGTTGTTGTGGGGTGTTGAGTTCACCTAAAAAGAAAAAGAAAGTGCACTACCTAGGGGTGTGTCTACCTTACTGTGTAGTGCATTGTGTCTCTGTGCCAGTGAAAGTAGGAGTTGGGTCAACAAATCGCAAGCAAGCCTGGAGTGTTGTATCACACTTGAGGACCCAGTTCGTGCATAGGGGAGGTGTTGTGGTTGTAGCTTAGGGAGACAGGTCGAGTGTAACCTCCCTAGGTGTCTTCCACCCCCCTTGATGCTCATTGAGTGTGTGAAGTGGGAAAAAAAGGGGCTAGGGGGTTAGGCACACAGAGCCGACCGACGAGGCCATGAGACTCACCTAACTTGAGGACCCCTAGGTGGAGTGATTGTGTCGCTCATCAAAAGCGAGATGTATTGCTTGTTTTCTCTTTTGATTTTCCTTTCATTTTCTCTATTCATTTTCTCTCTCTTTTTTTAAAAGGTACACGGGGCTTGAGGGACTTGCTAAGAAAGTTCTTGCCCTGCATATAGCCCTTTAGATTTATGTGTACATTTAGAGGGGTTGTGAACAATGTTGGGGTAATAGGCCCTTGGGCATGCCCATGTACAATGATCACCCATATTCTTTATTCATATATACATGAAAGTGCAATAAGGCTATCATAACATTGTTGACAGCACCTACATTGTGCGTCTCTTCTCTCCCTCGTCTCTTGCATCCCTTTCAACTGGTATCAGAGCCACTCCTTCACGAGCTCTTCCCCGCATCTACACGAGGTATGAGATCTTGTTCTCTCTCATTCATTTCAGTCCACATAGGTACAACAGGGTTTACATGTTGGGGCAGCCATTGATGAGTTTCCCCCTTGAAGCTTGAAGCTTCCCCCCTTGAACTTGGCTTCTTGAGGCTTGGTTTGGAGGCTTCTACTGGCTTCCTTGAGCCCTCTTGTGGCTCCCTTGAGCCCCCCCTTCATCAAAAACGTGATCAGCCCCCTCCCTACAGTTTGCACCAATTTTTGGCACTTGAAAGCAGCTCGTGATCCTCTTCCTTTAGCTCCCCTCCTTGTTGGCACTCTTTGGCACTTCAAAATGGCTTCATGAGAGCCCCGGGCACTTGGCCTTTGATCTTGGCACTTGGAATTTGACTTGGCATTGATTTGTGGGCTGATTTGCTTCAGTCTAGGGCTATTCAAAGACAATTTATAGTAGTGCTACATTAGCATTTTATGTTTGGGCCACATTGGCATTGACATTGGTCGCTCGGTTGGTCCCGAATGCTCCCCAAATGATGTGGGAATGTATGCCTATCATGTGAGATGGTTTTGAAGCTGATCTTGCTCAACCATTGAGTGTTTTACACAAACCATAGGCAGCCCAAAACAAGGCAGCCCCTGTCATTACATTTTATGCTCATGCTACATGGTCATTCGATGCCCAATTATGCCCGATTGGTGCCTACATGTCTGGGAATGTATGCCTATGAGTTGGAACTTGATTTGAGATTGGTTTGAGCATTATTTACTCAATTTTGGATTGTTATTTGTTGATGGGAACTTCAGGGCTGAAGCTATTTATGCTATAGCTGGGTTATGCCTATTGGTCAACACGGGGTGCTCCCAACTACTCAGTATGATGTCATGATGTATTTGGACTATGCCACATGTTTGATATATACTCCCGAATGCTTTTGAGCTAAGATTAGAGCTTGATTTGGGTTTGACTATCACTTCTTTGCAATTGGCATTTCATCTATGACATGGTTTATGCCTAGGCTACCCAATACGGGTTATGATGTCTTGGTGAATGCTTTATGCTTTGGCTGTGGATGGCAGTTGTTTGAGCTCGTCTCAACATTCATTTGAGTATTCCCTTGAGCAGTTGAACATTGGCTTGGCTTTTTCCATTATGACTTGGCTTTTTCCGTTACAACTTGTCTTTTTCCGTTACGACCTTGGATGCTATATGGGATTTGATGCTTTGATTATGGATCTTGGCTATTACTTGGATGCACTTACAGGTATTGAGTAGTGAACAGCTCCCTTGTTTTGGTAGTTGCCTATTGAGCTGTGATTGCTTGTTTGCATTTGATATGCGGGATACTTACTAATAAGTGGACTTGGATAGTGATTGGGATTTATAGTTATGGTTGCCCTGCTTCTCTGTTGTATGGCATCTATGCTATTTGGGATGTTATTGCCCATGTATGTCAAGGAGGAGCAGTTGATCTTTATGGCCACCCGTGTATGCACATGATTTGCTGTTATGTATTTTATAGAGCCTCTTACCTGGATGCTTTTACAGAGATATTTGGGCTTTTATTGGAGCTTGATTCTTGCAGGTTTATTTGCCACCTGTCGTTCTTGGCTCGACATGTATGTCAGTACATAATATGAGACAGTGCAAAGTTATGTATACTCCTATGTTTCGGGGATGCTTATGCATTTATGGCTCCAAGGCATGCTTATGATTTTATGGCTGCGAGCTACAATGGTTGGATATGTCATGCTTTTGTCTACTAGGCTTGTTCGTGTGGGAGCTTTTGCATCCGTGGTTGATGCCTTTGTGTTCTCCCCTTTTGATTTGGATGAGTCCCCTTTGCAGTATGCTATGACAACTTCTAGCTCTTGTAGTCATGCAGACAATCCTCTTGATGAGCTTGTTCTCTCTGATGAGAGTTCCCCTGATTCTTTGAGCTCCTTGGATGTATTGGACAGCCCTACTCATGCTATTATAGAGCAGTTGTCCTCTTCTACAAGTTTTACATGTTCTATTTGCTTTCATTGTGGAAAGACAGGGTATGTGAAGCGTAAATGCTTCAAGTGGATTAGAGAGCAGAAAAGATTGTGCCACACTAGACATGAGAGCAGAGTCAATGATACAGTAGGTGAGACCACTGTTGATAGTGGTATGGTGCATGTAGTTACCCATGATGATGCAGCTGAGCCTAGACTCCTGGCATCGTGTTACCCTACAGATTACTTGCTCAGTGATACGGCCTATACCTTTGACTGGCTTTTAGACAATATGGCATCTTGTCATGTTACTCCGCATAGAGCTTGGTTCTCTTCTTACAAGGAGGTTGACGGATGTATTTCTTTGGGCCTTGAGCAGGATTGTCATGTTATTGGTACAAGGGATATACACTTGGCTTTGCCAAATGGGTCTTCTATTATTCTATGTGATGTCTTGCATATACCTACGCTCAATAAGAGTCTGATCTCTATCAATCAGTTGCATGGTGCAAGATATTATGTATTTCTTGGGGATACTTCATGGAAAATCCATCGTGCTTGCTTGGTATTGGCCAGAGGTGCTAGATATGGTAGTGATTATGTAGTGCATGTCTCTCATGTGGAAGATTCTATGATTGCAGTTACGCAGATACCACATGCCTTGTTATGGCATTGACGCCTAGGCCATGTACGACACACTAAGATGGATGCTTTATGTGATATGGGCTTATTGCCTGCTCTTCCCAATGCTACTTGCCCTCATTGTACTCATGGTCTGCAGAGCCTCTTTGGCTTATGGTGATCATGTGAGGCATGCTCCTCTAGATCTAGTCCATGTTGCAGTATATGGACCTATGCCTTCCTAGTCACTTGGTGGAGTGTTGTATTTTGTGACCTTCATGGATCATGCTACCCACCGTGTTTGGGCTTACCCTTTGTTATGGATTGAGGATGTTGTTACTATGCTTGACAGATTTATGGATTCTACTGGTACCAGGCCTAGATGCTTGCAGATGGATTATGAGAGTCATGCTATCTCTCCCAGCTTACGAATCTCTTGTCAGCAATATGGCATTGATTTCTTATGCCCACGGTATTATGGGATTGCTCATGGCATGTGCCTGACTTTACAGGCAAAGGTTGCTTCTATGCTTACCACAGCTAGGTTCTCTTATGGCTTTTGGGCTGAGGCCCTGATGACGGTAGTCTACTTGATTAATTGGACATCATGTTTCTCTTTGGATGTTATTACTCTGCATGAGGCATGGAGTGACATGAGACCCTCCTATGATCACTTAAGGATGTTTGGCTGCCAAGCATCTGTCTCAGTATGCCACATGAGCCTATGTCACGCAAATGCATACTCCTTAGTTATGGAGATGGTGACTTTACAGCTTACAAGTATTGGGATTTATATGCCCAACAGGTTCTATTAGCCGTCATGCTGTCTTTTATGAGACACAGACACCTTTGAGGCCTCTTGTTGTGCGTTCAGTGTGCTTTATGGCTGATTCTACAGCCGTATATCAGTCTTCCGCTTTGCTGAGGCCGCATACTATCTTGAAACCCCGTTTGACTTGTGTCTGGGATGGTGGCCCTCTTTCGATGATTGACCTTGGAGAGTCTGTATGCTCTCCACTGTCTTTTATGTGTTGCGTTGATGCTATGCACCTCTAATGCTTTACAGCCGTGCACTTATGAGTTGTGTTGCTTGCTTCATGGGAAGCAATCATGGATTGCTCTATTGTCTAGAGCTATGGGATCTCTTATCTCCTAGATGTCATGGACTCAGGGATGCTTGACTCTTCTTGTGAGGAGATTCCCACCACTTATTGCACAGCTCGCTTTCCGATTGGGAGTTGGGTGAGATGTCATGATTCCTCACCCTGTCTCTTTTCTTTTGCTTTGTTTTTTCACTCCCTAGCCCATTGGCCTTTTAGTGGTAGGTTGTTGGGGTAAAAGGCCCTTGGGCTTACCCATGTATAGTGAGCATCCATATTCTTTATTCATATATATATGAAAGTGCAATAAGGCTGTCATAACATTGTTGACATCACCTAAATTGTGTGTGCTCTTCTCTCCCGCGTTTCCCGCATCCCTTTCAAACAATAATGGATTATTACATCTAGTGAATCAGCTATCATTCATATCATCTAGTAGAGCCATGCAAAAAGATGGGAGAACTGTGGCTCGCATCATGAGTTTGGCCATTGCGTAGCTATCTATGTCGGCGTTCAAGTCAAAAAAGAGGGACGATAGGCGATATTTCTATGGTAGGATCCTATTTGACCAACACCCTAAGTAACCTAAGGTAATTGCAAGTTGTAATGAAGGCTGGATCTGGATTAGGGCAAGAGGAGAACTACTAAGGAAGTGTGAGATGGAGGGCCTAAGGTCATTTACGAAGAATGTGAGGGCTTCTTCTAGTTTAGTGGCATTTACATTATATATCTTGCGGAAGTCATAGTAGCCATGGATGTTGAAATTAAAATCCTCTCCTACCCTTCTTGGATATGGCATGTAGTTCGGGTCATCTCTCTTGTAGGGTCGGGTGTTACAAAAAGACATCCATGCATCCATGTTTGCATCCCAAATTCTTCTCCTCCACTTGGGTTGTGCTTCATACCCCTTCATAGTCTTGGGCAGTTCCATGACCTTATCTTCCCAATAATCTGATGATTATGTCCTCCTCCACAGTATTGGATTATTTATCTTTCTTCGTTCCATTGATCCCCAAGTCTTTTGCTCATGTTTTTCACCTCTTCCACCATCTACGGGATAGCCCTCGCCTCATTGCTGGTGGGAATCGAAAGGTAAACTCAAAGGGTTGTTATTTTTTTTCCCAATGTTTCCACGCTGCGAGTTCCATGCTCCAAATTATAGGAAAGCACTCTTCTCTATGGGATAGGACTTCTAGAAATTGATAGGGCTTGCGCCCTTAGCCTTCTTCATGCATGCTCTCTTCTTCAGAGGAATCTCAATCTATAGCTTCTTCAACCCTCCTTGACTAGATAGCATCCATTGTTCACTGTTCTTTCACTTGACTAATCTTTCTCGTGGATTGGTGATCTCTCAAGGGTCTCCCCCACTTCTTCTTCACCTTCCACCTCTCCCACTGCCTCTTGGATAATAGCGGTTAGCACCCTACCAAACCCTACAGTTGATGCTTTGAATGCAAGTGTTCTGCAATCGGATTCAAAGGTTGCCTGGTGACTCACCCCTTGTTGGTTTTTGGTTGGATGTTAGCATTTAAATTGACTTTATCTAGGGCTCCTTCCACGATGCTTTCAAGCATAGGCACTTGGATTCTCATCATAGGCGAGTTGTAACTGACTGGAAAAGAGTGCATGCACTATTTTTGCTTGCAGCTAGATGGTAGCATCGAGAATGTCCACTAAACTAATTCCATCGTTAGTGTGCACCCTTGTGCCTTTGTCATCTTCAACATGCTATAGACATCCCTCTTCGCTTTTTTTCCTTGGACATTCGCCATCCCTAATGCTTTCTCCACCAGTTCCGGCCTTGGTGCAACTTCGACTTTCCTGGGAGAACCTCCTCGCCTGGCAATCATTGTGTTGCTACCCTTTCTTGCATCAAAGGTTCTCAAGAACTCCGTACATCCATTGTGGTTGATTTCTTAGCTAGCTTTTACCACATATTAGTGAAGGTTGTACCGGTCAATCATCCTCTTCACCGCATCTTCAGTATCTATTAGTTCCCTCAGGTTGTTGATGCTACGGTACTTGAGTTGGTTGAAGACTCTTGTCTCGATAGCCAACCGGTACCTATTATGCTCTTCTTTTGAGAATGGAAGTTATGCTGCCATTTTAGGTTCATGCCAAGATGCAATGACTTCTATTAGTTCACTTGCAAGGCCATTTTCCAACATGAAGGTAAAAAGTCTACAACTTTACGCAATGAAATAAAGGAACTTCAAAGATAGAATGAAAATTTTTGCTTCAAACAATCCGTAAATTCCAAGCAAGCATTTCTTGAATATTCTTCTTAAGTGCAAAGTCTCTTTATCCGTCTTTTTACTTTCAGGTTCCTATTTTAAATTTTTTTCTTATTTCTTTCTCTAATTATACTTTTATTATTCATGTTTCTATGAGGTTTTCCTTTTCCACCTTGCCTCTTTCTTTTCCACCTTACCCCCTCCCCCCCGAGAATGATGGGAATCCTTCCTAGGATTGGAGGATGAAGGGTTAAGGGCATTAAGCACATGGGTGTGATGCTTTTACTTTTTCATGAGCCAAGCATAAAATTGTGGGTTGTACTCTAAGGTAGCATGATGGTCCATGTCCTCAGGTATAATGCCTATGTGTGTAATGTAGGTCAGGACATCAGTGACGAAGTCACCAGAGTTTATTCTACTAGCAATACGCAATTCTTTCTTGATTAGGATTCGATCAAAATAGGGGTGGACCATGACATATTCCTCTAAAGGTCATTTTCATGTGATGGCCAATACCTTGAATGAGGTAGGAGCCACATAAGTTGGATCATACTTTGTAGTTTTGATGGCAAGTCTCTGCTTGTCGGAATTGGTCATGATTTGGCAACCCTCTTATTCACATTGGAGATGGAGAGCATACAATTTTCATAGAAAAGAAGAGTTAGAGTAGTCGGCGTGTTTTTAGCTCTTCTAGTTCCTGACTTGTTGCAAAGACTTTGCTCTTGCTATAGGATGTAATCAGTTGTTGTTGTGAGCTTGTTCTCGAGAAATTACATTGGCAATCAACTCCTCAACTCTCATAGGGACGTTAACAAACGTGATTTCCAATTCTTCCCAGGTGCATGGCAACACACACACTTCCATTGCTAAAGGCTCATCTAGGAAACCTAAGTCCAACCAGTCATAGCTTTTAGCAAGCATGGTGAAGGTGGCATCCAAGTGTCTAATGCATGTGACCAAGTCATCCCCCGTGTCTAAAGGTCAAGGTAAGAATGGATCTCCATTCATAAGAGGGTCTAAGTCTCGCAAGAGATTGGGGTTTGATTGGGCTAGATGACTCAACAATTGGTGTCTATTGCTTCGATTGTGATCCTTAGGGCACGTGTTAGCTACTTTGTGTGATAGACGTGGTTTGGGTCAGAGATGTTATGTTGCTTACTGCATGTGAAGCCATTGGGACACTAGCAACATTAGGTTGAGTAGGTTTAGGGGTAGAATGTTGCGGTATTGATCAAGAGACCCATTGCGATGCTATGGGTTTGGTGGCTTTTGGCTCAAGCGGCTTGTTAATTCTAGATGGCTCACAGGGTCTTGGACATAGGCCAGTAGTAGATGGATGAGGGGCACGTATACCACTCATGGGCTTAGGCAACCAAATCCAGTTGTTGCCTTCATGATAGCCTTGGGCATGCAATAGGGATTTAGGCACCCATCACAGCTTGGCATTTCGTTTGGTTCTATAGCGCCAACTGTGTCTCCTAGTTTTAGGGCGTGATGTACTGGGATGATGGACCTGTGAGGGTTGGCTTTTTTTTAGGTGGTCATGGGTGTCGTTTAGGTACCCATTGGAGTTCTGGCTTCATGGGCTTGCTTGTGTTTTCTTTGGGTTGTGGTTGGTTGATCTTGGCAGGGCAGGACAAGTCATTACCCCCCTCCTTAGACTTTGCACTATAGGTACTTCTATCGGTGGCACGACTTGCGGACTTATATGGGGCCACATTGCCCTTGTTGAAAGCCGGCGCTATTCAAACATTGCCAATGGGAAGGTGAATGCATTGTGAGTCGTAGTCAACATTGCAATGTGTTTTTTTTTAATACGCATCCTAGCAACGATTTCTTACCAGCGGCCTTGGTGTTAGGCATCACATAGAAGATCATAGGTAGGCTTTCAGTCTCGATAGAGAATGCTATTTTGCACTTTCCCAACATTGAGTAGGACTATCCCCAAAATGGTTGAGTTTAGCATTGGTAGGCTACAATTGGGGCTGACCGATGAGAGTCCAATGCTCATGGGTAAGGATGTTACAGTCAGCTCTCTCTCGTCAATAAGTGCATCAAAGGTGTGCATTTTTTGAGCAATGATGACTGTGATTTACAAGCAGGTTCCACTGCTTCCTCGTCTGTATCCTCGATTTTTGTGGTGGTGGCTATTCTCACGTTGACAAGTGGTTGTAGCATTGGCAACTCATGCAATGGATGGGTTGGAGGGTAGTACTTCTTGAGGCGACTGCCATTAAAGAAGTCCATGCCCTCTCTGTCTAAGGTCTTGAGCTCTATGTTGCCGGTTCGACTAATGTTGCAAACTTTGAAAGGCCCTAATCCTCTGAATTTCATCTTCTGCTTATGACCCTTCACTGAGTATAGCAACACTAGGTCACCTTGCTTGAACTTGTCACTCTATTTGACATGCTTGTCAAACCAACTCTTGTGTCTTGCCTTCTCACAGATTAGCGCATGAGTAGCTAAAGGTCATGTCTCAGAGAGATGTTCTAGCTCTACTAGGCATTTCGTCCATGCCTCCTTTCCAACCATATCTCTTGCACTACTACTCTCAAGCTAGGAATGAGAAACTCTAGTAGCAGGATTGAAAGGTGAGAAGGATCGAAGCTTGCTTGGAAGAGCTATGGTGGGAGAGCAAGAGCAAGAAAGAGAGAGAGACCAAATGGGAACTCCAACAGTCACAATGTGTGATTGGGCCTTCCTTTATTCAAATTATCACTGAAAGAATAAAGAATAAAGTGATGGTGATGAGCACCCGCCACCTGCAGTGTGTAGTGGCAGGTACTGTTAGTGTAATAATAATACACGGGCACCTAGGCGGAGGTGCCTTTACCGCCAACAACCTCCCACTTAAAGGCGAATCTACCCCAGTGAAGAGTGAAAAGAAAAAAAGAAAAGGCAATACAATGTACACATGTACAACAGGATGAGGAAAAACATCATCTCATCTAATGCCTATCAATCTCTTGAGGAAGGCAAAGCGCTTAGTAGTGAGGCTTTTCATGAGCAGATCTATAGGATTTTCGTTAGTGGAGATCTTGACAAGGTCAACAGACTTGTCCTCCACAACCCCACGTATGAAGTGATACCTCACCTCAATGTGTTTTTTCTTCACATGGAAGACTGAATTCTTGGCTAGTTGAATAGCACTCATAGAATCCGAATGCAGCGTAGGTATAGAATCAATCCTAAGGTTATGAACCAAACAGCCCAACCATATGGCCTCCTTGCAAGCCTTAGTGGCTGCAACATACTCGGTCTCAATGGTAGAGAGAATCGTACACTTGTGAACCCTGGACATCCAAGAGACAGCACCTCCAGCATAGGGGAATACATAGCCAGAAGTGGACTTCCTACTATCTGCATGTCCTGCATAATTGTCTCCCTTTATTATAGAAGTCTTCAATATCTTTTTTGGGAGTTTGTATATCCCACAACTCCTGTATCCTAGCCGCTATAGCAAATACACATATCTATTTTGCCCTTTAGATACCTCATGATAACCTTCACGGCATCCCAATGTTTCTTTCTAAGTATAGTCATATAGCGTGCCATAACACCAATTACAAAGGCAATATCTAGACGAGTGGCTATCATGGCATACATCAAACTGCCCATGGCTGATGCATAAGGGATCTTGGCCAACTCGGCCCTCTGCTCATCTGTCTACAGACAATCGGCATGTGAGACCTTCACATGAGAAGGTAATGGACAGCCAATAGGCTTGATGACTTGCATGCGGAAATGCTCAAGGACATTATGAATGGATTCCCTCTATGAGAGGTAGAGTAGTCCCTGATGCCTGTCGCACTTAATGCACATACCAAGAATATGATAGGCTTGTCCCAAATCCTTCATCTCAAAGCTCTTCTTCATCTGAGATAAGAGCATCCAACTCATCATGAGCTTTCCCCGCTATCAGCATATCATCCACATAAAGTACCAAAATAAGTAATGAGCCACACGAGCTATCTTCGTGTAAAGACATGGATCCATAGCACTCTTGTTGGAGCCCTGCAACCGCATAAAGGCATCAAACTTATGATACCACTCCCTAGGTGCCTGCTTCAAGCCATAAAGAATTTTCTCTTCAACTTGCACACTAGGTGCTCCCTGCCAGGTTCTGCAAAGCCATTAGGCTGCTCCATGTAAGTCTCATCATGCAAATCCCCATGCAAGAATGCAGTCTTGATATCCATCTGATACATGTCCAAGTCAAGTTGCGCGACTAAGGCCAAAACCAAGTGTAGGGTGGTCATCTTGACCACATGAGAAAAGAATTCATCAAAGTCAACTCCATGCTCGTGTTTAAAACCCTTAGCAACAAGTCTTGTCTTATAAGCTAGCTTGGGGTGCCCAGGGGTACTTTTCAGCTTGTACACCCATTTGCATGGCAAAGCCTTCTTGTCAGCAGGCAAGGAAACCAAATCCCAAGTCATATTCTTATGCAAGGAGTTTATCTCAGACTACATAGCCCTCTCCCAGGAGTGATTGTCACCCTTGTGCATAGTCTCATCATAGGTGAGAGGCTCTCCTGCATCTGTAACCAAGACATAATGCATTGAGGGCTCAAATCTATCAGGTGAATGTCTATCTCTAGTAGACCATCTCACGGCAGGCTCTACTACGTGTCCCAACACCCTAGCCATGTGTACCAACTGTTGTTGCAGGCTAACCATCTGGCTATACAAGCTATACTGGAGCACATGGCTCCTCTTGGAATATAACCCTACATACCTCTACCACATTCTCAGGCTGCCTATGCGTCTTGTCTTCATGGAAGACTACATCATGGCTATGGATGACTTTCCACGCCTGCAAATCCTAGAGGCGGTAACCCATCTCACCTGCATCTCCATAGCCAATGAAAATGCATTTGACACTCTTAGGATCCAGCTTACTACGCTTGTCCTCAGGCACATGGCAGAATGCCTCATATCCAAAGACACGTAGATGCGCATAAGACGTAGATTTTCTAGTCCATACCTCCTCTACAACCTAGAAATCCAAACCACTGGAAGGTGATCTATTTATGATATGCATAGCTATAGTGACTGCCTCAGTCCAAAAGCTTTGTGGTAGGCCTGCATGGCTAAGCATACTACGTACATGCTCCTAGATGGTTCTATTCATCTGCTCAGCCAAACCATTTTGGGGTGGGGCATAGGAGCGGTCAACTGATGCTTAATACCCCTCTCGTCACACAGTTTCTCAAAGGCACGTGATACATATTCTCCCCCATTGTTAGTCCGAAGGCATTTCAGCCTATGCCCAGTCTGGTTCTCAACCAATGCAAGTCGTCTCTGAAACACATCCAAGACATCTGACTTAAGCTTCATGGGATAAGCCCAAACTTTACGAGAAAAATCATCAATAAACATCACAAAATACTTTGCACCACCCATAGGGCATGGTCCCACAGACATCCGAATGTACCAATGCCAAGGGCTCACCCATGCATGTCCTACCAGACTTCTTATGCGTATTCCTAGTCTGTTTGCCATAAAGACAATGCTCACATGAATCAAAACATGAATAGTCAAGGGGCGGTAAGTACTTCAATCCAGAAAGCATTTTCATTCCCTTCAAAGACATATGGCCCAAACAGGCATGCCAAAGAGATACATGTGAGATGGAACCCACTAACAAAAAATGGTCAACAGAGGACCGATCAACTACAAGAGGATAGAGGCTTCTAGCCTTGGTACCTCTAGCAAGCACAAGTCTTCCACCATAGGTGATCTTCCAGGTAGAATCCCCAAAAGAGACATGAAACCCAACATCATCAAGCTTCCCTGCAGACATAAGATTGTGTGTAAGTGCATGTATATGACGTACATCCTATAACGGAAAAGTACTGCTAGCAGAGAACTACAGCCGTACATCCCCAATGCCAACAATAGCAAGTGACATGTCATCACCCAAGTGAATTGAACCAGAGACAGTGCAGTAGGAGTGGAACCACTCACGACATGGTGTAGCATAAAATGAAGCACCAGAATCCAAAAGCCAGCATTGCGCATACATAAAGTGAACCTCGGTCAATGGCGTAGCATCACAAGAACTAGTTGCAAGTATGTACTCCCCATCGGAGTCATCAGTCTACATGACATTATCCCCTTGATTTTCACACTAGATTTTGCAAGCATAATGCTGCGATTAGAGGATTTTTCATGTACTTTATCTTTCCCCTTCTCTTTGCACTTCTCATTGCGCAACTCATGACACTGTGGCCGTATATGACCCTTCTTGCCGCAATGATGACATGTCACATTAGCATTTCTCCCATGAAACTTGCTGCACGACTTAGACCTAGACTTCTATGAATCTCTGCCATGTCCATACCCACAGTCATTCTTTCCAGTACCATCTCTGCCTTTAACAATCAAAGCATACGACACATGAGAGGCGTCCAAGCTCTTATGGTTGATCTCTTCCTACAAAAGAGTACTCTCTACATCAAGCAAGTTCAAAATAGTAGCAGGAGCACATGAGGCAGTGTGGAATACATCCCATGACTCACTCAGAGTCCTAAGAAAAAACAATGGAGTAACCTCATCATTAAAGGTAATGCCATGCGAAGTCAAATTCTTGAGAATAGCATGGATCTAGCTCAAATGAGCAGACATTGTCATATTCTCCTTCATGGGCAAATCCATAAGTTGCTTCAGCCAATACATCTGACTTGCTGGACTTTTCTTATCATAGAGGTTCTTGATCTTATCCCAAAGCTAGCATGCACTCTATGCTTCCTCAATCACATTGTAATGCACCTGTTCAGTGAGAGACAAGATGAGGGTGGGCTTGTATAACTCATCAAGCTCCATCCATTTGTCATCAATCATGGTTTCTGGCTGCTCTCCATGCAACCTTAGTGGTTTTATGTACGATTTCTGCACCCATACCTACCAAACTTGGCTCTTCCAATAGGCATAATTTGTACCATCAAGCTTAGTTATATTGAAGATAGTATTGTCCATGAATTGATAGCTAATGATGCTGCCTATCAAGTACCATCAAAAGTACATAAAATCAAGATGATTCAGCATGAAAAATACATCATAGTCCATGCATAACTACTTGTTGTAATAAATTATAGCCAGGTACAATAAGAGCAAGCTGTAGGAAAAATGAATGCACTAAGTCAACCACTTTCTATCAAAGCATAGCTGGCATCAAGCGGGCATAAATCAGCAAGTGACAGTCATACAGACATCGAGCAAACACCTAAGCATGTCAAATGAATCTGTTAGTAAGCCCGCACACCCCCTATGTGATAGGGCAAAGTGTGCACACCACTGGCAAGACTTGACACAAATAGGTGTATGCGTAGGGAGTGCAAAGCCCAAATCATCCCAGGTACATCTATGAGGACCATGGCATATCAACCATACAACATCCAAGTGACGATCCCAGTCTCAAGTATCTGAATGCTCAAGTAGCATAAACTGCCTGCTCAATGTCTGTCAAGCATCCAAAGACGCTCCCATTAGCACAAAAGCCGTAAATATCAAGTACAAATGCTCAACAAGGGCATATGATAACACCAGTGTGACAGAAGATCCAAGATCAAGCATCAATAAGACATCATGAGCATATAGGTAGTGTAGCATCCGTACATTGCGTTAAATCGGCTCTAAATAAGTCATTTTCACTAGACATGCAAAAAATGTATGCATCGGGTAGGTCATCTATGATGCCTTGTCGAGAAACTTCTCCTGTGGGTACGTGGGACATGTGTTCTGCCCATGTAATGTATCTTTCCCTTGCGTACAACCACAAAGAAGTCAAACTCTAAAAGCAGAAGAAACCATCGAGCTATGCATCATGTAGCGCAAGGTTTTTTCACAAGATAAAGTAAGGCTTGATGGTCAACAAAGAAGGTAAAGGACGTAGCCAAAAGATAATCCCAAAATTTCTTCACAGTGAACACCATGGCTAGGCCTTCTCTCTCTATCGTGAAGTAATCCATCTCAGTATCCATGAGTTGTCTGCTAGCAAAGCTCACTGGATAGTCAAGGTTATGTTTGCTAGGCTAGCATAGAACAACTCCCATGAGAAACTTTGATGCATTAATATGCACATGGAATGTTATGCTTTAGTCTAGGGCTCATAAGATTGGTGGTGTGGTAAAAGCCTTTTTCAATTCCTCACAAGCGCATTGGCACTTCTCGGTCCACTCGAATACAATCAACAACTTGTAAAGTGGTCTAGCAATCAATGCATAGTTCAAGATGAAGTGCCGATAGTACCTCGTGTGTCCTAGGAAGCACTAAACTCCCTTATAATTTGTTGGGGGTGACAAGTCAACAATGACCCTGATCTTGGAGAAGTTAGTGGCGGCAATGCCATTCTTGGACACCATGTGCCCTAAGATACATACGTGTTTCACCTAGAATTGGCACTTTAAGGGGTTCAAGGAGAGACTATACAATCTACATCATTCAAAGACTGTGCGAAGCTTGTCTAGGTGTTCCTTCTAACTAGAGTGGGACACATAGATCATCAATGAATACCTCTAGTTCTTGCCTGAGCTTGTCCTTTGAAAATGGTGAACATTAGATATTGAAAGGTAGCATGCATGTTCGGCATGCTACCATTCATAGATCATCAATGAATACCTCTAGTTCTTGCCTGAGATTGTCCTTTGAAAATGATGAACATTAGATGTTGAAATGTAGCATGCATGTTCAGCATCCCAAATGGCATGACTACGTAAGCAAATATGCCCCATTCTATGGTGAATGTTGTCTTATGTCTATTGCTTGTCTACCCAAGAAGCCGTCTAAGAAACTATAGGATTATTTTCCTGTTACTCTCTCCAACATGTGTTTGTGTAGGGCAATGGGTAATTTTCTCTCTTAGTCGATGCATTAACATTCTTGTAGTTCTCACACACTCGGATTTTACCGTTCTTTTTCAGCACAATCACAGTGGGTGACACCCAGTCCGTGTGCTCAATCTTGTAAATGAATTCAGCCTTTAATAGTTTATCAATCTTTTCCTTCACAGTGTGAGCATGCTTTGGATTCATCAGGTAAGGCCATTGTGAATTCCCAAGCAAATATGTCTATGTACTCTCACAATAGAGCAACAAGATTAGCCTCCTCTTGCTCAGTCAAGTTGTCAGCTATAAACACGGGTTGAGACTTTTCCCCTTCCTAAGTTGACCTCCTTGACCTTGGTAGGCCCTTCAATTGGTTCACTTGTCTATCCATGTCTCTTCACTCCTAACAAGATCACTACCTTGTCCCCTTTTTTGAATTTAGTGAAGCGCTTTGGTAGGTCTTGGGGTTTCTCTTGTTGTTTGGTTTCCGACCCATTTGGTTGTCCTCTCTTTTCCTCCTTCACTTGCCTACACTGTAGATGGAAAGTCCCCTTTGGTGTGTCTAGTCGTAGGTGGTCGGGGTATCTCTGGGTCGCTCTTAGAGCTCACTTCCAAATCCTAGTTAAACTTGCAAGCTTCACTAGAGGAAAGAGTTTCCCCTGGTGGTCACAGCTTTGATGTTGAATCTGCCCTAAGGAGAGGTGCTCCACTTGGCTGGGACCAATCCTACTTGCTCATAGTCTATCCTGCCTAAGTGATCCAACCAAGTGCGATTGCATTTTGTTCTAAGGAGAGGTGCGGTACTTGGCTGGACCACCAATCCTACTTGTTCATAGTCTATTTTGCCTAAGTGATCCAACCAAGTGCGATCACATTCTATTCTGAAGACTCCCTTCTTGATTCTAAAGGCGTTGACTTTCCGTGGCTTGGAGTTCACTCTTATTTGTTCGATCGCTCAATCGTCTATGCTGTACTCTATTGTCTCAGCCTCTTCTTCATTTCCTCATTTGTGGAGTAGCAGTCTTCATACTCGTCTTCTGAATCGCTACATTATGATTGCCCGTCATTGTCTAGGCCTCTCTTCTCATCCGTGTGACTAATGCCCAATTGTACATTAGGTTTAGGTCATGCACTTTAGTCCATCGCCATTTTGGTTTGTCCATGAGGTCTTGGAGTGACTTAAGATTGGCAGTTGCCATGACTAGGAGACTGCTATGGCCCACTCAATCTCTATGAATGTTGACATGTTTTCATTAGGAATATGCACATAAACAATACATCCAAATACTTTCAAGCAGGATATATTTGGCTTTTTATCTACATACTTCTCCTCAAGTATCATTCCAGTACAATAGCCCCGTAGGTGTCCTATTCATAATGTATATAGTAGTAGCAATTGCTTAGTCCAATAGTAGTGATGAGGCAAGTTTCTTTCATACATCAATGCTGAGCACTTGCAATGTGCCTGTTTTTTCACTTAGCAACTCCATTTTACTACAGAGTGTACCTCCATGTAAACTATCTCTAAATACCATTTTTCTACAAGAAAGCATAAATCTCATTGGAGAAGTGCTCTCCCCCTCCATTCAACCTTCATCATTTAATATATAACATTGTCTCCTTCTCAACCAAAACTTTAAAGCTTTTAAAGTGAGTGAACACCTCACTTTTCTCACGCATAAAATAAACCCATACTTTTCGAGTATGATCATCAATGAAGGAGACATAACACTTACAACCACTCATAGTTGCAATCTTTGTGGGACCCCACACATAAGAATGCATCAACTCAAGTAGCTTCTTGTATATATGCTTTTCATGTAGAAATGCATGCCTTGACTACTTTCCAAATTGATATGCTGCACATATTTTATGCATCCCATCAACTTTGAACTTTAGTAAGCCATCCACAATATATTTTTACTGTATATTTTTCAAATGTTGTACATTTACATGGCCAATCCGCTTATGCTAAAATTTCAATGTCAACCACAACATCTAAATCTTCTACAAGCATAGCAACATCCTTTTCAGGAAAACCTACATCAAGAGAAGACAAATTTCCCAATACGTTTACCTTTTGCAATCAACTTGCAACATTTCCAAGGTTCTCTACACAACAACCATCAAATGTGAATGAATCTACAATCCTTGTTCCACCATTTGATTAACAGAAACCAGGTTCTTAGTTATGTTTAGCACATGCAACATATTAGCCAAGTACTTTGTTTTATTGCTATGCATACTCAAGAGAACATTTCCAATGTGTGTAATGGGATGAGTTGTATCATTTCTTATCTCCATATGCCTAGAAACTCTAGACTACACATCTCTCTAAACCACTCTCCATGAGAAGGCATGTGGTTAGAGACACATGAGTCTACATACCATACATAATTCTTAGATGAACCATTAGTAATTAGTATTCAAAAAATGCTACATGAAAAAAATTACTCACTTCTGTTATCATTGTTTTTGCTAGTGGAAGCATAATTACCTTGTTGCTTTCTCCCATTTCTAAATTTAACCTTCTTTTTTAAAAAATTACTAGAAAGATGTCCTTTTTCACCACAATTCTAGCATTCTCTATTATCACCAAAAATCTATTGCTGTTTGTTAAAACCTACAACTTATCCTCTTTGGCCCCCCCTTTCTCGAGACTATCCTCCCCTATTTTGATGTGCACCATAACTTTGACCAACCACAACCATCACCTTGGCCTTGGCCAAAACCTTTCCTTATAAGAGGAATCCAAACCAAGGTTCTTCTTCTCAAGTATCAACATTACTTTGACTTGAGTTGTAGTTTTTTTACCTTTGCATTTAACTCAAATAACCTTGCTAGATTCTTCCATGCAATACTGAGGGTTTCAAAATCTTAAAAATAGCCCATTGTACTATTTGTGATGCTCACAAATAGCCAATATATTACTTTATTCTATGTCTACTCCCAATCCTTCGTAGCCTTTATCTGTTCTATAGTAGCCTTTATCTAACACCATCTAAACAAATAAGAGGAGAGAGAGGTGAAGCAAACAAGAGTACACACATACAATGGAGACTTGGGCACGTAGAGAAATAGGGCTAAAATCTTCTTATTCTTCTTTCTTCTTCTTTCATAATAAATAGCTTATTCTACAACATGTCAAAAGACTAATGTGAAAGTACTAGAATATATGTATATGCAATCACTACATGTAAACTTGCTAAAGATATGTGACGTGACACAGTAAATGTGCCATAACCAAGAGTGGACTATGTGGATGTAGTCTAATTGTAGAATCATTCACATATCCTCCATGCCTATGCAAGGTTTGCAAGTGAGGTAGATGCATGCATATCTCCTAGTCAGAGAGGTTCATAATTACATCACATAGTGTGATTATTGGGTCATTGTTTTTCCATTCAAGCAACTATTACTTTTGTCCAGGCATCATAGTAATAGATTTAGATAATAATTTTGAATCACACTAATGAAAAAACAACACATTGCTACTAACCATGTTTAAAAGATAGATTTTATTCCACATTGTAGATTCCATGTATGTGTTCTGCAACCATTTTCTTTCCCTTAGTGGAGTATTTTTGCACGTGAAGAGGTTCTTGTATATTATCCACACATGCTAAATGCAACGATTAGCGTTATGATACCTAGTAAGATGTATGTGTATTTCATAGACCCTAAATTGATTTGTAAGTGCATTGTACCCTAAACCATTGTTGGTCATATTTATTCCATTGAAGCAATTGTTGTTTTGTTTTTGTTTTTTTGGGGCGCAGGTGGCATGAAAGTAGCATGTTTAGAACATAACCACGAGCTGCATTAATAAGACATGCCACTAGTGTGCACAGAACATGATGATGTTACACACCATGTGCCAAGCCAAGTTGAAAGGGTAAAATCAACTTCATGTTTCAGTTTGTCTTTGTGTGTTCAACTGCTATCTTTTTCCTCTGTTGGAGCAGCTCTATAGGTTTACAAGTTGATGTACATGATGTGCACGAATAAAATGCATTCATTGTTGTTATTGTATATGTCAGGCTAAAATGCGGAGCCTCTCAACTATTGTGCAAAGTAGAGGGACATAAATCAAACAAAGCTAGGTGACATAACACTTTTCCACATGGCATTAGTGTTTAAGAGCCCCTGCTTTCTTTTAAGTCCTTTATGGAAGGGGACTAATGTGTCGAGATTGTAGTGTGGGAGGCATATTTCAGTTGTTTGTTGTGAGGACACTAGAAGTGTGTGTGGTGTGATTGAGAGGAGTGACACTGATAGACCACCTGCTTTGAAAAAGTGTTTTAAAAAAATCCTTTTAAATACAGTGGGAGGTTTCTAGTGCGGCTTGGTTCACTTCAAAGAAATCCCATATGTTTGGGAACCTCTTGGAAAACTATTTCCAAAACAAAAATGGTCATGGGAACATCTCCTTAGTGTCAAGTGAATTGTTGAACTTAGGGAAACGAAACCCTTGAAAATTTTCGATTATAAGGTTTTCTCTTTCATGGAAAAAATCATTAAATTTAGGTATAAGATGACTAGAATTTAGATGAGACATGATTTTGGATTAATTGAATACATCGATTACTTGTAATAAACAAGGGTTGCCCAAATCCTTAACTACTAGCACAACATGTGGGCCCATTGCAACGACCATCTTGGTGGCCAACGAAATGGAGCAATAACCACTTTTTTCCAACATATGCAACACTTGCAACACTACTCACGAGAATGGAACCCTTGACCTTGGGTTCCACACACCATCTCACTACCACTTGAGCTAGGGGGACTTGGCTAAGACGACCAGATTTCAAAAAAGCCTGCAATAAGCAATTGGTGATCTGTTCCTCAAGGGTTAAGAACCGGTACTAGCTCAAGTGGTAGTGAAACGTTGTAATAAACCCAAGGTTAGGTGTTCCATTCTCACAGGTAGCATTGTGGCACCTTGTATGATGTATGATCCTATAAGAAGGTGATTATTGCACCACTTGGGTGGCCACCAAGATGGAGGTTGCAATGGGACCATTTGTAAAATCCGTGGTCAAGGGTTTGAACAATGGCCACCCCTTTGGCTACAAGTGCCAATGCAAAGCCCATATACTCAATCAATACAAAATCATTTCATGTCTAATATTCTCAATTTCTCACACAAATGTGAGCGTGACCTCACCATTGATGTAAGAGAATGCAGCATGATTCATGATTCATAATTCTAGTTCAATATTCTCAAATTTCTCCACAAATGTGGGTGTGACCTCACCATTGATGCAAGAGATGGTAGCATGATTCACGATGCATAATTCTAGTCATAATCTAGAACATGAGCGAACTATCCAAGAAACACTCGATGCATCTACTATGCGCCTATCGGCCAAAATCCCATCGGCCTAAGGCCTTTGCGTTTGCCGCTTTTGCACCCAAGGCTATAAAAAAGAGAGGCATACCACCCGTTCTTGCTCAACCTAATCGACTATTGTCTGTTCTGCTCTCATCAATTGATCTCGCCTTTATTGTGTTTTCCATCTCTCTGATCCTCTCCGTCCGCCTTCTTCGATCCTCTCTCCGTCTGCCTTCTTCGTACCCTTAGCCAATCGCTCCCTCTCTCTTCGCCTTAGAAGATGCAGATCTTCGTGAAGACCCTCACCGGCAAGACCATCACCTTGGAAGTGGAGAGCTCCGACACCATCGACAACGTCAAGGCCAAGATCCAGGACAAGGAAGGAATCCCTCCCGACCAGCAGCGCCTCATCTTTGCCGGCAAGCAGCTCGAGGATGGCCGCACGCTCGCCGACTACAATATCCAGAAAGAGAGCACGCTCCATCTCGTCCTGAGACTTCGTGGTGGCATGCAGATCTTCGTCAAAACCCTCACGGGCAAGACCATTACCTTGGAAGTGGAGAGCTCCGACACCATCGACAACGTTAAGGCCAAGATCCAGGATAAGGAAGGCATCCCTCCCGACCAGCAGAGGCTTATCTTTGCAGGCAAGCAGCTAGAAGATGGCCGTACCCTCGCCGACTACAACATCCAGAAGGAGTCCACACTTCACCTCGTGCTGCGCCTCAGAGGAGGTATGCAGATCTTCGTCAAGACCCTCACGGGTAAGACCATCACCCTGGAAGTTGAAAGCTCTGACACTATCGACAATGTGAAGGCTAAGATCCAGGATAAGGAAGGGATCCCGCCCGATCAGCAGAGGCTTATCTTCGCTGGAAAGCAGCTGGAGGATGGCCGTACTCTGGCAGACTACAACATCCAGAAGGAAAGCACGCTCCATCTTGTCCTGAGGCTGCGTGGTGGTATGCAGATCTTTGTCAAGACTCTTACAGGAAAGACCATCACCCTGGAGGTCGAGAGCTCAGATACCATCGATAATGTGAAAGCCAAGATTCAGGACAAGGAAGGGATCCCTCCTGACCAGCAGCGGCTCATCTTCGCTGGCAAGCAGCTGGAGGATGGCCGTACCCTGGCAGACTACAACATCCAGAAGGAAAGCACTCTCCACCTCGTGCTGCGTCTCCGCGGCGGAGGAGAGCAATGAATCATACTCCTGGTCCATGCCAGCAGAGGCCTGTCGTTTGTTAATCTATCAAAGTCTGTACTGTTGTTGTTGTTGTTGTTGTTGCCGATGCAATGCATCGGCTCAGATTAGTCCTTGGCATAGCGGTTTTGCATTCATATAATGAATCGTATGCTTTTGTTCCTTTACACACGCGTTCAGATCCATTTCCTTTGTTTCTTGTTTTGTTTGCCTTCTCACTCATAATCGTCCATTGAGTGATGCGTGGTACAAACAAAAGTAGTGATTGCTTGAATGGAAGAAGAATAACCACAAAATCATACTTTGCAATGAAATTATGAACCTCTCAAACTGTAAAATCTTACATGCATGTGTGTTGGCTTATGGATCCTCCATAGGGATGTATTGAGTATGTGCTTTACTTCAAGGAAAACAAAAGACATGGTCAATTTCATGGACATGTTTTGCAACCAATAAAATTTTCATGAATGGTATATGGATTTATGTCCTCAATATGATATACTCCAAGAATAATGAGTAAGAAACTATTCTATGCATTACAATAACAGATCTTACTTTCAAAACATGCATATATCACCGTTGAAATGCTTTATTGCAAGAAATAGAATTCACATGAACATTTTCATTGGCATGTTATAAAAATGTGTCGTGTTACATATATGGAATTTTGAGTCTCATTCTAAATATTGTTATGGTTATGCATGTTACAAACCATAATAATGCTTCAATCAGTGGAACAAATTTCAACATCAAATTTTCTTCTGCCATGTGATAACAAGCCAATCAGATTGGTGAATCTACATGTGTTTGCTACGTACGTCTTCCTATAATAAAAGTTATCCTAAGCTTTTGTTAGAAGCCTTTATCTGAATTGTGAAAGGCCTTGTAAAGTTGGGGTATTTGAGTGTTGTGTAATCTTTTTTTATTTGCTTTAACCTTTCGAAATTGTTAGCACATTCTTTTGTCCATTCAAATCTTGAGCCCCTTTTTCATAACATGCGTAATGGGTGGGTTATTTTGGTCAAATGTGGTATGAATCGTGCAGAAAATGTGGTTATGCCATATAGCTTTGGACTTGTTTTGTGTTGATTGGTGCTTGATATTGATTTATCACCATCACTTTAGTAGGACCCATTTGAATTCTTGTTTCTGAAATAATGAATCCTAATAATTTCAATTTTGTTGCACCCTACTTGCATTTTTTGAGCTATAGTTGCAAATTGTATTTGATTATTCTATTGAGTACTTCCTCCAAGGTTTCTTTGTGTTGTTCCCATATGGGTGTATGAATCAAAATGTCATCCAAATAGACCAAGTCTTTATTTTCTTTTGTAAGATCTACGAATGCATGATTTGCTATCATCTAGAATGTAATTCCTACATCTGATATGTTGAGAGGCAAGTGTTTTGAATGTTGTTTTATAGGCATTTTTAGGGTCTAACACGATTTGCCGATACCTTGATACCAATTCTAGTGAAGTATCTTGATTGGTTGATTGCATCTAGTAATGTATCCAACTTGGGTAATAGGTAGACATCATGTTGTGTAATTTTGTTAAGTGGCCGTAAATCAATGTACAACCTAAATTCTCCATGATCTTTTTTGACAAGTTGAGGTTCTATTGCCCAATTGCTTTATGATGGTTTTATGATTCCTCTTTGTAGCATGCATGCAAACTACGTGATTGATATTTTGAATTTCTTTTGGAGATCTCCACATATTGAAGGATTCCTCTTTATAGCATGTATACAACTACTTGATTGATATTTTGAATTTCTTTTGGAGATCTCCTCCTTATATTGGAGGGTAATCATGTGTCCTAATCTTGTGTGTAATTGACAAGTTCATTTGTGTTGTGTTATTGGTGGCTTCAAAGAGAATTCATTTTTTCTATCAAATTATGTGTCTTGTGTGTATTGAGTATAGACTATGTCAATTGGGGCACAATTGAATAATGGAATGGGTAGGGTATTAAGTATTTTTAGGCGTTTTATTTTGAAATCTAATTGTGCTTGTGCTTCTAGAAACCAATCTATTACTAATGTGATGGGGAATATTTACCTTGGGAGGATGTAAAATGGATATTCATATGTTTTATGTGATATGGTGAAGGTCAATATTGCTACTGTGTGTGTTTGATATAAGTGCTTATGGTCTCCAAAAAGGACTATGATAGGGTTTGTGGTGGTGAATTGTGGGAGTTGTAGTTCATCTACGAGTACTCGAGTGATGGATGAGATCGATATTCTTGTATCTAGATGTAATTTGAAGGAGATTAGGGAGGAGGGAGAAGAGTGCAGAAGAAAGAGAAAATAGGAGAGAGAAAGACCGATGAGGAGAGAGAGAGAGAGAGAGAGAGAGAGAGTAGAAAGATAGAAAAGCGATGAGAGAGGCCATCAAAGCTTGGAGAAGGAGGTGAGATGAAGAGATTGTAATTTTGTACTAATGAATGATGAAAAAAAAAAAGTAAATCTCAACAACTTTTATACTTGTGTCAATGTAACATGGTATTATTTCACAAACTCACTCAAATTATATCTCGTCCTAGTTTCTTACATTCCATCCATTCTCTGAGGTTTTTGTCTACAAAAAACTAATTGAGAAGTTATTGCAATGGCCGAGAATATGGACATAAGAAAGTACTACTTTATTTTAGAGCAATACAAATGATAGGAAATAGATGAGAAAAATAAAATCTTTGATTGAGATAAAGACGTAAGTAGAAGCCAATGCAATGTACAACATTTGGAAGTCTTCAAGAAAGAGTTTGAGCCATTAAATCTTCATCGAAAGGTCTATGTAGTCAATAGACATCTTGCTATAATAATAGACCTTGATGGACAAAAATTGCAAAACTCTTCAAGGGGTAGTCCAAATGGGGCATGCCACATATCAATACGAAGCTCTCAATACTTTGACTTGTGTAAGTAGCACTTTGCTGAAAATAGGACAAAGTTAAAAATTTTCTAAAATAGAATGCTATCTAGGGATTGTCTACAATACATATTGCCCAATTGGAACTATGCTTCAGCCACTAAAGTGTCCCGAATATAAGGAAACTCATTCAAGATAGATACATGCCTCCAAGAAGCTTCTTGAAGTGGTAATCCTCTCTGCTTAATTAAATATTAAGTGATGCATTCTTCATCCATAGTTGGACACTTTGGTGTGTCAAGATCTATGATAAGATCTCTAAGAGTTTTCACTAGAAGGGATTGTGGAAGGATGTAAAAGATTATGTTATGAAGTGCATTCCATGCCAATAGAATAAGGACAATACTCATAAGCCAAGTGGTTTGTTGCAGCCATTACCCTTCTTGAAGGAAAATGGACACATAACCATGGATTTTGTTACAGGCTTGTTTATGACAACTAAGAAGGTATGGAACAATATCTGTGTGGTGGTAGATAGACTCGCCAAGGTATCCCATTTTATTCCCATGAAGATGCAATTTACTACAGGTAGTTAGTTAATTCATGGAGCACATCTTTGAGTTACATGGATTATTGCAAGTGATTTTACATGATAGGGACTCTAAGTTCATGAGTAACTTTTGGTAGGTGGTATTCAACTCCATGGATAGTAAATTGGCTCCTTCTATAGCCTATCATCCCGCAGACCAATAGGTAGATAGAAAGGGCCAACAAGTGGTAAGATACCTACCTTAAACACTTCTATCATGATGTGTAGCATGCATGGGAATCTTGGATACACTTAGTTGAGTTTTCTTATAGCAATTCTACCCATGTCAATATTGGAGTTTGTCCCTTTGAAGCCTTGTATAGCTATAAAGTGTTCCTTCCTTCAGTTCTCCTTAGTGAGAAGATCAATCCTCATGGGAAAGAGGAGTAAGAACAAATGTACTCTTCTTTAGCAGTGTAAAGTGAATCTTAGGAAAGCTCAAGAGTAGATGAAGATGTATGTGATGAGAAGAGGTATCCTATACAGTTCCAAGAAGGAGAGTTGGTTTTACTGAAAGTGCCCAAGTCTCACTACTCCACTCTGAAAGATGGCTCTAGCAATAAGCTTGCTCACAGATTTTACGGGCCATAAATGATTCTTAATTGCATAGGGGACTTGGCCTACAGAATGGAACTTCCCTCTTCTACTAAGATTCACATTAGGAGAAATATGGAGTCTCTTTTTTGCCCCTTAAGGGGTTTTTCTCATCTCTCTCTCTCTCTCTCTCTCTCTCTCTCTCTCTCTCTCTCTCTCTCTCTCAAAAGAGATTCCAAAATAATGTTATAATAAGAAATCTTCTACAATCAATGAAATCTTGTATTTGTATTTTTAATGGAACTTCCCTCTTCTACTAAGATTCACATTAGGAGAAATATGGACTCTCTTTTTTGCCCCTTAAGGGGTTTTTCTCATCTCTCTCTCTCTCTCTCTCTCTCTCTCTCTCTCTCTCTCTCTCTCTCTCTCTCTCTCTCTCTCTCTAAAAAGAGATTCCAAAATAATGTTATCATAAGAAATCTTCTACAATCAATGAAATCTTGTATTTGTATTTTTAATAGAATTCACATATTATTTTATCCCCAAAGTGTAGGACAAGGTCACTTTTTCTCAAAACCCTCACAACTTAAAAAATACAATTCTATTCTCTCTAAAAACGGAGCCAATTATTGATAGATGACTCTTTAATACCCTCATGACTTTTCAACATTACAATATATTAGAATCATTCTCATTCTTGCTTCTTAAAAGGACGGAAGTTAAAAAACAATATAAGTTAATGTACACATCATATTTTAAGATTATTTTTTACCCAAAGATAGACACCTTTGGAAGTATCTTTATTTTTTAATCTCCGTGATATTATTATTCTTCGCAATTGTTGTTTAATCCTTAAGCAACATTTCATGGAGAGAGAGAGAGAGAGAGAGAGAGAGAGAGAACAGAAGATAATATTAGAGCCTATTTAGAAGTTGATTCCAAGATAATATTAGAGGCTAACTAGGGATTGATTAGGGTCTATCATGACTGAAATCAAGTGAAAGAGTCAAGATCCAATTGGGTAAAAAAGAATACATATATAGTGAATCAAATGGGTATAATTTTGTGATTTGAATGTTAATCAAAGTTAAAATTGTCATACATTTTTCTTTGTAGAAAAGAGGTGTAGGACGTACCAAGAGAACGAGAGACATTCACTTCCAATTTGGAGGATGAATATGCACCACTGTTCAAAAGAACTATGGAAAAGGATGATGCTATATGATATAGGATGAAACAAGAAAAAAATGCAGGGAAAAAAATGTGGATCTTTGGGTTGGTGGATGCATTTATCCACATGATCCACTAACTCAAAGGCCATCACAATTTAATGGGCTTACAATGAAGGATTGCATGGATACACATGTAAACTTGTGACACAAGGATCAACAAGGGTTCATCAAGCCTTAACAAATATGTAGACAAGATTACAAGGGTGTGTGTAGTCTTTGATGTAAAAAGATAGACTGTTGACTAAGAAGGATAGGGAGAATCAGAGCCTACAACAAGCAATGTTTGTCATTGAAGATGCTACGCATGTTACACATGTACAAAATATTTAGTTACAGTCTAACATTATGGAGTTCGAGAAGGAGAATAAAAACTTAAAGAGGAAGCTCATAAAAACTTTGGAGATTGGGTTCACTTTAAAAACTAAAGAAGCATGTCAACACATCCAATTAGTTAAACCAATTCACCAATTAACCAAGGGAAGTGGACAATATCTTAGACAGATATATCCTCAATTTGCTACAATGAGAAATATGTTCATCATGTAGAAAATGACACTATTGCTAAAGTCCTTAGCAAGGATATGGTCAAAATGCATTGGAAAATTGTAAATTCAGGGATATTGTGGATGGTGTCGCAACTGAATGTCTTAGGGATGTAAGCAACTTGTTTACTACTATAGATGCTCAGGGATTATGTAATAAGGTGGGATTGAGTTTTGAGTCATACAGTATGCTCTATCAACAATTGGATATAGGTTTTAAGCAGGTCTTCAAAACTAAGTGAGTAGTGCCTTTGCCAAAACCATTTCATGTGAAGAAGGCTCAAAAATAAATAAATGAGAAGGTTTTAGAACTGATTTGTGAGTCTACACATCTCAAACACACACACATACTAAAGTATAGTTCCAAAGAAGTTACCTTATATTGAATGTATCCAATACCTTTGTATTGGGATATATGTAGGGTGTAGGTGGCTATGGTCAAGTTCTACAATATGTCTTTGGAAGAAAGTGAAAGGTGAGAAGGATCGAAGCTTGCACGCGAGAGCTATGGCGGGAGAGCAAGAGCAAGAAAGAGAGAGACAAGAAATGGGAACTCCAATAGTCACAATGTGTGACCGGGCCTTCCTTTATTCAAACTGTCACTAAAAGAATAAAGAATAAAGTGACGGTGACAGGCACCCACCACCTGTAGTGTGCAATGGCGGTGACTATCAGTGTAGTAATACACGGGCGGCTAGGCAGAGGCACCTTTACCCCCAACAACCTCCCACTTAAAGGCGAATTTGCCCTAGTGAGGAGTAAAAAGAAAAAAGAAAAAAGACAATACAACATGTACACATGTACAATAGGATGAGGAAAGACGCCATCTCATCCTATGCCCATCAACCTCCTGAGGAAGGCAAAGTGCTCAGTAGTGAGGCTTTTCGTGAGCAGATCTGTAGGATTCTGGTCAGTCGAGATCTTGACAAGGTCAATAGACTTGTCCTTAATGACCCCAGGTATGAAGTGATACCTCACCTCAATGTGTTTTGTCTTCGCATGGAAGATCTGATTCTTGGCTAACTGAATAACACTCATAGAATTCGAATGCAGTGTAGGGATAGCATCAATACCAAGGTCAACAACCAAATGACCCAACCAAATGGCCTCCTTGCAAGCCTCAGTGGCTACAACATACTCAGCTTTTGTAGTAGAAAGGGCCATGCATTTTTGCACCCTGGACATCCAAGAGACAACACCTCCAACATAAGTGAATACATAGCCGGAAGTGGACTTCCTACTATCTGCATGTCCTGCATAATCAGAGTCAGTGTACCCCATGACTCCTGTATCCTGGCTGCCATAGCCTATGCACATATCGACAGTGCCCTTCAGGTACCTCATGATACCCTTCACGACATCCCAATGCTTCTTGCCAAGTGTAGCCATATAGCGTGCCACAACACCAACTACAAAGGCAATATCTGGACGAGTGGCTATCATGGCATACATAAGACTGCCCACTGTAGATGCATAGGGAATCTTGGCCATCTTGGCCCTATGCTCATTTGTCTGCGGACAATCAGCTTGTGATACCTTCACATAAGAAGGCAATGGACAACCAATAGGCTTTACATCCTGCATGCAGAAGCGCTCAAGGACTTTATGAATGTACTCCCTCTGTGACAAGTAGAGGAGTCCCTGATGCTTGTCACGTCTAATGCGCATACCAAGTATGTGAGAGGCCTGTCCCAGATCTTTCATCTCAAAGCTCTTCTTGAGTTGAGCCTTAAGAGCATCCATCACAGGCTTTCTTCGTGTAAAGACATGGATCCATAGCACTCCTACTGTAGCCCTACAACTGCATAAAGGCATCAAACTTATGATACCACTTCCTAGGTGCCTGCTTCAAGCCATAAAGACTTTTCTTCAATTTGCACACTAGGTGCTCCCTGCTAGGTTCTGCAAAGCCCTTAGGCTGCTCCATATAAATCTCATCATGCAAGTCCCCATGTAAGAAAGCCATCTTGACATCCATCTGGTATAAATCCAAGTCAAGCTGAGCAACCAAATCCAAGACTAAGTGCAGGGTGGTCATCTTAACCACAAGAGAAAAGACCTTATCAAAGTCCACACCATGCTCCTACTTAAAACCCTTTGCTACCAATCTAGCCTTATATGCCGGCTTGGGGTGTCCAGGGGTACTTTTCAACTTGTACACCCACTTGCATGGCAAAGCCTTCTTTCCCTGAGGCAAGGAAACCAATTCCCAAGTCTCATTCTTATGCAAGGAGTCTATCTTAGACTGCATAGCCCTCTCCCAAGAGTAATTGTCACCCCTGCGCATAGCCTCATCATAAATGAAAGGCTCTCCTGCATTTGTAACCAAAACATAATGCATCGAGGGCTGAAATCTATCAGGTGGACGTCTGTCTCTAGCAGACCGTCTCATGGCACGCTCTGCTGCTTGCCTAGCTGCCTGTCCAACACCCTGACCATGAGCATCTGATGCAGCTGTAGGCTGTCCAACTGGCTGTGCGGAAGCTCTTTGCTCCTCCTGAAATATGACCCTGCGGATCCCAACAACTCTCTCAGGCTGCCTATGCATCTTGTCTCTTCATGGAAGACTATATCATGACTGCGGATGACTTTCCGTGCATGCGGATCCCAGAGACGGTAACCCATCTCGCTTGCATCCCCATAACCAAGGAAAATGCATTTGACACTCTTAGGATCCAGCTTACTTCTCTTGTTCCTTGGCACATGGCAAAATTCCTCACATCCAAAGACACGGAGATGGGCATAAGAGGGAGGTTTTCCAGTCCATACCTCCTCTGCAACCTAGAAATCCAAACCACTAGAAGGTGATTTGTTTATGATATGCATAGCTGTACTAATTTCCTCAGTCCAAAAGCTCTGTGGTAGGCCTGCATGGCTAAGGATACTAGGTATATGCTCTTAGATGGTTCTATTCATTCGCTTAGCCAAACCATTCTTGGGGGGGGGGGGGGGGGTGTGTAGGGGGCGGTCAATTGACGCTTAATACCCCTCTCATCACATAACTGCTCAAAAGCACGTGAGACATACTCACCCCCATTATCTGTCCTTAGGCATTTTAGCCTATACCCAGATTGGTTCTCAACCAATGCAAGCCATCTTTGAAACACAACCAAGACATCAGATTTCAGCTTAATGGGATAAGCCAAAAATTTTTGTGAAAAATCATCTATGAAAGTAACAAAATACTTTGCACCACCCATAGACTGACAAGGCATGGGCCCATAGAAATCCAAATGTACCAATGCCAAGGTCTCACTCATGCGTGACCTACCAGACTTCTTATGTGTAGACCTAGTCTGCCTGCCATAAAGACTATGCTCACATGAATCAAAACATGCATGATCAAGGGGCGGTAAGTACTATAAACCAGAAAGCATTTTCATTCCCTTCAAAGACATATGGCCCAAATGGGCATGCCAAAGAGATACATGTGGGATAGAACCCACAGATAAAACATGATCAAGGGAAGAAGTAGATACAATCAAGGGATAGAGGCTGCCAACCTTGGCACCTCTCGCAATCACAAGTCTACCACGAGTGATCTTCCATGCAGAGTCTCCAAAAGATATATGATAACCTGCATTATCAAACTGTCCAGTTGACATGAGACTGCGTGTCAAAGCAGGTACATGGCGTACATCCTGCATAACAAAACTACTGCCAGAAGGAAACTGCAGTCTAACATCACCAATGCCCACAATATCAAGAGAACTGTCATTACCCAAGCGCACAGAACCCAAAATAGTACGGTATGAATGAAACCACTCTCGGCAAGGTGTCACATGAAAGGACGCACCAAAGTCCAAGAGCCAACACTGTGCATACATAGAGTGTATCTCTGTCATCTGCAAAGCACTAGAAGAAGCTGCAAGGATATAATCATCATCAACATCCTCAGGTTGCATAACATTGATCTCTTCAATTTTAACACTCGACTTTGCAGGCACTATGCTGCGATCAGAAGACTTATCATGCAATTTGTCTTTCCCCTTATCTTTGCACCTTTCATTGCGCAGTTCATGGCATTGTGGCCTAATATGACCCTTTTTCCCACAATGGTGACAAGTAACATTTGCATTTCTGCCACAGGATTTGCTATGTGACTTCCCATGAGACTTGGACCGAGATTTTTGAGAATCTCGTCCACGGCCACTGCCATTGCCATGCTTTCCATATCCATCATTTCTTCCTCTAACTGTCATAGCATGTGACACACGAGAGGCATCCAAATTCTTATGATTAACCTCTTCCTGCTCTGCAGAAGAGCACTCTCAATATCAGATAATTTCAAGGTAGCCGCAGAGGCACATAATGCAGTGCGGAATACATTCCATGATTTATTAAGAGTACCAAGCAAGAAAAGAGGAGTGACATCCTATGCAAAAGTGATGTCCTGCGAAGTCAAGTTCTTGAGTACAGCATGGAACTGGCTCAAGTGAGCAGACATAGTCACATTCTCCTTCATGCGCGCAGATCCATAAGCTGCTTCAGCCAATACATCTGGCTCACTGGACTTTTCTTGTCATAGAGATTCTTGATTTTATCCCACAACTGCCATGCACTCTGTTCTTCCTCAAATACATTGGGACTTGCATAACTCATCAAGATCAAACCATTTCCCATCTGGCATAGTTGCAGACGGCTGCCCGTTGAACCTCAATGGTTTGATATGCGATTTCTGCACCAACACTTGCCAAATCTGGCTCTTCCAATAAGATTAATTCGTACCATCAAGCTTAGTGATGTTGAAAATAGCATGATCAGAACGAACTCGCCATAATGCATGGTGGAAGACTGCAGACAGTTCAAAACTGCTTGTTGTTTACGGTAGAAAATGACCAAAAATTCACCAAAATCGAGAGAAAATGGCGAGAAAAGTGTAACCAAAGCTGCTGCCCACCAAGTACTAGTGAAAGTACATCATTTCAAAATATTTCAGCATGAAAAATCCATGTCATTTCGAAGTTATATGCTTGCTGTAATAATTGACAGCAGGGTACTGTGAGAGTCAATTGCTGACCAAATCATTGCACCAAGTCAATAAATGATAGCCAAGACATGACCAGCCATAAACGGGCATAAATCAACACCAAACAGTCATCAAGACCTTGAGCAAACACCCAAACATGTCACCAAAGCATCCGTCAGTGAGTAGGCATACCCTCTGGACAGTAGGGCAAAGTATACATAACACTTGCAAGACTTGACACCAGTAGGTGTATGCTCACAAGAGTGCAAAGCCCAAGCTCAGGTCAAAAGCAACTCCAAGATATCAGTGCATGAACCATGCAACATTTAAGTGTAAAAGATCCCAAAGTCTCAAGTATCTGCAAAATGCTAAAATAGTATAAACCTCCTGCTCAATGTCAGTCAAGTATACAAGATGCTCCCACTAGCACAAAAGGTGGATAAATGAGCTCAACAACTTAATCAAACCAAGTCAAAGTACCGAAGACAGGTAACTGAGACAATGTCTCAATAGCATCCCAAGAGCATGACAGCTACAAAGCAACTGTAGGTAGCATCCATGAGCAAGACATACATCCCAATAAAGATCTCTGACAACCAAAAATGACATCCAATACAAAATTTCAGAATAGCAAATGAGAATCCGAGCCAAGTCTTCAGAGAGCACTAAAGCTCAACAAGTACATGGTACACTCTGCCAAGACAAATGCATCAAGCTGTAGGCATCGGGATAGCATGTACCCAAAGAGCATATATCTGTCAAAGCACTGACCACTGTCAAGCATAGACGGATTTCAATAAGTGCGAGCTGAAATAAGCTCAAGCTTCCAAAAGCATCCAGATCCAATGAAAAGCTCGAAGTCGTCCCTCAATGATCAATACATCGTAGCATAACCCAAGACATACACCCGGAACCAATAGGCATATGTCAAAGCATGAAAGATAGCTTCAGCCCAAGAGTATTCAGCATCAAGAGAATGAGCTATGGCTGCTAGGAAGGAGACCCAATGCGAGTGGGGAGTCGGTGGGAAGTTGAGAATGCCACGAGCCAAGCTCAAGAATCGGGAAGCCGAGCTCTGATACCAATTGAAAGGTGAGAAGGATTGAAGCTTGCACGCGAGAGCTATGGCGGGAGGGCAAGAGCAAGAAAGAGAGAGACAAGAAATGGGAACTCCAACAATCACAATGTGTGACCAGGCCTTCCTTTATTCAAATTGTCACTAAAAGAATAAAGAATAAAGTGACGGTGACGGGCGCCCACCACCTGTAGTGTGTAGTGGCGCTGACTGTCAGTGTAGTTATACATGGGCAGCTAGGCGGAGGCCCCTTTACCCCCAACAAAAAGTAGAGGAAAGCTTAAGTTTGTCCTTAAACTTAACGAGAGTGAGATTATCAAGGGAAAAAAACTTGAATGTGTGAGTATAACACTTATGAATCAAGCATTGGATCCCGACATGAATGAAAACCATCCTTTATACTTTAGTGTGCAATCAAAGAATGAAATATGGTGGTTTGCAGAATTTGAAGTACCAAAGAACCATGAAGTACATAAATTTTTTCAAAATCTCACTATTATACCTAGTGTTATTCAACAACAAAATAATGGAGCAACTTTACTTGTTGAAGGATTTGGGGACTATTAAGTTGAAAGGCATCTTGTAGGTGATTTGAAAACAATGAAGTGTATGTTTGGTTTATCGAACGCAGCAAATGCAAAATTTCCATGCATATATTGTAAGAAAACTGGGAAGAAAGGGAAATATGGAAAGAAAGAATGGCTTGCCAAGACAGGATAACAAGGTTGAGAAATGGAGTGCTAGTCCTAGTGGATCCAAACTGGTGCCCTATTTTGAAAATACCATGACAAGGGTTCACTTTTGCACATTGCATTGTTTGGTTAGAATAATTGAGAAGCTAGTATATGAATATGTATGCTTCGCATTCAAGATGCAGCATGTGTCAAAAGCTAATGCTACATGCAGGAAGGTAGAACAAGTCCTCTTCGAAGTTAGATTGCACTGGGGGCGAGTAGAAATAAAAAAGGATGACAAAAAATCAAGCAAGAGTGGAAACATCCCTTGCAAACCATGCTTTGGTGGCCCAAGGCTAGGAAGTTTGTATCTCCACCTCGAGATGAGGAAGGAAATATACTTGTGAAACAACAAGAGAAGTATGAAGCATGGAAAAAGTTGCACCTTGTTGTTTCAGATTAAAGCAATGGGGGAAGAACCAGGATTGCAAAGGTAGAAGTGTGGATATACTTAGATATATTAGTAGCTCTCTTACAAAAGTTGAGGTTTAGGGATGGTGATGCCAATACATTTAAAGAGATAGTTGCTAAATTTCACAACTCTATGGTGGAGGCATGGACTTCAAACAACATAACACACTACATGGTTAGTATTGTCACCATTACAAAAATATATCATCATTGCAAATTAGTTTGTGTTTCTAATCTCTCTTTCTTATGCAACATATACTTGAGGCACATGGTCCATACTTTGCAAATCAAGGTAGTTTAGCAGTACGGTCAACTCAAGGCATGGAACAATCTTACTGGCAAGCTCATTGTGCTTTTCAAATGGCAATCGATCATGGAGGTGGCATCAATGATTCCAATTTTATGAGGCAATTATTCCAATGGTGATATAGGAGATTAGAGATACGATATGAGAAAAAACGAAGTCCAAAAACACTCAATGGCACGAGCATCGAACATCTTTTCCATTGTGAGCATCGAAAAGAAAATTAAGGATGTGGCACCAGAGTACGACATCTCCAACTAGGACTTTGAGTACTTGCAAGAAAGACTTTTTGGTCCTCGATTCGACTACATGGTACCTTCCTAGGACAGAGATAGATGACGTGGCAGATAAATGATGTAGAGAAGGTAATGTTTTCAATTTTCAGTGCAACTTCACCCATAGGGCCTCCAGGGCATGTGGATCCACAACATGAATTTTGTCTGAGATCAGACCCTTATAGGAGCCTTGTCTGCAGGCTCGCATTTGGGGGCCCCTACAAGTAGGGGTCCATGGGGATTCAAGCCCCCACAAGTAGAGGTCCATGGGGATTTAGGCCCCTAGATGCAAGCATGCAAACAGGGCTCTTGCAGGGGTCCGATCATCCTAGTCAAATTTCATGTTGTGGGTCCACATGCCCTAGAGGCCCTATGGGTGAAGTTGCACACAAAACTGAAGTATATATCTTTAACACTCCATGAATAGTGAGTTTGATACTGAACTTATGTGCCATAGGACATTATCTATAGATGAGTTTTCATCTAGGCAAGGTGGCCGATTTGGTGGTCCAAGGAAGAGAACAAGACTCTACATTGAAAGATTACATTGGCCAACTTGTCAGTGACATAGTAGTATTTTATAAGACATGTTCTTCTATTTTTGCTAAGAACCTCCTAAAGTTGAGGGCATGACGAAGGCTGGCCCCTTTAAGACCATCCTGACCAACTCTAGCTTGGAGAAAGTAGTGTTTCTTCTATGTTCGAAGTTGCTCTACTTGTTCACAAGTACTAGGTTTGGCCCACTTTTTTCCATGGTGGCCCATGGTTTGGTTGCCGAAGAGTTGAAGACCCCATTGTCATTAGGGAGGAAATTTTGGGGAAAAATGTATTATTGCCTATAACACTACATTAGAATTCAGGAATCTCCCAAGTTCCATTCTTAAATTAGAAATAAAGATTTGACCATGTGGCTAAATCTTAATCCCATTTTTGAATATGGAACTTGGTATTACCATCTATATAGTATCTAGAAAAAGTTTCACCTTCAAGGAAGGGGATAACAATTTGACTATGTGACCAAACTACGTGCGACATTGAAAACTTAAAATTCACAAAATATAAATCATGGAAAAAATGGAATATCATATATTGGATATAGTATTGCCAAACCAGAAAATACAGTAAGGGTATAATGCATCGGTCCAAGTACAACTATTCACTGACGTGTGTGATTGCACATAAAATTTATCCTCAACGAAACTACTTGCAAAATTGGAAACTTAAAAATTCACACAATGCAAGTCATGGGCAAAATAGAATATCACATATCAGATATATCATTATGAAATTACAAAATATATGATAGATAGTACATCACACCAAGTTCAACTAGAGCTATGCAAAATTTAGCTCCATTTTGAAGGCCATTGCTATTAAATACTTGAAGGTCTCCTGGAAGGATAACCAAAAACTAAGCTCCATAAAATCTACAACCAAACCTAAGCTAAACATAGATTCATTTACAAGGTAGCTTCTCAAAGCATGCTGTTGACATTAAGATTAAATGCATCCTTGTTGTTGTGAATCCTACAAATGAGAATCAAATCTATGGGCTTAATAGTGATACATTAGGCATGAATGGCTAGAAATTGACCATCACTCATGAGATCAATCAAGTAGCTTTCAACTGCCTCTTGGAGAGCAAGCAAGGCTTGGCTTGACCATCACCCCACATTCCTCGTGTGGTTCCTTGAAAAGAACTTGTGATGATGCCTTGATTGTAGATTTAGTAGTATTTCTCATATCAACCTAGAGAATGGTTCCTTTGGAATAATTACGTTGGTAGTCTTCTAGAATTTCCTTATCTCACGTAGAGCAACTGTGCTTGGTCTCCATCTTTGCTTCTCATGTGTTGGATGTGTATTACCAGCTAGAGCAGTAGTGGGAGCTAGAGCAACTGGAGCACGTGGACCACCGTTTTTGGAGAATGGTGGACCGTTATTCTCGATAGACATGCCATCATTATTGACCATACTAGGGGCACCATTGTTGGCCATAATAGCACCATCATTATTAGTTGTAGTAGGGCCACCGTTGTTGGCCACCAGGGGGACTAATATCACTCACAGTACACTCACTAAATTCAGAAGAGTGTTGAGCTCTTGCTCTTGCATGTGCCTTCTTAATAGAAAGCTTGGAATGTGCCATGGTTGTGATGACATAGGATAGAAAAGTGGAGGGTAGAGTGAAGAGTAATGGAAAAAAATGAAAGGAGAGACTTGACTTAAATACGAAACTTTCATACGTATAGTATAAATGAACTTTAAAATTACTTTAGTATAAATGAACTTTTAAACCTATTGTAGCATAAATGAACTTCTCTCTCTCCACCCCATCCCTCCCTGTCTTTGTCTCTTGTTGCCACCCCCTCATGCCCCTCTCTCTAGGCTAGTGAATGTTCCAAGGTTTAACAATTTTAAATCTTTGTCTTAGGCTTTCAAAATTGAATTTTTATAATTTAAATTTAATTTTTTGAAATTATCGATAATATATTGTATCTATAGTTAAATAAGGACTCAAGTAGAGATAACCTTAAACTTCACTCTCTAAGATAGGAATTGTTACATTGTTTCTTCTCCCAAGAAGTGTGGTTTAAGATTAACAGACCCAAAAGATAGACCAATCAATATTGAAACTTTGAAAAACATAGTTCGAACCTTTGAAAATTTAATGGTAGAGAACACCTAGCTATAGATCTATGAATGGAGGAGAATCCTATTGCATGATTGCTCCACATCTGTATAGTTGGCCATCTAATGAATGTCAAATGGCCTAGGAAAAGATGACACCATGTAAGAAATGGTGGAAGCCAATGACTACCATTAGTTGGAATGGATTTCTTGGTTTTACAAGGGATGTATTACTAAGTGGAGTCAAAGGTTTAGGGCTAGCTGAGAAAGGGGTTGACAAAATATCCATGTTGAATGGTTGAACATCATAGAAAGCTATATTGCCATGATGCACGAGAGCTAGTCATGGTGTGCTTTGCAACCTTGATGTAGTGCCAAAGTGAGAAGCATTTATGGTCATCCTCAAGCTCAGATGACATCACAAACAAGGCATCCAACCCATCTAGTTAATTGCTTTGTGATCACTCTTGTAAAGTCATGCTACCATTTAGTACAAAACAACCAACACATAAGAGAGAGGAATATTGAGATCGGAATAATTTGATAGAAAACAAATTTTGATTTAAATGGTTAATAGTTTAATTGTATTATAGGGCAAACACCTTAATGAGACTACTTTTTTGAAACCTATGCAAAAGTTTCGTTTCCTTTCTCTATTAAAATTGAAATGGAAGAAAGGAGCAAAGTATTGATTTCTTGTTATTTTTAGCTACTTACAAGCACATTTTGATTAAGGCAATTGACCAAACAAAATGACAAACCTGAAATAATTTCAAATCCACTTTCCAAATGGCATATTTTGAATCAAATATTTTGAATATCAAACAACATATTCATAATTTGTCTCATCACATTCTCTAAGACCAATGTAGCTCCATCTTTTAACCATAAAGGGAATCCATAATTTGGTGAGCAACAATAGAAGCAATGAAAACTATGAAGAAAGAGTAACTCCTTATTATGGAATAGGATTTAAAAATGACATCTCCAAGCTATTACACACAATGGGAATGCATTGGCAATAGATTAAAGATAAGAAACAATTTCAAAACATAATAATGCATAATCATGAAGGGATTAGGCCAATGTTAAATATAACCATCATGCAAGCAGTTCTTAATGCACATGGATATAGTGTAATGTCTAATTATGATGATTAAAAGAAAACTTGACTTACAAAAAACGACTTTGAAAATTCACACTATTTAATCTATGCATGCAAGTTTGCACAAATGACATTTGTGTAAGCCAACATATATAGGAGTTCTACTTTTAACTAGAAAGACATTTAATGAAAAAAATAAATATAAGGATGCCATATATACCTAACAAGACATTCACATTAATTGGAAATGAATAATGTGAATGAAGTCTTTTGTTAGGGAGGCGAAAATATGTGGTGATTTTCCTTTTCCAAACACGGAACATTTAAAGGGTTGGAAAATTGTATTGCATTATAGTCTAGAAAGAAACAAAGATAAAAAGGTGCACCAAAATGTTTGCATTCCCTTATATATCAATCCCATGTCCCATGAATAATTGTAGGAAACATAATTTTCAATAAGAAGGCTTGAAGGTAATTTTCATGGTTTTCCAATGTCATGGAGAATATGCAAGATTACATTATTGTTACTTACAACACAACACGAAGACAAACATTAGGCACGTGATGATTAATGGTTTACCCTAAATAACAATCAAGGGGCCTTGAAATATAGCTTATTATGGACCTATATGTGTACAAAGCACAAATCAAGAAAGTGTTTACAAATGTGTATGGATTGAGTGGGAGTCGGAGACAAATGATTTGCATAGGTCCTACCATCATGTAATGGAGGCCACAAAAATAAAGGCAAAGTATGAGGAGGAAGTACAATATGTCAACAATAAAGAGCATAAATGCTGGCTTACCTTGTGATGTTTGAGGCTTTCAATGTAAGTGTGGGGAAGCCTGACTTGATGATGATTCACAATTCATTAGTGTTGAAGATGCCTTCAAAGTATGGTAAAGTGGAGTGGATTGATGATAAGCAATCATGGCTTGGCCTCCTATAAGAATGGAGGCCATGGTTGTCAATGAATGTAGTAGGAGACAAAATGCACATGCATTAAGAGTGTAGGTTACCTTGTGCTCTCAAGGGCTTCACATGTAGACATAATTGAAGGAAGTCCCATGATGTACACATACTAGGAGAAGCCTACAATCCTAAAGCAATAGCCTTTGAAGGTTCATAAAAACTAGAGAGGGTTGATGGTATGCAATCATAGCCTAGCTTGCAATGAAGGTCACACTCTTTAGTGCATGTAGTAAGAGGATGAATTAAATAAAAATTAGGAAATTGAAATACATAAAATGACAACTTGTCCTATGCTATTGGGGCATGCATATAGGGTTGATATAATTCCTGATGATGATCCAAAATCTCTAGTGATAGCACAACATTAAGAAAAGGGGGTTTCTTAGTTGAGAGAGAGGGAGGAGGTAGTGAGGTCTTTGCCACATCCTTATATAGGTAGAGGATCATCAATAAGATGATGGGCTCTACATGTGCTTAGCATGGGATCCTTTGTTGAAAATGATCAACAATGCAATGTTCAGAAGAGAATTTCATAACTTTAGGTCCAATTTTTAGAAGGAAAATGAGGTTTGGCATGTTTCAATTATCAAGGCCATTTTTCCAAAAACTAGCTTGTGGGAATAGCTTCTAAACATTTGGTTCCATTATTGGGACAAAGGATGGCCTTGACTCACCCAAGCTACTTCTATTCTCACCATTGAGTGGTGGAATAGTAATCGGGGTAAAGGTGCCTATGCCTAGTCGCATGCCTATGTATTACTACACTGACAATACCCACACCTACATACTACAAGTCGTGGGCATCCATCACTGTCACTTCATTCTTTATTCTTTCAGTGACATTTGAATAAAGGGAAGGCCGGTTACACATTGTGACTGTTGGAGTTCCCATATATTGAGTCTCTCTCTTGCTCTCTTGCTCCATCCACCATAGCTCACACCTATCTTGCTTCTGCTTGCTCATAGCTCCACCTCTTGAGGTTCATATATTGAGCTCTCATTGCTGTAGGACTTCTCAAGATGACCTATTGGGGCTATCTCAAGGTATTCTTGAGCCTACATTGAGCTTATTTTAGGGAGTATTCAGCTCATATTTAGGGTTGGAAATACAAAAACGTTTTTTTACCTGTGGCTATTTTCAAGCACTTGTGCTTGCTCGACATTGGACAAAAGCTTTGGCACTATTTACCACTCCTCCCATCATTACCATTAACATTGAGCATTGGTTTTGAGTCATTGAGCTTCATCTATTAACTATGCAAATAGGGAAGCATACTGTCATAAAACAAGGATAGCCATATCTTCAATGTTTGGTGCTTGTATATGCTTCTTGCTATGCCCATATACTTATGTTTTGTTGCTGGATACTTGGGGGATCATATGTCATTTTTTTGAGATGCTTTGGAATGATTTTGGCATTCTTTTAGCTTATTTTTCTCATAGATATCACTATTGTCATAATAGGACTGAATGTTATTTGTCTAGGAAATGTCATGCTCTTGCCTTATGTGATGCTCCCGAGATGCTCATTTGATGCTGGACACTTAGGGAATGTTTAGCCAATGTATTGGAATGCTTTTGGATTGATTTGAGCTCATATTTGGCTCAATTTTACTATCATTTTTACTCTATAATAAGTAGGATTGAAGGCTATTTTATCAGTGAAAGCATATGCCTATTTCTTGATGATGCTTCTTGGCTATTTGGGATGATACATTGATATCTATGGTTGATGCCACATGCTTGGCCATGCTACTAGAATGCTTTTGGATTTCGATGGAGCTCACTTTTTATCAATCTTGACTGCCATTTTATTGATCTACTTACAGTTGACAAAAAGCATTTAATAGGGATAGTCTATGCCTAATGCTCTTTCATGCTATTCGGACATTCTATAAGATGTATTGGTGCATGACATTGAATCTCTATGCTTGGTTATGCTATTGAATGCATTTGAGATTTTATTTGAGCTTAGGAAAATTGACATTGGTTGTTAGTTACTTCATTGGATGCTTCAAAGGTCTATGACCTTACAAGCTTGAAGCTTTTATTGGGTCTTATGCTCTCGGCTATGTACTTGATATATCTTGGATACTTGGATGCCACTCACATGAGGATTTGAGCTTTGTTTTCTCATCTGGCATTTGCCTTTTTTTCCAATGGGAGCCGCTTATTTGACACTTAGATGTTACATTGAGCTTTGGATTTTATTTGCAGTTGAGCTTGAGCTACTTCAACTTCTGCTTGTATGATACAGGTTGTTTTGTATCAGTGATTGCCCCTGTTTGACATTGATTTATAACTACTATACCTCATTTTCAGCATATTGTAACTATAGACTATTGTATTATTTATGATAGTAGTCCCCTCCATTTGATGCTATTTTGGTCATAGTTTGTGGATAGCTCATTATTTGGTATGTAACTCTTGTTTTCAACTTGTTTTAGCAATGGTTTTGGGGTTGTTTTGTGAACCTTCCATGCTAGAGTCCCATGTGAAGGTTCGAGTTGCCACAATACCGAAAATTGGCGAGGAGAAGAAAGAGGTAGTAGCACCTGCTTACTTGCGCATAACAATCATTGCCCAACAAACACATCCTTTCCATACGTTGATCGACAAGGGAGTTCTTAACTCACGATCATTAGACTTAAATTGGCCGACCACAGCTACAACCCACCAATGCCAAACTTAGGCCATTTGGGGGCCAATTGTATGCCCTTTTAGGAAAGTGCAAAGTTGCAACCTCTATCGAGTCTAAAAGCATACCCATAATCTTTTATGTGCTGCCGAACACAAAATATGCGGGTAAGGAATCAATGTTAGGACACTCATTTAAAAAGCAAGCACATTGTAATGTCGACTACGAGTCACATCGTATTCACCTTGCTATCAGCAATGTCTAAATAGTCACAACTTTCAGCAAGAGCAATGTGGCTCCATCAAAGCTCGCAAGGCCATCGGTAGAGAAACCCACTACTAAGTCTAAGGAGGGGGGTTGAAACTTGCCACAACCCACCATACCACACTACTAGCACATCACTGAGATCAAAGCTAGGGCCCTTGGACCACAGTTCAAGTGGGTGCCTAAACATCAAGGATTGCCGCCTAGGAGCATGTAACCACGACCTTGCAAGCATAGGAAGTCATACTTGAAACCTAGGAGAGGCGACAGAGAAACTATAGACACCCACGAACAGTCAAGCCGAGATGGGTCTCCAAAACCTTATTGCAAGTGCAAGGCTATTATGAGGGAAATGCTTAGATATGGGTGCCTAAATCTAAGAGGGCCAGCGGCACTATTCAACTGCCACCCTCATACTTGACCACACAAAGTTGCATGACAGATCTAAATCTAAGAGGGCCAGCGGCACTATTCAACTGCCACCCTCATACTTGACCACACAAAGTTTCATGATAGATCAATCACTAAAGTCACAAAGAGCTCAAGCTGTGAAGCCCATAGAGCCCAACACCATTAAGCTTGCAGTGCCTCAATGAGTCTACCGACCAAAACCGCACCTTGCTGACTCTAAACCAACCCAACATAGCACTGCTAGTGCTAGTCAAGCCTCTCAAACATTTGGCAGTACAAAGTCAAAATCTTAAACCATGCTTAGTGCACAAGAGGCCAAATTGCACACTTAGGAGCAGCCACAACCGCAGATGTTAGCCACGCCGCCGTTGAGCTGTCGAGTCCACCAATCAAACCCCAACCTTCAGTAGGTCTTAAACCTTCTTACGATGATGATCAATCCTTATCTTAGCCATATACTTAGTTGAAAATACAGGGGATGACTTGATTGGTCGCCTTTAGCATTTAGATGCCATGTTTACCAGATGCTATAAAAGCTATGACCGATCGATTAGACCTAGGTCTTTTAGATGAGTCTTTAGTAGCACAGGTATGCATGCTGCCTTGCTCATGGGAAGAATCAAAATTTGTATCCATTAAGGCTCCCCAAGCAGCTGAGGAACTCATTGTCATCGAGATTTCCCACGAATAAGCACACAAGCAACACCTCATCACGTCTTACGACAAGGGCATGGTCCTTGCCACCAACCAAGAAATTGAGAAGTTGAGACAGTTGGCTACCAATGACTCCTCTTTCTTGCGACAATCAAGACCTCAGAATACGACCCAACTTATGTAGTCCCAACCTCCTATAGGGTATTGATCACCATTTGCAACCATTAGGACCAAAAATGCTTCAAAAAAGGCACTTGTAAGAAAATGATCAAGTTGCTAATTAGTTGAGATTTTGGAGGAATGAAAACACCAAATTTGGTTGCTCAGATGTGATTAATGAGAGAATACTAAATTCATTGAAAAGCTCGTCCCTCATCTTTAAATATGTCAGGGGTCAACTTTTCAGCCATTTTTGTCTTGAAACTTGGGAGAATTTGTATTTTTGAGAAATGTCCACCTGTATCACGTTTGTTTACTCCCACATCTTCTTTTCACATGCTCTTTCTCCATTCTCTTTTGCCATTCTCTTATTTGTGCTCACTTTCTTATCAATATGATCGTTGATTTGCTAAAATATTTAGCAATACCTCTGCAAAAGTAATACAGATGCGAGCACATGCAAGTACAAACTTACCATCCAACTAGATTCAATTTATTCATCTTGGAGAAGTATACGTTGTCGAGTACTAACAAATGAGATAGAGGCCAACAGACTACGAACTCAAGGAAAGAAACATATAGATTTGTGGGTGGATGGAAATATTTATCCCAAGGATCCTTCAATAGGTAAACCTCCTATTATTTAAATATTCATGACAATGTGAGATATGTGGGGGAGGTTATAATGGGATGCTTGGCTATTATAAAAGGTTATACTCTACATCTTACACATACATGGCTCAAATGAATGAAATGAGAAAAGCATTGTTTATTACACATACAAGCATTTCTAAGCTTACAAATAAGATTGACGTTCTAGAAAATGCTAATAAGTCATTGCAAGACAAGCTAGCACACTTAAAGAAAACTCCAATAGGATTCAGAGAGAGAAAGAGACCATTAAAAAATATAACTAGCTTGTGTGAGAGAGTAAAGAAAAGAAGATTGAATCTTGCAAAGAAATATGTCTCTAACATGTCAGGTATTAATATTCAAGAGAGTGAGGAGAGAATCAATATTTTAAAAGAGACCATGAATAAGAATGATCTTTTGAGGATTCTTAGGTCATCTCAGAATATGGATTTGAGAGGCCCAACTCTCAAAGAATTGGCCAAGGACTTAAAGGACACAGTAAACCAAACGAAATTGTAGAGACATGTGATACTATGGGCATTAGTCAAAAAGGTTATAGTGCTATCTCAAGATTATGGTTTATAAATCTAAAATGTAATATAATAACTGCATTTGGGTTATCTCATGCCCTTAGAGTATCGGTTGCAAGCTAGTTTTGAATACAATGCATTTAACAATATATGGGTTGATCTAAGAAGAGTGCAGATTGCAATGGTTCACATGTATAGACTCGCGTTAGAGGGATGTCATGGTGTTTTGAAGTTTTCCTTGAAGTGAGATGAAGCACATATTCAAAAAGGACAAAAGATGGAAAGAGTCAGCATTTGCATCATGAACAGGGTATTGGAATACAACAATGATGGGGGTCAAGTACCAGTGCATAAGTTCCAGTCTGAGATGGAGATTTGGTGGGTTGGTGCAGCTCAAGTACCAATTGAGAATCATCAAACACTGAAATGGTTGTTCACTCATACACATATTCCAAACATTATTAAGTCTCAAAGTGAAGGAGAAATTTTGGTTGTTGATGGGGTTGGTAATTTTAATGTGGAATAGCACATGAGAACTTAAACACTATCAAATGTATGCTTGGTAAAGCTCCTCAAGCAACAAACGAAAACCTACACGTATCCAAAAGAGTTCAAATGTTCGATTACAAATCTTGTTCAAGCAACAAAGGAGGCATGGGAAGAAAAGGATATCACATTTTATTTGGTAAGAAAATATTTAATCCATTGATAAAATTTCCAATGGCATAAAATGATTGTTACTCTTCTGAATTTCCAATGGCATAAAATGATTGTTACTCTTCTAAATTTGCAACATATCCTTCATATCCATGGGCCTTACTTTGTGGAGGAGCAAGGCCTCCTAGCAACTTATAGTGGCCAAGACATGGAAAAATCTCAGTATCAAGCATGTACAAGTTTTTTTCGAAGCACAAGACATGGAGAAGGAGTTACAAAAAGCAATGCTCTTGAGAAGCTATTCAATTGGTTTTTTTAGTGACAGCTTCAAAGAATGAATACTTTAACTTGAGAATTCATAGTATTTAAGAAAAGTACAAAGCTAGCTCTCAGGAGCCTTAACATCATCCTCCCTCTATGGTATATTTCCTCTATAATGCAAAAATTTTCTTCTCTTGTAGCCAACTATTGATTTTATATCGGTTCGGTTTGCTGCCAAAGCATAAGATGAAAGGGCCAGAAAGTATCCTGCTCTAGAAGTAGAGAAACCAGTACCATAACCAAAAATCCTAATTGTCGTAGCCTTCTCCAAAAACATCACCTTGTGTGCATTGTATTGTAAACCAAAGAAACCAATTAGCCTTGTGAGTGCCTTGATACATAGTATAGGCCATGATGCTTCCTTTGAGAAGATGTTATGAAATACCAAGAAAACATGCGGATCAATCCTTGGTAAGTAATGGCCAAGTGCAACATCTTTCAATGAACTAATACCAGCTCTCATCCCTTTACCCTGTCCCAAGTTATCAAAATCTTCAATCTCAACTGTAAAAAAAGATAAATGTCAAATGAATGTTGAAATCAAACATATTAATGTATGTCTTACAGAACTCAAGATAATAGTACCAGTTGATTTTTATCATTCGCTAGCTTAGTTGGATTCCATATGTTAATTGCTCATTGTGCCTAATTGGTTTCTTCCAATTCTTTAACATATTGCGACTCTTCTCTTCCAAAGTTAGAAATTCTAAGTTGGTCTTGAAGGCCATGGAACTCCTCTTCAATAATCCCATACTCTTTCTCAGCATTCTTTGCCTTATGAAAACAAAGAGAATGGGCATCCCTTGCTTCAATAAACTTGTCATCCATAATTTCGGTGTCAAGTTTAAGTAACTCTTCTTTCGATTCATTTTCGACGTCAAAAATGCCATTTGCAGCATCAGAAGACTCTGTAAGGATCGCTAAACAATAATCCTCCCTAAGATTGAAGAGCCTTTGGATGTCTGATAGCAGTATGTATTCCTTGTCCTTGATAGGGAAAGTTGGAAGTGAAGCAACATTATAAAAAGAAGAGTCACATACAAGATCTGCATTTGCATGGTTTTCTTCAATAATGGTATCAACTTTGAATTGGGCAACATCTAGTTTGCCAGCAATATATGCTTCTTGCTCAGGGTCCAAACATTCCTTTGCATCCTTGTCATTTGCTGCCTCATCCAAAAGGCAAAATCTGGAACATTTTGGACCGTCTAATTGTTGTTCATTAGATTTAACAGGATATTAACAAGAGTATACGCAATGAATGCAGTTGGTTTTGACATTAGCCTACATTTCCTAGAATGAGCAGAACAAAACAAATCTGAGGTACAAAACCTATCAAGAGAATGAGATGTCTTCTTTCTTGAAAAAAATGCCTTCTCTAAAGGTGAGCTTTCAATACGTATGTGAACATATTCCTTTGCATCCTTTTTAAGTACTGGAAATGCAAGACTTTCAAACTCAGCAAACTCCTCCAAGAAAAACTTCTTGCATGAGTTCAATACATGGTCAATATCCTAGCCAGGGTGTTAAAAATATCATTTGCAGTTCTGTAGTAAGATAACTCCATGCCATTGTGAAGAAGAAATTCCTGGAGCCTTTCTAATTGAGAAACCTCTATGATCTCAGACAATCTAGAAACCCTCAGCGGTGACTTGCCTTTGACTGGAGACTTCCTAGGGATTCCCACACTTGTTGCTGAACAAGGGGAGGAAGCAGTGGGAATTTCATGGGAGAAAGCATGACAACAAGAAGGCCTTAACCCTAATGACAATATTCTTCTTTTCTTACTAGGGTGACTTGATCTTGGGAGCATGCAACATCCTTTAGTTCAGACATGAGTGAAAGCATGATATGGCGCGAAAGTATGCACTCAACCTCACGAACAATGCCTCCTCACTTCATATTTGGGGATCCATGATACGACGTGAAAGTGTGCACCCAACCTCACAATCAACGCCTCCTCTCTTCGTATTTGGGGATCCACGATACGATGCAAAAGTGTACAAGTGACCTCACAAATAATGCCTCCTCTTTTTGTATCAAGGTGTGCATGTAATGGCGCACGCGAATTGACAGATGAAAAACTGCAAGAGGAGCTCAAATCTAGCTAGGCTTGATAATTTGCCTCAAAAATCACAAATGTCTAATTATGTGTATATATAGATAAGGACAACAATTTTCCACGTGGATAGCCAAGTGGACATCCATGTGGATGGCCCCCGCAAACCTTAACCAATAATACAATGCCACGTATTGCCTACCCCACACGTATAAAAGACTAATGCCAGCTTATGTGGCTCACTTTTTGCATCCACGACCGCGAAAGATGATATGGAGCAAGTGACATTTGATCTCAGTGTGCCTTCTGAGTGACATTTGATCTATAGATACGACATGTAGATATGACGCGAATACCCAGCAATGCCGAGCCCAACGATTGTTGATCCTCAAAAACCATATAGCTTTCTCCAACAAGAAGTGCCCTTGCAAAATGATGTGCATTATTGTGGATGGAGAGTGATTTCAAATGTTTGTAGGACAATAGATTAAAAAATTCTCAAGATAGATGGGGTTAATGTAAGTATCTTTCACATTGTTTTTTGAGCAACATGTCTTTGCATTTTCACAACAACTGTTGCATTATCATCAAATTTTATAATCATTCCATTTCTTCATTTTAACTCCCTACAAGTACAAACTATCATTGCCTTGACAACTTCCAATTTTTTAAGAGACATGTTGGGTACAGTTTCCACAACTTTCCTTACAGTGCCAATATTACCCCAATTCATACACATGGTGGATAAGAGAGAGATGTATTGAGTTGATTTTGGATAGGGTAATAACGCTAGTCGACCCCGACTCCCCTCCACTAAAATCCTCAACTAAGAGTAAGGGTAAGGTGAAGGGCAAAAGTCATTTGGAAAGACAAGGTAAACTCCAAAAAGATAGAAATGCCAACACTTTCTCATCCATCTCCTCATCAGCCTCCTGAAGAGAAGAGGCCCCTTGTCCAAGTCTAATTCTTCAAGCGACCAAAGAAAAAAGCCATTGTAAAGAGATTAGATATCTTCACAGAAAGCGATGAAGAAGTTACAAAGCTAAAAGAAGACAAATAGATACAAAAGAAGCAAGATCCTTGTATGTTTACACTTCAATTTTGTAACTCTTGATTCAATGAAAATTTTTTTGTCAAATGCAAATGTCATCAATGTTTTCATATTTATGGCTCAAAGCTTATAATTGTGGGAGGAAAGCAACTCAATCAAGAGAAAGAGTGTTTAGCTCTTTTCCCAATTGTTTTACCATTTACTTTGAACTTATATTTAGGGGATGTACAGTCTAGCATCTCCAAAGTATCCCTTACATATTTAAGACTCTAATTGGAAGTGATATTTACCTCCTTTTCTATAACTTGCACCTTAAGTTTGAAGGGCGTGCAATCTATATCAGAATCCAAGGGAATCTAGATGCCTAATTTAAGTTTGTATCTCCTATAATCAAAGCCCAAAGCAAGAGTTTGTCATGCTATATTATAACACAGAGACGAGGATTGGGGGCATACAATACACCTCATGGTCAACCTCTCTAGATTTCCAAAGTCTTCCTATAATGTTATCTAGTTCTGCTTCTGCAAAATTTCTACTTAGCAGCCAAGATACTTTTGTTCTTTGTAAGTTTGCTATTTTGAAGTAGCCAACAAAGATTTGTAAGGGGATAAACCATGACAAGCATATTCTTCTTGAGATTCTTCCAGCTGTCATGATTTTTAAATATCTTGACATATTTTAAATTTAAAACTATGCATCGCTACCTTATCAGGGACCTCCCAAATTAGAGATGAGAGACTTGGCAATGGCAAATCCTCGATATGTCCATATGTACCCTCTCTAGACGGAACCACATACTATGCATAGTATATAAAAATTCTTCTCTCACTAAAAGAACCAAAAGTCTCATCAACATAGATAATGCTTGCAAATGCCGTATGAATCGCATTGAAAGTTCCACTCAAACTCTCCATGGGTTGCCATTTAGTACTTGTTGATGGAAATATATCTACAACCAAGAATTCGATATTAATACTTGTTTTTTTTTTTAATCACATATGTTATCAACTTAAGACTTACAATGCATTTGCTGGCAAACATGTTCGTTAGGAGACAAGTGCATATCCTTGGCCATGTAAACATGTTGCACTTTGTCTAACCACCCTTCATGCGTAATTTTGAAAGCAATGATACGCCCCTTCCAGTGATGTTTTATATCCTCTCTTTTTCTTCTTTTCACCTTGTGAGAGCCTTTGCAAGAGGGCAACATGGTAACCCAATCGTTTATGCAAAAGGTTTTGGGCTCCCAATTTCCATATACTCCTTGGCTATAGACAATGCAAGAGTTTATTAAACGAGAAGGGCACCTTTTGGATGCCATACTTAGATTGAATTTGCAGAGAAAAGCGCTCACTGAGAAAGGAAAATGAGCAAAGAAAGAAGCTCAACGAGAAAGGCGAATGAATTAAAAAGGAATATTAAGAAGACTAATGAAAATATTTTGGGGGCGCCAAAAGCTCCTGGCTTTCAAAAAAGTCATTATTAACTTCACAACATCTTTATCATGTCCTTTGTAAGATTTTATAAGTAAATAAGGACTTCGGGACTACCAAAACATATCATATGAAGATTTTGGCTAAAAGAGAGAAGAGAATCATGAAGTGGACTCTACTATCTCCAAAAAGGAGGACAAGAATACAAGAATACCATATTCTTGCACACATGGAAAACTCTCTTTGGCCCTTTCCTTAATCCTATGATTAACAAAAGTGAATTTTTTGAAGCATTTTTGGCTCTAATGTGACCCCTCGAAGAGCACATCATGACTCACCCTTACCTGGATTGCATTTTGATAAAGGAGGAGTTACACATTGCCAGTAGAATAGCCTCTAGTGATTTGTCCTGTCGACATGGACCACTACTCTAACATGGAGTACAATCCGAACTTCTACGCTTGGCTCATGTGAAAGTGAAACACTGTGAGCATGCGTTAATGGTCTTAACCCTTCAACCTCTAATCCTAGGAAGGTTTTTTCTAACTTCCAAAGGGGGAGGGGGTAAGGTGGAAAAACATACTTACTTTAAGATAATTCTCAAGGACCTTCATTGGATTGGGCGAATTATTTACTGGATTGTGTGAATTTTGAAGAAAATATCCCTATTTGTACTTAAGCTTTTCATTTTTCTATAAGCACACAATCACTCTCTACTCATTATCATAAGAAAAATAGTAGTGAGTTGTGGTGTTATGACATGGACCCACAATGGCAGGACAAGAGAAGAGCGGCAAACTTCCGTTCTCGAAAGAGGAACAAGATAAAGACGGCCTTTCAATGGAGACGAGGGCCTTTAACCATGCATGTCTTGAACTTGGAGGATATGGCCATGGAAGAACAAGCTATAAAATAGATTGTGGAGTAATATAATCTGTAGAAGTACCTAGAGAAGGTAGGCTAAGTTGTGGACTATGAGAAGTGCACAGAATTCTCCAAACTTTCAACAGGAATCGCGACATCATAATAGTGCATCAAGAAAATAAAACCCACTTGGTGGAGATTGGAGCTGAGCCTCAAGTTGGTGGAGAGAGCATTGGGCCTGCCCAACAAGGTCAAGAGATCCACACCAATGACGGCATCAACTTTGTAGCCAACCTGGATCCAGAAGTCCAGCTGCAAACAAGCGAAGATGGTCCATGCGTTGTTCTCCAATCATAGGTACAATGCACTAATGAACTGAATCAACATACATATGTTGAAGAGAATTACAGCCAAATCCTTGGCCGAAGTAAACCTGAATAGCTTCATGCGGAAGACAATAGAAACTTTAGCAAAAGCAATAGCCACAGGTGGAAGACCCATGGGTGGAGAATCTACGGCCTCCAAAGTAAGGAAGAAGTCATCGTCAAAGGCCTCAACCATTGGGTTTGGAGGGGTATTGACGGCTATCATCAGAGAGGCTTTGGGGCAAGCGCAAGAAGATGAGGGAGTTGGAGAGACACCAGATAGGTCCCCTCCCTGTGAAGAACATGAGCAATCCAATGAAAGGACGGAGAGTGATGAGCAAGAGAGCATGAAGAAAGAGATAACAAACCTAGAAAGAGCCAAAGAGAGTCCAAAAATAAGAAAGAGAAAAGAAAAGGAGGCTGCAAAAAGAATAAAAGAGGAATCCAAGAGGGCTGAAGAGGAGAGGATGAGGAAAGTAGAGGAAGAATCCGAGGAGTTAAGGAGGAAAGAAGAAGAAGACATAGTCTTGGCCATCTGCCTATCAGTGGAGCAGCCCTCAAGGGAAGAAGAGCCATGAGCCCACCTAGATATGAAGGCCCCAATACCAGCACCCAAGTACTAGAGGCTGCAGTACCACTAGTTTACGAAGGGCAAGGGTAAAGGCCTATTGCACCCACTTCAAGCCACTAGCGTCAACCACCCCAACAACCACAAGCACCTAGGGCTCTACACCTAATGTCGATGCCAGCAACATCATGGCCTGGGTAAAGTTTTTGGTCAACAAAGAAATGGCTTAGGAGGGAGGTGAAGGAGTTCTAGTGTGACAGGGGCAAAAATACTGGCAGCAGTAGATGCAGAACTGAGGCAGGATCCTAAGAGTAGAAAATTAAAACATCCACAACCACTACCCCCACCGCACTGCCTTCATCCACGAACTACAACGACTATGTTTAGGAATTCCTATCATAGCTTGAGAGAGCAAAAGAAGAAAATAAAATAGTTGTTGAGTTAGAGTATGAAAAGGAGACTATGGTAGCCTCTCAACTAGAAAGAACCTACCAAGTGGCCATGTATCAAAGAGAAATATACGAGCTAAAGGAGGAGCTCAAGGCCAAGGAAGGAGAAGAAAGGTGGCAAGCAAAGCTTGTTGAAGAGACACAGGCTCTCATGAGCATGAAAAAACTAAATGAAAATCTAGTAGTGTTGTATGAAGAGCTCCAATGGAAGATGAAAAATGTCTAGGATGCCACACAGTTGTTGGAAGCAGTGTGAGAGGAGAAAACACGAAGGTATCAAAAAGACATAGAAAATTTGAAGAAGAAGGTTGCCTTAGAGCTAGAGGAGAAACAGATATTAGAAAGGGAAATGGAGGAACAAGAGTAGAGGCTGATGATCCTAGCTCAAAGGTAGGGGAAAAGCTTTGAAGAAATGAAAAATAAGGTAGAAGAATGGAAAACCAGAAGTGAAAGACAAGTACAAGACTTAGTGCCCTATTTAGCTCGTGCAGAAGAGGACAAGGTGCTTGTAGAGAGTAGGGTAGAGGCCGCACAATTGATCTTCGAGACCCAAAAATGAACCTTCCTTAGTACTATCATGGACATCACCCAAATAAAAAAAGGAAAGGTCGTTGATTCATTGAAAAGAAAGCTGGGGATTGCCCACAGGGCCTTAAGACAAGGGCTGCACATACCACCACAAGCAACAAGAGTTAGCCTAAGCCTATAAGACCAGATGAAATTTTTTATGAGGGCAGGCTTGACGATGCAAGAAGTGGATTCCCTGGGATTCAACGAAGGAGCACCACAGGAACACAGAGAGGAGGAAGAGGCAGAATACTTTGGAATGGGACAATAAGAGGAGGAGCTAGTCCACAACCTCCTTCCCCATGACCTAAAGAGTAACAACAGGTGGAAGCCCCTACTACCAAGAAATCCAAGCTCAAAAAGAAGAGGAAAAAAATGCTAGAGCAAGCACAAAGAAGATTGAATGCTCAACTGATAGTAATTCCAGTAGCGCCCATCCTGTCGAGAGAAGACTGCTTCCCAGTAAACTATTTTTGGGAGAAGAGAGAATAAACATGAGCCGTTTAACTTTGGTTTTTGATTCCCCACCAGATTGAGCAAGGTATTATCAACCAAGGTGGTGGAAGAGGTGATCAATGTCGAAAGGAGGTTGGGAGAAAGGTGGACCTCTCAAAGAGAGAGAAATCCTACCCAACGGGGAATAGAGGCTCCAAACTACTGGGAGAACAAAGTCTTTGAAGTGCCCAAAACAATGAAGGGCTGTGAGTGTCAACTGAAGTGAAGGAGGCACATTTGGGAAGGCAACACAAACACGTGCATGTTGTTTTGTAACACCCTACCCTTCAAAAGAAATAACCCTACTTTCATGCCATATCCAAGAAGGGTAGGAGTGGATTACAATCCAGACATCCACGATTCAATATGACTTCCCCAAAATATACAATGTCAACACCACCAAGCCTGAGGAATCCCTCACTTTCATGTTGCAAGATCTATATGACTCCATAGCCCACTTCCTTAATGAATTCACTTCATGCCTAGACCCAGCCTTCCTAACTATGTGTAATTATCTTAGATTACTTAGGATACTATTAAAGTAAGAGCCTACATCACAAGAGCACCGCCTACCGCCACTCTTTTTTTATCCAAATAGCATAGACAGTTGCACTATGACTAGGTTAATGATGCAAGCTACCCTCCTTCCCTCTTTTTTCTTAGCTCTCTTAGATCGGCCGGCCGATCGAAGCCACTTCACTCCTTGTAATCATCCATTTCTTTCCACTACTCCTCTCTAGGCACGAATGAGCATCAAAGGATACATGCAAAGCTAGAGACTCCTTAATAAATCTCTTAAGTCCCCAACTTCTCCCTCTCATGACTCTGATGATGAAGATTCTCAGAGAGAGAGAGAGAATAAGAGATCACAATAAGAAAATCACAGAAAAAAGCAACCGAATCATCTCACTACATGTAGGCCACAGTCATTGCACCTAGGGGTCCTCAAGTTAGGCACGTCAGGTACCTTCGATCGGCCGGCTCTGTCCCTAACACCCTAGCCCATTTTGATTCCCCACATCACACTTAGGGCACATCAAGGGTGGATGACATACCTAGGGAGGTCACCCTCGCCTATGGTTAGACCTATCTCCCTAAGCCACACTCATTGCATCCCCTTAGGCAAGAATTGGATCCTCAAGTGTGGTACAACACCCAGGCTTGCGACCCAACTCCCAGTTCCACTAGGACGAGCACAATGCACAACACGATAAGGTAGACACACCTCCACACAGTGCACCTTCTTTTCTTTACAGGTAACTACAAACAATGCAAACCACCAACTTCAAAGGCCCCATCATCATCAACTCACATGATCGCCTTTCAAATCACCAATACATACGTGTTATGGACCATGCATCCCAAAAAGAAGTAGAGGAAGACCAAGGAATCCCAAGTCAAAAAGTGAATAGAGAAGCTCATCCTTCCCAAGCGAGAAAAGTGGAGGAGAAGGCAAGCTTAGAAAAAATGTGGGAGAGCACCGAATAGTCTAGCAAGGTGCTAAGAAAGAATAAAGGAGAGCACCGAATATTCTAGCAAGGGGCTCAAAAAGAACGTGGGAGAGCACCAAAGATTCTAGCAAGGTGCTCAGAAGGCTCTAGCAAGGAAAGTGTAGGGCGCAATGTAATTCATTTTATAAGAGCAGCAAGCTCCCTCCTGTGCAAATTGTAAAGTCTAAATGGACATAGGTGAAGGGATAAGGCAACTAGAAGGAAATAGGGAAAGAGGACCTTGGCAAGATGCCCCTGGTCATGTTAAAAAAAAGGGGGGATGGTGCCCAAGGGATTTAGGACTTGTATATAAACCCAAAAAGTGAATGAGAAGCTCATTATTTTGGTGTGTGGAAAAAGTGGTCTCTTATTCTTCTCTCCTTCTTGCTTGCTTGTGTGTGCTTGAGAGAGGGAGTGTGAGAGTGTAAGGGAGTGAGCGTGTGAGGGCAAGGGATCTTGGAGAAGAAGCTCTGCATCATCTCCTATCTTCTTCTTCTTCTTCTTCTCTTCTCTTCTCTTGTCTCATGCATGGCTATGGAGGATGGAGCTTGGAGGTGGAGGCTTGAGGTTGCTTAAGCTCGCATCTCGAATCATGGATCTATCAATTTGATTAAGGGAGGAGGCTACTCATTTGGGCGTCAAAGTAAGCTCACTACACTCTCGTAGGATCGAAGGTGCATCAGTTAGGTGAGAGATAGCCAATTGTGCTTGCTTGAAGCACTTGAAGCAATAAGCGGTCCATGGGTCTTGGTAGATGAGCGTGAGCTCCCATTACAGATGTACTCTCTGATGCAAAAGACACAAAAAGTATATATACGGATTGTGAATAAGAAGAAGAGGCCTCAACCATTGAACTTGAAACCATAGACTATGACACTGACATACATGCAATTGAGCAAATCATTGCCGATTCCAAACCTAGGGAAACACATGTGTGACTTCTTGATGGAGTAGTCAAGATGGATTGTGATCAGACTTGGCTAGAATATTTGTAAGTATTAGATTATGCACAAGCAAGCCTTAGCCAAGCCAATTTAGTAGTATTGTATTAAGTCAAAACTGCTTCTTGAGTTTTGACCACCGGGAGAAACACCCTTGTCCAATGAAGGTTGTGATTTTCACTCTGAATCAAAGGCCATCTTAGATAGTGACCAAAAAATCCATTCTTTGCCTAGAACTTGATGCACCAAGGGGGATCTTTCAATCCACCTATGGTGCAAAAGTCAAAGGAGGATAAGGAAAAGAGGGAAACAAAAACCGATGCTAAAAAACATATCTCCCTAAGTGATTCACTATATTCCAAAAAGGATATTGAATAATAGTATTGATGGGAGCCAAACATCAAGGACAAGCAAGCAAACCAATTGAGGAACCAACCCAAGCATACTCATGCTATCAAGGAAGAAATCAACAAACTTTTGAATGCTAGATTCATTATGAAATTGAGCACACAAACTAGGTATCACCAATCATGATACTACTAAAGAAAAACGGAAAGATCAAAGTGTGCGTCAACTACAAGAAGGTTAATGTGTCAATTAGGAGAGACAATTGCCCACTTCCTTATACAAGAAAATACGAGAAAGGGTCGTGGAAAATAGGCCTATAATTTTCTTGATTGATTCTTGAGCTATAATCAAGTACAAATCCATTCGAATGATAGACACAAGACATCATTTGCCACATAATGGGATGTATTTGCATCACCCATAGTGTTGCCATTCAGGCTGAGCAATGCTCTTGTAATCTTTCAATAGCTAATGTGCATGATACTCAAAGACATGCTCTAGAAATAGTTGAAAATGTTCATAGACAGTCTCTGCATCCACAACAACTAGATTGAACATCTTGAAAAACTTAGAGTGGTCTTTGAATATTGTAGTTAGTATGGTCTATATTTGAACGCCTTGAAATGCTAGTTTTGGGCTAAACATGGATGCATCCTAGGACACAGTGTGTTTAAGAATGGCATTACAAAAAACTTCTTGAAAGTCAAGGCAATTGTAGATTTGCCACCACAAACAAATTACAAGGGTGTTCGATATTTCCTTGGATACACAAGATGTTATCGATGGTTTGTGCTAAATTATGCACTTATTACTTGGCAACTTTATAATTTTTTTATCATTTTCAAGTGGACTAAAGAATGCCAATATGCCCATGAAACACTGAAAAAGGCTCTAATGACAACATCAATTCTATGAGGCCTAGATTGGAGCATAACCTTCCATGTGCACATTGATGCCTCAAAGTTTGCCTCTGGAGCAGTGTTGTGCCAACCTATTGAGCACAATCTGGGGGACTATCCAGTAAGCTTTGCCAGCCATTAGCTCATGGACACAAAAATGAACTACTCGACAATAGAGAGAGAAGCCCTAGCAATGGTGTTTACTATAAAGAAGTTTTGGCATTACTTGTTGGTGACTCCATTCACTTTTTTCATGGGCCATCAGACCTTGTTGTACCTTGCAAACAAGCCATATGCCACCGGATGCATTGAAAAGTGACTTCTACTGCTTCTTGAATTTGATTTATTTGTAGTACTATGGAAAGGGAAGCAACATTACATGGCCGATCATTTATCGTGCATCCCAAATGATGGAGAGATTGTAGAGCATAGCATCAATGATGATCTACCCAATGTGCATTTTTTAGAATCTCTCAGAGGCAAAAGATCTCTTTAAGGAAGGCCTCACTCCCTATTGGGCTAACAATATTGTGGAAGTTTTGGAGAAAGGAATACTAGATTGATCAATAGAGAAAGATCGACTTTGTCACCTCATAATCAAAGGGCAACCCTACCATCTGATCGGATGGTTGTATTGGTTAAGCTAAGATGGCTTGTTGAGATGATGCATCTACATATATGAGATGCAAGAAGTTCCAGTTGAAGCACACACCAAAATTGCGAGGGGATATTTTGGTGGCAACTCAATAGCTTGCAAAGTCTTGCAATTTTATTTGTGGTGGCCTACCCCCTTCTGTGATGCTATGAAATTTGTGAAACATTGTGACGAATGCTGACACACAAAGGTCTCGATTAGGAAGGACAAAATGGAGCTCACACCAATAATTGCATGAAAATCCTTTGAAAAGTGGGGAATAGATTTTTCAGGCCTATAAGTCCTACAATGCAACACTCATAGGCAAGGTGCATTATCGTTACAAACTGATTACCTAACTAAGTGTTCTGAGGCTAGGGCCACAAAAAAAAGCTAGAATGACAACCAAGTTCTTTTGGGAGCAAGTAATCTCTTGATTTGGATGCCCTATTCAGATTGTAGCGATCAAGGTGGCACACATTTTATTAATAAGGTAATCATGCACCTCTTGTCCACATTCATAGTCATGCATGGAAAATCTACCCCCTATTATCTACAAGAAAACAATCAAGCTTAAGCCACCAATAAAATCCTAATCAACATGCTGACCAAGTTAGTCTTAGCTTCGTGAAGCAATTGGGACAATAAGCTTATGGTAGCATTATGGGTGTATCAAATAGTCTACAAGGCTGCTATTGGCCTGACTCCATTCAAATTGACATATGGCACTAATGCAATTATGCTAGTAGAGTTTTTTCCCAAGCTTGCAAATAGCTATTCAGGAAAGATGGGAAGGTCGGGAGGCTAATCACTTGTTGGAATTGGTTTAAGACCTGCCTACAAATGACCATCCATATTAGAAGTAGCTACTAAGAGGGCATCTCAAATAGGTGAGGATATAGTCTCATGCATTTTCCACTTTGATAACACCTTCACCTTGTATACATGTAGCTATGACAGGCTAGACCTCAGTCTCTTAGAGGAGGCCACAGAACAAGTAGTGAATTCTCTACTATGCTCGTGGGAGGAATTCAAGATTGCTTTCACAAAGGCACCCTCATTTGCTAAGGAATTGATCACCACTCATATCTCACATGAGTAAGCCCTTAAGGGCCATCTCCTTACCTCCTTCAAACACATTTATATAAGAGCTGCAGAGAGGAGTAAGATCTATGTAGGAGGAAAGAGGAACTAGCAAGGAATATTGGTGCACAATGGGCTAGAGGAGAAATTCAATGAAGGTTGGTGCACAATGGGCTAGAGGAGGTGAAACTACTAGTAAAGGGGAGGAGAAATTCAATGAAGGACACCAAAGCTACAGTTAATGCTAACTACTCTTCAAACAATGCAAGTAGAGTTCTTGGAACTAAAGAAAGGGTGATTTGTAGAGGAGGCTACCTCTAAAAAAGATGGGCAACAACTAGATGACTCCACAGTTGGCTCTCATGAACAAGGTCTTAAATTGGCATATGTAGGAGGAAGTGAGCCAGTGTTAGAGAAATTGTGTGATGAGCTAAAGAAAGAGAAGTCATGATCACTTAAAGAAAACTTAGAATTACAAGCCATGCTAGATAAACTACTAGAAACATACCAAGAGCATTTGAAGAAAACTACAATGCAACAATAGGGCCTCCACACTCAACTAAAGGTAGAAGCAAAGAATTGGAAGAGTTGAAGACACAAGTCCAAGGGATAGAAGAGATGAAAAAGCAATTGGAATAATTTAGGATGCAAGCAACATAAACTAGGGTATAGTTGGAATAAGAGAGGAACAAGGTGACAGGCTTGACCCAAAAACTTACAAACATCAAGCAAGCCCATGCCCAACTCCATGTTACACTTACAAGTCTGCAAAACACAATGGGAACAATCTAACATTGGAAGCAGTGAAGATGGCAGGAGAGGTGGAGCAAGTGCACCTAGCCACACTACAATGCATGGCTATGGATTTGGGTAATGCCCTCTTGTAAGAAAGTCAGTATAAAGAACACGTGGCTACATGCAAACAAGTCATCTGTGCACAACAGCGGATGTATCATGAAGCACTGATGATAACTGTGAGATTCTAGAGATGGATTAGGTGGAGGAGCTCAAGATCTAGTTGGGGGTAGCCACTGCTACTGTAGAAAAGGTTGACTCTGGAGAAAAAATTAAATTAAAAACCTATGAGGCCACTAAAGAATGGTTGGTGGGCCAACTTCGACATGCAGGATGATACAACGACCACAAGCTAAAAGACATGGGATTTCGAGTACTTGCCTCCTCAACATCAAGTGAAGCTCATCAAATGACCATTGAGATAGAAGGGGAATCTCAATTTGTGATGACTCCCTTGGATCGTATTGAGGCCTCCACTCAACAACAAAACATAGAAGCCACTCTGGAGTAGTGGGAAGCCTATGAGAGAATCAAAATAGTATGGAGAGCTCAATTGCAAAAGGTAACAAATGTCCCTTTAAAATTTAGGTGACAGAAGAGCAAAGTCAGAGTCCAAAGAAGCTTGTGACTAGCAAGATGTGGAGACTCTTTTCAATAGCTACACACTTAAGGGCACTCGAAGAAGAAATCATTGCATCACTCAAGAACCTAGGGAAGCATTTCTTGGGCAACCTAAATGGCATTATCCTATGCTAGAAATGGATGGAATTTCTTGGGATGCTTACTGCTATGTACATGAGGCCCATTGAGTTATTCCCACATACTACCCTTATCCTTGTAGGCATAATAAGTATTGCAAGGAAGACCATGATAGATATAACTTCCCTAAGTTCCCCAATGGTAAGGCCTCTAAGCATGAAAGAACATATCACTTCCAGCTAGTGGATGTGGTGCCCTCCTTCATCACATTCATGAAGACATTCAACAATTGCATGGATGAAGCCTTTATCACAACATGCAACTACCTACCACTCTTGGTGTTGTTGATGCGAAAATCACCCACACCTTATGAAGAAAGGCTTCCCTTGCTCTTTTTTTATGTAAACACTAGGATAGATAGAGTGGCCATGGCGCATTTGCACCTTCATGCACTATTGTTGCCTACTTATTTTGTGACTATTCTTGAGGATATGGTGGACAGCCAATTTGCCATGTGCGCTCACCCATTCTACCTAGAGTCCTCACTCAATTTAAGACTAGAAATGAAGAACTACCTATTGAGTCATGGCTTCCTATGGAGAACACTTCAACTGCTCCTGGAGGATTTTTTTAAAAATCCACAAAAAAAGAGAAACTTTTAGTGTAGAGGAGCACACTACACAAGCACTACACCCCTAATATTTTCAACCCCCTAGCCCTTCCCCACTACACGACTCAGGGCCCATTAGGACATCCTAGGCATCTTGGTAGACCTGTCTCCCCAAACATCACACTACATCTCCCCTTACACCAATTGGGTCCTCAAGTGTGGACAACATTCTAAGTTCACTTAGAATTTGGCCCAAATCCGAGTTGCATTAGGATGAGCACCACCCACAACATTAGTGAGCATGGCATGCCCCTTAGGGAGAGCACTACCATGTCTATAGGGATCATGAGAATCATGAGGAACCCATCAATGTCAGTGGCCCTACATCACCTACTTCCAACAATCTACCACACAACCTTGTGTTAGTCCAGATGCAAGCTACTCTCAATCTCATAGGATCAACCATCCTTCAACAATGATGACATTTCTTTCCCATATAATCTCTTCCCAAGCCATGCAACACACCAAGCCTTCCCCAAAGTAGTGTCATGGGACTGGCACTCATTTAGGAGAGGGGGGTAATGCCAATTCCATCAAGCAAGCTGAATGTTAATCCCATCTCAAGTAAGATGAAAAGAAGGACATTAAAATTTTCCATGACACTGTATAGGCTTGTAGAGGCAGGGGATGTAACTAGTTTATTCCAAGAGCCAGGCTCGCTCTTATGCAAATTTTATTTTATTTTTTTGGAGTTGATTCTCACTAAGTTCCTACAATTCTTGGTGTTGAAAAGGTCATGTTTAAATGACAATAAAATGGACTATGTACCCAAGGAGCAAAAGAGGATGGAAACCCTCTAACCTACATTTAAAAGGGAAAAAAAATGATGAAAGTGGCCATTCAAGTGTATGCCAACTTCTGTGTGAGTGCTCTTGTCTACATTATATTGCCTAAATCTCTATTTGTGCCATTGAGAGAGGGAGTGAGATGGAGAGAGTGTTGTAGTGAGAGTGTGAGGGATGCATCATGGAGCACCCTATGATTCTCTACCTTCCTTTACTTTTACACCCTTTGGGTGATGGCTATGAGAGACGAGTGGTGGACTATGCATTCGGTTTGAGAGCCTGTGGAGGAAGGTAGAGATCCTCAAATTATGAGACTTCCTTTGGCTTCCAGAGACTATGATGATGAGCAAGCTCTATGTGTGTCTACTATAATCTTAGTACTATTGGTTGCCATTGCTATTTGTGAGAGTAGCCAGTGATTTGAGAAGAGAGATAAGAGACTAGGTGAGAGCTAGTTTGCATCAAATGGTCGCTCTTGAAACAATAGGGGTTCCGTACATATCCTTACTATCAAGTTTTTATGCAATCTAATAAAAGGTTATGGATTCATGATCACACAATGAATGGTGCATATGAAGCTTCATTAACTCAATTTTTGGGTTTTAATGGGTTGAAAGTTCATTCTTCTTCTCATTTTCACATATTGCTTTCATTGCTTCCTCCATTTGCACATCCCCAATCTCTTTCTCTCCTCCATTGTGCCTTCCTCGAGCTTGCATGGCATGCACCAAGAAAGCCACTCAGTGTTTCATCCTGGTGGCAAAGAACAGATGCCAAAGCTCATGCATGGAGCACAAGGTGGAGCCTCCTCTGGTGCACTTGTAGGTGCTCCCCCTTGAGCACAAAGACCACCACAAAAGAAGAGGAGATGGAGATCAAGCACTATTGCCCTTTGGGAGATAAGGAGAATCTAGTGTGGGTCTGAGCTTGAAAATATCCTTCTAGAATGTCATTCGAGAAGCTTTGCAAGACATGCAACTGAAAGGGCTACTAGGAAGGTTTTGGGCACGAGTGTCTGATGGCCCATCACCATGCAAGTGGATTGTTGCAACCATGGAGGCCCTACAAATGGCTGCATAAGGGTTTTCCATCGACATGTTCAATGACTGTAGCTAGCAACCATCTATGCAAAGTGTGTCACAGTCACAAATGAAGACATGAACTTTATCATTTAGCTTCAACATGGCAAGGGACTCCTCCATACGTTATGAGATTAATGATGCAAGGTTTTCCATGAGTGCTATAGTACCATCACATCTTGGAAAGCCAAAATATTTTGTACTATGTAACATCAAAATATCACATATGATGTATACTCAATTCAATTAATTTAAGTAAAGTTGTTTTTTTTGTTCATTGAAATGTTCGATTCTTAATTTTTGTTTAACAAATACACTCATATGTACTTCATGTTGATATAATTCAATCGGATTACGTTAATGTATATGAATGTGTCATTAACATACCACACATTATCATCACACTTACATAAATCACACATTTATTCAATGAATATTTATTTATAAGGAAAAAGAAAAATGTCTTAGATTCATCAAGAAAAATACATGTGATGGATGATAATGATGACAAATACAAAGAGCCAATAGGCAATAAGAACTCTTATTTGTTTCTTGGATTTTTCATGAGTGGAGAGGAGGGGCCAACTTCCAATGAAAATAAAAGTTTTTCTTAAAAAATGATGCATTTCCCTTTAGCTCTTCCTTTGGGAGAAGAGGATCTGATACTTTTGTAAGCTCACCCAATATAGTGAATACATTACTCCAAACAAGTAGAGAAGCTTTGACCGCTTCACTAGCACCAACTTCTCCAAGCTAGATATAAGAGGTATCACTCGAAAAGGTTAGGGACCAAATTTTCATGACTGTGATAGAAAATGGCCCGGCCCATATTGTTGGTTGGGCTTGACTACAAGACCTACCAATCGAGCAAGGATGCTAGGGGAATTCGAATCCTTGTCACCTCCAGCCTACTGAGCAGGTTGGGGAGGTAACATGTTTATGGTCAGATGAATGAACCCCCAAGAGCTCGTATGAAAGTTGGTTTAACCTCTTTAAACAATGGCTGGACCTTTTCACCAGTACTTGATACATGGGATTTGATCTTCTTCCAAAATTAACAAAACTTTCGGTGATGAAAGTTAGTATCATTGAATTTTCTTCCTCTTGATGAGCAATTCTTGTGGAAGACCACCAAGTCAATAATAAGGTTGCCAATGTACTCATGGTAGAGTTAAATCCTTTTGTCGATCCACACGTTGAGATCCTCCTCTCTTCCATGCAAACTCATCTATATATAGTATATCCTAAATGACATGGTCAAATGAAACAACATGATTAATGATAGACCTAGAGTTATTGGAATGTGATGAAACTTGACCCTAGGATGTGTTAGGTTCCTAGAAGTCCATCGATGAAAACTTGGCAAAACATGATGCTTGCATTTTCCTTGGTCCAAAGTTTGACATCTGGGGCCATTTAAATGCATCATTTTTTTTAAATGGCCATAGACAACAAGGTAGCTGCAGGCATCATTTTTTGCCAAGATTTCACTAGTGGATTTTGAGGGGGCCCAATACACTCTATGATCAAGTTTCATAACATAAAATGTCATATAGTTAGAACTGTCACCTTTTCTAAATCATATTGTGTCTTTTTTTCTCATGTGTCAATGTGACACCTCTCTAGATAGAGGGATTCACAAACTCCTTGCAAGGAAGTTGGGGCCTTGATCTAAATAAATTGTGCCATAGTGCTTCAAACTCAATATCCAGAAAAAGTTAATCTTCTTCAACCAAGGTAATCTGATCTTGTGCTACCATGATGGAACTCACTATATCTAAGCTTGTGCCATCATATCTTCCAGTGTCTACTATTGTTGAATGTCTATGTAATCATAATCTATGAGGTCTTCCATCAAATCCCTTGCTAGGACAAAGAACAAATTTTCTTCCTTCATTTCCAAGTATTATAGCACATTCAATAGAAGAAAGTAATATATGCTATCTACTTCAATGGGTGTCAAGGAGGTGAGGTTGGATTTATTGACTTATGGCTCTTTTGAAAAGGATGGCACCATGAGAGCCAACCCTTGCTCCACCACTGCCCGATGCTCCTCTTCAACATTTCTTGGCTCTTCTACCATGTATGTGATAGCAATAGCTTGTGGAGTTATATCTTCATCACTCTCCTTATCTATGAATATATCCAACAAAAGGAGGTAAATTGCCAATGTATAATCATGCTCCGGGAGCTCCAAAGGTCTTGCACCTAGTGTAATGACCATGGGAACAGTTCGTACTCTATGTGAAGAATCCAAGTGGGTCAAATACCTATTCACTACATTTTGGTGGTTCTTTCCTACTTGAAATACCATGAGATATTCTAGAGTTACCCAAGTCATATCAAATCCCTCAATGGACTATGTGCAGGTGGTGATGGTGCTCACAAAGTTTTCTAAGACCTAAAGGGGAAGATCCAGTGGTGAGAGTACAAGTTCAAGATTGAAGTTCTTTGAGAAGATCTAAAAGATCTTGTCACCCTGGCTAGCAAAAAGAATCTCATGGATTCACTCATCAAAGCCCATGTGAGCATCCATTGCACAAGTAGGAGAGATGTAGTGGATATAAAGAGATGAAGAGAGAATGTGTGAAATGAAATAATGAAATGAGAATTAAAGTGGTTCCATCTTAAAAACCCTAAGTTTTAAATCATTAAAGGACTACTTGTATAGGATGTTTAATTATGACTTTATTTAACATCTTTGTAAAGTTTACATACACATGTAAATGCATCGATGTGGCAGTTATACATTGTATCAGCTATAATCTGGAAGGAACCTTCCACCCCCCCTCCCCCCCCCCCCCCCCCGGGTTATGTAGGTAAGAGGACCAGTGTTGCTTTCATTTTTTGAGTTTGGGAGTAAGTCTCTGTAGGTAGCACAGCCGGAAAGTGCAAGAGTGCATTGTCTCAGATTGAGACGCCCTTCGCGGTGTAGCAAGAGGACAGTATATGCTGCGGGTAAGGGCTTTAGCCCTTAGTTGCCCTGTTTTTTTTATTCGAGGCCATTTTGGGGCCTGTTTTGGAGGCGGAAGTTTTCCACTCGCACTCAGGAAAAGGCCTTGTTTTTTGTTATGCGACCACTGTTCTACAGGTCAGTGAAAAGTTACCATAGAAATTGCATCATATGCCTGTGCGCAGAGACATTGGGAGTTGGGACCGGTGTAGTTGTAGATATTGATATCTGGCATAAACGCATTTGTCATGTTAATGTACAGCGACTTAAATCAATGAAAGCCCAAAATATTGTTGCAGGATTGCCTAAATTCAAGGTTGCAGAAATGCATAAGGTATGTGAAGCCTGTCAATTTGGAAAACAGGCAAGGAAACCATTTCCTAGACATGTTCAAGAGAGTAAGAAACCATTGGAATTAATCCACTCTGATGTGTCAGTGAATTTTTAATGTTCTTATTGAAGTATAATCTAGTTAATGCATTTTCCAAAAAAGATTCAATCATCAATTTTATAAATCGAAATATGGTGAAACTTCACCCATGTGCTGGGCATCATAAGAACTCATGAAAGCTAAAAATTTGGTCCTATTAGAAGCCTCTAGGATACCTAGTTGGAGGCTCGCACACGTGTGGAGCCTTGATTTTTCAGATTCAGGACCCCACACACGAGCCTCCGGCCAGGTGTCCCAAAGACTTCTGATGGAGGCTCACACACCTGTGGAGCCTTGATTTTCCAGATTTAGGGCCCCACACATGAGCCTCCGACCAGGTGTCCCAAAGGCTTCTGATGGGGCCCATTTTTGTTTAGTCATCTGTTATTTGTTTTATTTATTTATTTAAGTTACCCTTGCATGCCTTTGGATAAATAAATCTTATGCACAAATTCGATAAAGCATTATATATTAAATTTAAATAACAAATCATGTTGTGTATAAATCCGACAGATAAGCACTACATTCAAATACAAACAATAATAAATGACACGTATCACAAACTACATTGCACGCAAATCCAACAACATCAGTTTTTATTAATACAAGAGAAGATTACAAACTATGTTAAATTGCAAAAGAGACATCATTATGTATTAAGTATATCTAATCTATCCTAGGCTTCCTGGAGCTAGGCTCTCCATGGTCAAAGCTGCTCTTTATCATAGAACACTATATTAGGGAGTTTGGGAATTTTCATATACTTTGGAAATTTATAAAATGGTAAATATTTGGTCACATGAGAGACTCAAGATGTGAGAACTCCAATAGTCATAATGTGTGACCGGCCTTTCCTTTATTCAAATGTCACTAAAAGAATAAAGAATGAAGTGACTGTGATGGGTGCCCGCCGCTTGTAGTGTGTAGGTGCGGGTAGTGTCAGTGTAATACTACATGGGTGGCTAGGAACATGTGCCTTTACCCCCAACAACCTCCCACTTAAAGGCGAATGTGCCTCGAGTAAAGAGGAAACATGAAAAAAATGACAAAGTGCAATGTGTACATAGAGTACAACAATAGGACGAGTAATAGAGGTCATCTCATCCCATGCCCATCAACTTTGTAAGGCAAAACACTCTACTGAGAGACTTTTTGTGGGCATATTTGTAGAAACTTGGTCAATTGAGATCTTGGCAAGTTCAATAGACTTGTCCTCAACATCCTCTCTCGTAAAGTGGTACCTCAAGTGCTTTGTCTTTGCATAAAAGATTGGATTATTGGCTAATTGGATAGCACACATAGAATTTGAATGCAGTGTAGGGACCACATCAGTCATGCAACCTAACCAGAGAGCCTCCTTACAAGCCTTAGTGGCTGCAACATACTCTGCCTCTAGTAGTAGAGAGGGTTGTGCATTTTTGCACCCTAGACATCCAAGAAACAGCACCCCCAGCAAAGGTAAACACATAGCCAAAGGTGGATTTCCTTCTATCTACATCCTGCATAATTAGAGTTAGTGTATCCCACAACTCTTGTATCTTGGCCACCATAACATATGCACATGTCTGATGTACCCTTCAGTTTAAAGTCAATACCCTGCAATGACAACTAGCCAATGATAGCATGAAACTTGCTCAAATGCTGAGTAATGCTAGTACCTTCCTTCATATGAAGGTCCATAAGCTGCTTTAGCCAATACATATGAGAAGCAAGGCTTTGCTTATCATAGAGATTATAGATTTTCTCCCAAAGATCCCATACAGACTACCCATTTGTGATAACATTATAATAAACGTGCTTGTTGAGGGACAGGATAATCATGGACCTACAAAGCTCATCTAAGTCATCCCATACATCTTAATCTTGACCTTCAAGCTTAATGCTCTTGTGTTTTATTGGCCTAATTTGAGATTTCTACACCAAATCCTACCAAATTTGGGTCTTCCAAAAGCCAAAATTGCTACCATCCAACTTTTCAATGTTGAAGATGGCACTGTCATTTGAATGATGAGCCATGCTATAGGAAAAAAAGGCACAGTACTACACACCAAACATGCTATTATAATGCAGTGGATATGTGGGAGGGTAGTGCTTCTTTATACGGCTACTTTTGAAGAAGCCTATACCCTCTCCATCTAGGGTCTCGAGCTCTACATTGTCGATCGGTTGATAGTGCAGACTCGAAAAGGCCCTAATCCCCTGAACTTTATCTTCTGTTTATGGCCTTTTATTGAGTACAACAACACTAAGTCACCCTACTCAAATTGCTGCTGCTTGACATTCTTATCAAACCAACTCTACAGCATGCCTTTTTGCAAATCAACGCATGGGTGGCTAGAAGTCGAGTCTCTAATAAGCGTTCTAGCTCTATTAGGTGCTCCGTCCATGCCTCCTTTCCATCCCGTCTCTCTTGGATGGCTACTCTCAAGCTCAGGACAAAGAACTCTACACGTGGAATGGCTTCAGTCCCATAGGTTAACTTGAAGGGAGTTTGTCCTACTGCTGTGTTATAGGCTGTTTAATAGGCCCATAAGGCTGCCATCAGTTTGTTGTCCCAGTCATTGTGCGAGGCAGAGATTACTTTGGTCAAGACATTCACTAAGATTTTATTAGTAGACTCAGCTTGGCCATTCGCTTGAGGGTAGTAGGGTGAGGATTTTCAATGGATGATCACAAAGGTCGACAGGAGGGGAGCGATCACTTTATTAATGAAGTGTGTGCCTTGATCACTAACTAGTTCAATGGGGCAGTTGAATCGTGAGATCACCTGCTCCCAAAGGAACTTAGCAGTGTTTCTAACATTGTTTTTCCTTGTGGCTCATGCTTCTGCCCATTTTGTGAGATAGTTTGTAGTAGCAATGATGATGTACTTGGCCTATGAATATTGTGCCACAGGGCTAATCAGCCCGATGAAGTCAATTCTTCATTTTTCAAATGGTTGTCTTGCAACGATCAGACTTAGCTCCATTTTGTCCTTGCAAATGGGCACCTTGGTCTATTGGTACTCGTCACAGTGCTTTACAAATCGTGTTCATCTCAAAAAAGAGTAGGCCACCATAGTTGTGATTGCAGCACCTTGCGAGCGTCATACATTGAGCATATGCTCGAGAGGGCGGAGGGTAAAGAGACCTACAATTTCCTAGACGGATTTTTTGGATACAATTAGGTGCAAGTGCATTTGGATGATAGGCACAAGACCGCATTCGCTACCGAGTGGGACATCTTTGCCTACATAGTCATGCCCTTCGGGTTGACAAATGTACCAGCCACATTCAAAGGGCTCATGTGTGCCATTTTCAAAGATATGCTTGGGCAAGAGCTAGAGGTATTCATTGACAATTTATGTGTCCATTCTAATTGGAAGGAACACCTAAACAAGCTTTGAGCAGTCTTTGAAAGATGTAGACTATATTGTCTCTCACTAAACCCCTTGAAGTGCCAGTTCTGGGTAAAGCATGAATGCGTTCTAGGGCATGTGCTGTCAACAAATGGCATTGCCACCAACTTCTTAAAAGTTAGGGTTTCATCGGTCTTACACCACTGATTGATTACAAGGGAGTTCAGTGCTTCCTAGGCCATATAGGGTACTATCGACGATTTGTCTTGAACTATGCTTTAATTGCTAGACCTCTCTACAAATTGCTGGTGATGTTTGAGTGGGCTGAGGAATGCCAATGTGCATACCAAGAGTTGAAGGAGGCTCAAACCACAACACCAATCCTAAGAGCCCCACACTGGACCATAACCTTCCATGTTCACATTAATGCCTTGAAGTTTAGCGTGGGAGTTGTGTTGTGCTAGCCACGCCTAGTGAACACAATTTAGACTATCCAGTGAGCTTTGCTAGCTGACAACTCACGGATACTGAAATGAACTACTCTATCACGGAGAGGGAAGGGTTAGCCTTGGTATTTGCTGTTGTAAGGAAATTTTAGCATTATCTTTTGGCTATACCTTTTGTCTTATGTGTTAAACAACAAGCCTTGCTTTATCTTGTTAACAAACCCTATGCTATGGGACACATTGCTTGATGGTTACTTCTGCTTCTCAACTTCGACTTCTCTATGGTTGTATGCAAAGGGAAGCCGCATTACATGGCACTGACCATATGTCTTGCATACCCACAGGAGAAGCCAGTGGATAGGGCATCACAGACGACTTGCTTGACGCGCATCTATTTAACTTGTCTAACGAAAGGGACTTGTTGACTTGATGCCATACTAGGCATATGACATAGTCCAAGTGCTTGAGCATGGACTACTTGAAAGACCCATCAAGAAGGCCCAACTTAGGTGACTCATCCTTAAAATACAACCCTATTAGTTGATAGCAAGACAACTCTATAAGTTAGGGCAAGACGTCTTGCTGCATAGATGTGTGTGCAAACATGAGATGCATGACTCACTTGCAGAAGCACACGGCGGGATTGCAGGGGGGAACTTTAGTGGAGACACGAAAGACTACTAACCTATCGCCTTTCTTAAATCTCATGAATCATTTTGATAGGTCTCGCAGCTTCCTCTACTCAGCTTGCGAATCCCTAGGTTATTTCCTTCTTTCCCCCTTCAACCTTCAGCACCTTAGTTGAACTCGTAGGTCTCCTTTGGTGCATTTAGTCTTAGGTAGTTGGCCTGACTCGGAATAGAACTCTCCGTCTTCACTAGAAGAGGGAGTCTCTTTTGGAGGTCGTAGCTCCACCTATGATTTCGTTTTGAGTATTGGTGCGGCACTTGGTTGGGAAAGACCCGATCGTCAATAATTAGCTCCTATGTGCTCCAACTAGGTGCGATCACAATCCATTTGCATGATTCATTTCTCGATTCTAAAGATTCTCTTCTCTTGCGGTTTGGAGTCTGCCCGTATTTGTTCAATTACATGCCCCTCAATGTCGTACTCTATCATGTCAATCTCTTCTTCGCTCTCATCACTGAAGAAACAGTATTGTTTGTATTCATCATCTGAATCATCCTCATCCGGCTGTTCGTCATCTCCCAAGTGTGTTCCCTTGTCATCGATGACTAAGGCCCAATTGTACATCAAGTTTAGGTCGTGCACCTTGGTCCATCGCCACTTGGGTTCATCCAAGATATCCTTGAGTGGTTTAAGATTTGCAATTGGGTTACCAACTAATTTTTCTGTCAAGTGCTCTAAGATCTTGTGGAGGTCTTGTTTGTTATTTGGGACATGAAATATGGTAGAGGTGGGTCACCCATGCGAGCTCCTAGCCATGCGCATCCAAGGTCAACCTAACAGGATATCTTTGTCCACTCCTTTCATGACTATGAAGTCCACAAAGAACAAGACTCCTACGATCTTCAATGGCCGATTTTTCAGCACTCTGGATGGCTTCACTTTCGTTCCATTAGCCAGTGTGACGTTGAATCTAGCATCCTCGACAGGTGGTTTACCCCAAGCCTGGAGTACTGCATGGCTAAGCACACTGACTCCTACCCCCATGTCTACAATCCCTTTCCTCGTGGTATCACCTAGAGCTAGGACTTGCAAGATCACGTGCATCTCTATGCCTTCCCAAAAATCATTAACATGCAAAGACTTGGGCACTGAGTGTAGAGTTAGGCTCGGTATTTGCATTACTACATCATGATCCTGTAAGCCAATGGCAGCTCGCTCTATCGATCCTTCCACCCATTGCTTTAGCTCTTGCCATAGCGTCGAATGTTGCCTAAGCAAGTCTCCTACGCTCAGAGTTATAGGGGTGGTCACGCAACCTCTTAGTTAAAAGTTTGGCTAGTATGAGATTTGCCTCAAGTGCTCTTTCTCTATTGACATTTTCTCATGGTACAATTCTTTCTACGAATGCTAGTATACGTTGGACTTGGTTTAGTTCTGCCCCTCTCCTTTGCATGTCAAATCTTTGTGATTGTGAGAATCTAGCAACTTGCTATAGTAGGTCCTTTCTTGGCCTTCTCTCCTCTTCTAATTCAATCATATCATCAATCTCCCCCCATGTACTACCCTTATCTTTTGATCATATTGCTCTAGTAGTTGCTGGATTTCTTTTGGGAATCCATTAGGATCAAAACTAAAGCTATCCACATTGGATCCCAAGGCGGACCTACGGTGAGAAAAAGCCTCATCAAATCATGTACGAGATGTAAGGAGGAAGGAAGGACCAAATAATCAAAAAGCGACAGTACAAGGGGAGGGATCGTGGCACTCTAGCTAGCCATGCCGATCATGTCGATTATGTCAATTATATCATTCTTTTCCTTTGATGACCTTTGACTCTTCTTCTAGGACTAGAGTTTCAATGAGGCTCATTAGGTCAAATAAGGAGATAGTAGTTCTTGAGGAAGACACTTTCTACTCTTAGAGTTGGTCAAATAATATATGTATTGGTTGCTTGGGATAAAATTGACTTTCATCTTTGTGGCCTTCATTGGCTAATAAGGTAGACTAATGCTAGGTCAACTTCTTAAAGTATTTTTCGATGGTAGGTCTGTTTGTTGCGAGTTTGTTTCCCTCCCCAATATATTTGATGCAATTTATTGTTTAGGGCAGATTTAGTGTTTTAAAATATGGTGTTAAGAGGGGAGGTTCTAATGGTAGACGACACTTACAAGATGGGCTTTGATATATAGGGAAGAGTCCTACCAAGTTTGGTTTTCATCCAACTCAGTATGCAAGAGTTATAGGCTTTGGAAGGTCAATGTCTGATCAGGACTGTGTGCATTAAAGAAAGTTGCAAGCTACACATAATTTTTTTGGAACAAAATCTTTCAGAATTTGGTCCTAGTGTCTTCACAAAAGTAGTAGATCAGAAGTGGGATTATAGTTTTACAAAAGAAAGCTTGGCGATCCGAGTTATGGATCAAAAGTTATGAATAGATTTTTGCAAGGTGGCCTTGTTTGACAATTTTCAGATCATGGAATGATTTACTTTAACGGGTACAAAGTATTGTCACCATTTGGATGACAATTCCACTTGTAAGTGAGATGGCATAGAGTTTAGGATCCCAATTTCATGTAAAAAGATATTCATAATGATTGAATTAGAGGAACATGAAACCTAGAGCTTGAAGAGATAACACAGGATATTGATGATGAAGAAGATATAGGGCTTGTAAAAGGCAATGAGGACCTTGAACTTACAGTTGAACCTCTTCCGAGGTCTCATCCTTGATTGTTAGGATCCCTTATCCCTTTGTTTTTGTCTTCCCTCTTGTTGTTTAGCTTCTACTTGCAAGTGATCGATGTTGTGGTTCTTAAGCGAAGGTGTAGCTAGAAGAAGTTGTCTCTTGCAAAGTTCATCCATTCTAACTCTAAGCTAGGCTTGCACAACATTGTCTAGATGGTTTCTTAGTGGTTGTGGTTTTGCATTTGATTGATATTCCCCCTTGGCAACGTTTCTGGGGCAAGCCTAATTGGACTCAAGTACAAGCTTGACCTTGGATCATAGGAGATTGAGTAGGAGTCTAAGTCTATCTATGTGGTTGAATTAGAATCCAATTGAGTTGTAGACTCACTTTGAGAACTAATCTCTTCCAACAATGATGAGTCATCAATGATGGTTTCTCAAAGGTCAATGGGTCATTGGGTTCAAGGCACTATTGAATGTTTTCTTGTTTGTTGGCACAGATCATGATAAGACTCCATAGCCCATGTTCTAATGAGCCATGCTATTGTGGCATTTGATCCTTTGGTCATAAATCGAATGAGGCGGTGGTTTTGACATTGGGATTCATAGCAAGAGTGGCTCTTTTTGCATGCTAGACATAGTTTGGTTCAAAAACTGCATAACATAGAGTTATTTGTCATGCTATAGACAAAGCAATTCCATTCAAGGCATTGGATTCTTAATCAAGATCCATCCCATGTTTTTCTCAACTTACAATCAATCCAAAAGCACTACTTCAAATGTATTAGTCTACTCAATTCCCAAAGAAAGCTCTATGAGGGTCTATCCCAACAAGAGGGTTACCTTGGATTATCACGTCGTCGAGATATGGTTGACACGCACTTGGATGGAGTTGCTTTTCCTAGTCCAAATTCAAGACCCTAGAATCAAAAAACTAGGGTACTCTCCGCCAAGAACCATACAACAAACAGTGCTGTATGAGGAATGTAACAAACTAGTTGGTCAAACAAGACATAGGAGTACTCTAGCAATGCGCAATCGTTTTAAGGTTATAGACAAGACATTAGCATGTGGTGGAGTACCTTGTACCTTGAATTGTGTTGTGTTCGAGAATCAGATGTCTCCTAGAATTGAGCACCAAGTGAGCTCGGGGCTTGGAGTTGAATGTTTGCTAGTGTTGGAATCGGATTGGAGTCCAAGCAAATAGTGGGTGTCTTAAGTGTTCGTGATTCGATGATGAAGAACCCGTCTAATTAGATGATTGGATTATGATGCGCCATACTCAAGAGACCTCACAAATAGAGTCGAATCACTAGCACCAAGTGGTTGGCTTTCGATGCTATTTAACTCCTTGAGATTTGATGCTATTGATTCAATGTTGTGGCTTTGACTTCTTCTTTCTTGCATGTGTTTTGATGATAGGGTCATCATGGGATAGGACATGGGAGCTTGACGCTTTGGCCTTTTTGTGGCAAATTGATCATAGTATCAATCAATCATGAAGTAATGACGTGGTGATTTGATTGCCTCTTAGTATTCCATCCTACAAGGTGTCTATTTGATTTTTATTTTTATTATTGTTTTCATTCTCAGTCTCTCATGTTCAAGTGCATATTGGCCTTGAGTGGTTACACTTGAATGCTGCCTTATCCCAAAAAGAAGTTATTCTTGCCATGTTTGACTTTCCATCACACTACATCCTCCCCTTGGATCTCTCAGCAAGCATTCAACATGAATCTAACTCCTGCTCTACTACCACAAGGACATCAATAATCTACTACAACCAAGAAAACATCAACGCAACTCTACCCTTTTCGCCTAATCTAACATGCATGTTTCAAAAACTGCTATCGTGCCACAAGCAAAAAAAAAAAACATCAATCTCTTGCTCACCCTTCACAACATGTTTCCTATTCCTATGCACAATAGAGAAGTGAATGCTTCATATAGTTGATTCTACAATCTCAACAACAAAACCAAAATGTCAGTCACACTCAATAGCAAGGAAATGTGCAAAGCTCCTATTATTTCAGAAGTTCGACTATCTGATGCAAACCAACTCTCACCTAGTCTCTCAACTCTCTTCTCAAAACCACTCGCTACTCTCACAAATAGTAATAGCAACCAATAATACCATGATTGTAGTAGACATACCTAGATCTTGCTCATCATTGTAGTCTCTGCAAGTTGAAGGGAGTCTCACAATTTGAGTGTGAAGTTAAAAGTGAGACACTGAGAAGGGGGGGGGGGGGGGGGGGGTGAATCAGTGTAGCTAAAAACTTTGCAAACTATGCAACATAAAAATGACACGACATCAATTTTAGAGTGGAAAACCCCGAAGGGAAAAACCACTATCAAAGAGATTTTATTATTTTGGACACCAATCCAAAAGCTTACAATGTAGCACCAACTACAATGGACACCAATCCAAAAGCTTACATGTAGCACCAACTACAATGGACTAGCACCAACCAGCCCTTTATCAAAATAAAGAAACCTTGGAAGAGCACCAACTCAACCAAGACACACAAGATGGAATCAAACAACTATTATCAAAGACCCTTGATGGTCTAGCTCTTCTTTGGAATCAACAAATTCCTTTTCAACCTGCAACACAATCAATCAAAGCTTTCCAAAAACAAATCTTAGAAAAGTGAGTTATTATCCTAACTCAATAAAGAGCTTTGCTATCTCTGCATTTTTCTTTGAACAAACTTATCTCATAGCAAGCATACAAAACAACTTCTCTAGAATGTGTAGTGAGAAAAACAATCACTATACAACAATGCTTCTTCAATATATCTTTTCAATAATGAAAAGTATGAAGCAAGCCAAGCATTCTCCTCTGCAAAAACCACTTTTTCCAACCTTCAAGAAGCTATGGAAACCACATTATCATAGATAAAGAATCATAAGCATCAAGAAAAGTGAGCCTCTTATGCAGCCAGAAAATAACCAGCCAAAGAATTGTTAATAACTCTTAGAGTACGAATCAAAAGCTCATGAAAATTTGTGAGCATAATATTCAAAACATGTTCAAACACATCCTTAAACCTTGTCTCCTGATTCGTTATGGATAAGGAGATCTAAGCGCAAACTTTTGCTGTATCTGTAAAAAAGAAACGGCTATAACTTCTTGATACAATACTCAAATAGCACCAAATTTCACATGCATTACCTTCAAGTTGAGTACCTCAAACCCACCAGAGGATATAGCGAAATAAGCTCTGTAGAGAGAGATCTATGCGCCTTTGTGTTTTCTGACCAGTCTCTGAGCAAAACGACTTGTTCGCCCTCATACAGCACTCAAAATAGCTCAAGATTTGTTGTGTACTTGGATAAAAGTAAGTGCTAGCTGCTGCTAAGAGATCGTAGCATTTAGAGGTCGCAAGAAAGAGATAAGAACTTCTTTCTAAGAGCTGCAGATTTAGACAGCCTCACTTTCTTTCTAGAGTTGTGTTATCTTCCTCAAAGCTTAGGGATAATATAGGAGCTTGAAAGAGCTGTTGGAGGATAGACTTGCACGTTGGAGAGTTGTTGGGGGGATTTCATACCCATAAAATGACCCCCTTTTACATATAGGGTGCCCAAAGAAAAGTCCCACTAGCTAATTTTTCAAAAAATTTCAAACTGCCACTTTCCACCAAGGTTAATGCACCAAATCTTTTATTCATTTTCATTTTTCTTTTCTCATTCCATAAAATAAAATAATTTCATCAATTAACAATAAAAAAATCATCAAGAAAATCTCAAAAAAAAATAATGCCCGAAAAATGTCGACTAGCTTCAACGGTCAAAATTTAAAAAAAATTCAATCGATATTTTTCAAAACCTTTTGATATGATATGAAGAGCAATACAATCAACATGAAAATCAAACCAACCACCTTGATAAGAGTTGACAACAATGACAATCACTTTGAACAACAGAGTGTCTCTATCTTTCTTTGCAAGCTCTTGAATCGAACGCATAGTCCACTAGTTGTCTCTTGTAGCCATCGCCCAAAGGGTGCAAAAGTAAAGAAAGCTAGAGAATCGCAAGTTGCTTCACGACACATCTCTCACACTCACACCATAGCACTCTCTCCCTCTCACTCCCTCTCTCAATGGCATAGAGAGAGCTTCAAGCAATAGGACATAGACAAGAGCGCTCACATAGAAGTTGGCACACACTCGAATGGCTAGTTTCATTATCTTTTTTCTTTTTATACATAAGTTAGAGGATTTCCATCCTATTTTGCACCTTGGGAATATAGTTCATTTTATTGGCTTTTAAATTGAACCTTTTTAATACCAAGAATTACAGGAGCTCGATGAGACTCAACTCTGAAAAAAAATTATGACAATTTGCACGAAAAACGATCATGGTGGAGGGGTGAATGCTAGAAATCCAATGATCCAATTGCTATCTTGGTGGTACATGATCATAGTAGTGGATGAAGCTCAACTCTCACAAAAGAGAGCAAATAAAAGCATTGACAAATAGGCTATAAACATGATTGAATCATGTCATGTCACTAAAAGAGTGTGTTATAAGGCCTCAAGTATCAAAGAAAACTATGCCAAGTGGCTAGAAACAAGGCTTTGAGAAGGCACCAAATGGGTTTGAAAAGAGCTAAGATAGTAAGATTAAAAATGTGTTCAGTATGAACACAATTTACTCTTTAAGAGAGAAATAGAGAGAGTGTATCTATGTGAATGAGACTTAAAGTTTAAGCACTATATAAGAGGGTTTCACTTTCTATCTTATTCATTGAGTTTTCAAATCTCTTGTTGTGTAGGAAAGATACCTAGATCTAAGGTGGACACGAAGAAGCGTCCCCCCGCAAAGCCCCATATCGTGTTTAGGTCCATGGAGCATGTACTAGCTCAAATGTAGTCATTGATAATGACACTTCACAGCTTACAAATAGACCACCGGTGCCCTTCTCAACCTAACCCATCTTTCTCAAGCTGCTCTGAGAGGGGTCTTCCTTAGCATCCCCATAAGAGACGTAAGCAAAAGCTAGGTACAATGGCCTTGAAAGAAATCAAGAAGTATCATCGCTCTTTTGATCTAATCATTCCGAAGTGAGTTTCTCAAGACTTGTTTGTGAGATTGTGCAATATCTCTACTACACAAAAAGTAGAATGTCGTTTTGGGCATAGGGTTAGGATAAACCCAATCACTTTACAAAATAATGCCTTCATGCTCTGTAGTGTGTTACAGAGGCTTTTTGGTAGACTTGATGTGACTGATGCTCAGCATTGTGCAATACATGTGAAGCACATCACTATAACTCTCAAGGACTTTCAACTTGTAAGAAATTATCAAGCAATGAAGCATACATTCATTCCAATGGAATGAATATAGTTTGTAATATTATTATTTTTGGAATAGTGTTCTCCTTGTGCACTAGATATATGACTATGTCCTAGTGCAAAACTATTGTACTTACCTAAAAATATGAATTAAGTTTTTGCTTTCATCCTTCATTATCAACGTTAACGTGCATCTTCATTGTATTTTAACTCTTAATTGTAGTTTTTGCTCTAGCACTATCCATTTCAATAAGAAAAACATGTGAAAATTTTCCATTTCTCATTGCAGACTTTACTCATGATACCTCTATATAGTCTATGTGGTGCGAAGTTTCTAAGGGCTAGTAATCACATTGTTCATTTGTCGATTAACAATCTATCCATAATTTTGGTATAGGATAATTTTAAAAATACCAAACTATATCGGAATGCGATGAAACTTCACATGTGTACCTGTTAGGCCCTTGATGCCTTTGTATAGTCCATGTGGTGCAAAGTTTCTAAGAGCTGGCAATCGCAATGTTCATTTCTTGATTATCAATCCAACCATAACTTTGATGAAGAATAATTGTAAAAATACCAAACTATATCAGAATGCTACGAAACTTTACAGTGTATCTGTTAGTTGGCCGATAGCCCTTTTTATTGCTAAAACAATTGCCAGAAGACCCCTTGTGTTAATCCCATCAAGTAAGCTAAAAAGAAGAGTGTTAAAATTTTTCACAATAGTGTATAGTCTTGCAAAGTTAGGGGATGTAACTAATTTATTTCGAGAGCCAGGCTCGGTATGCACCATGTACTATCCAATGTGAATTTTTCATCCCTTACGTGAACCAACCTCTGATGCTTCCATTTTTTTGGTAAAGCATGACCCATGCATCTCAATGATATGCTACAAAGGCACATATCACACATGAGTAAATATATGCTTAGCAATTTATACAATTTGTATAGTTTTACATTATTGACTTAGTATACACCATGTAATGTGTGATACAGTTTCTCTACAGTTTTTGCCCCATGCTTTTGTAGAAGCTATGCATAACATCAATAAACTCTTGTTTACCTCCATCATCAAACACCATCTTTCAAAGCAAGGGAGTCAATTTATTAAGACCAATCCAAACCTTGGCTTTGGTGGCCAACCTTGTTTTGCCTCCATTACTTCAATCAGGGACCACAGGATGCAACTTTTTCCACCTATCGTAGTCTTGTGGCCTATGAACTATGACATTCTCTTCCTCATTGATGGGTGCTAAAAGAAACTTCCTAGCCTTCGCTCCTCCAAAGTAAAGCTTTTTTGGTAAGTTGCTAGTTTTTCATGATCTCTTCTTATCTTTTTCAATTGTTACTTGATGCTTGTGCAACCCAATTCTGATAACACTCACTCCACATTCCTACATGTTGCCATAGCTTCTTCTTTTTATTGCATCCTATAAGCAAAGCAAATATACTCATACACAATTTTCTCCACGATTCTCAAAAAATCATGCAATGAACAAATATGAACACAATCTAATAGAATGGTGAATATGGGCTTCCAAGTGGGATCTTCTTTATTGCACATCAATGCAGCATTTATCACCCTTTGTCAATTTCTCTTTCCACCCTTTCCTTCCACCCTCTCTGTCATGTGAGAAATGTGGGATCTAGAGCATGGCAAAACCGGAAGCTACGGAGGATGGAAGGAGAAGTGTGGACTCATGATGGAAAAGACATTGTTTGTTACACAAGTGAATTAGGTTCCAAGATTGAGACTTGGACTCATAAACACAATCTTGTGTATGTGGACAATGACATTGACACTTCACTGAAAAGAAAAGAGTACTATCATTGCATTAAGAAAAGGAAGCAAGTACAATGCTTTATAGGAAAGTAGGAAACTGCAGTACGCACCATTGTGCATATGGGATAGGTTAGCCTGCATATCCTTGACCCTGAAGCTCCATACAAAGAGGCTGTTTGAGTGAGTGTGATTGCTGATTCTCAACACCCCTCCTCAATCACAACTAGAAAGGCACAAAGTGTGTAGAGGCTGTAATGAGAACCACCTGCAAAGTGTGGGCACACCACAAACATGGTAGACACCAGAGGCTATTGCAGAAAAGGCTAAGTGTGGGCACCAAAACATGATGGACATCCAGAGGCTGTAACAGGGGCCTCACAAAGTGTACAGGGACTGTAATGCCAAGTTACATAAGGAGTTTACAAAGCTTATGGCAGGAAGCATTAGGGCAAGGAAATACAAGGCTTTTAAAACAGTCTATCAGAGTTATGAGAATAGAAGGACTGATGAGTCTTGTCCTTCCAATCCTGGTGGTCTTCATCTTCATCTTCTTCTTCATCTTTTGGTCCATGGTCTTCTTCTTCTTTCACAGCTGCAAGATAGGCCTTTTGGGACCTCTTCCTAGCATGACAGAACTTTTCAGTATGTCCGGTCCTTTTGCAGAAGTCACAGAAGAGTGGTTCCTTTTTACCTTTGTATATGTTGTTTACATATAACATTTGTTCATCCTTTAAAGTGCTGGGCTCTTCTTTGCTTTTAAGTTTCTTTTCTTCTTCTAACAGAGATGCTTGGATATCAACAAGTTCAGGATTTGGCATGTTGATTAAAGTTGTTGATACATTATTATATTCAGGAGGCAAACTCTTAAGTAGAACACCGATGCAAACATCTTCATCCATTTTAATGTTGATTCCTGCAAGTTGGGTTAGGAGTCCTTCCACGTAATTGAGATGTGTGGCAAGTGATGTGCTGGACTTCATTTCAAGCCTGAAGAACTCAATCAAGAGACCATACTTTGATGATTTAGATTGTGCACCGAACAGGGTGTCAAGTCTTTTCCATGTATCCTGTGAGGTCTCACAGTTATCCACATGATGGATATAACTGTCGTCTAGCTCCAGTTTGATAATGGCCTGGGCTCTGTCATCATTCTTTTGCCAAGTAGTTGCAAGGTCCGCGTCCCGAGGTTTCTTCTCTTTGCCATCTGTGATGGCCCAGAGACCCTTTTTCATCAAGATGAGCTTGATGCGGGTTTGCCAGGTGTGAAACCCGACTCCTTTGAATCGAGCATTTGGAGAGTCTTTTCCCATGTTGAGGTTGCAAGATCAGCAACAAATCAACACCAGAATTCTGAGATTTTATCAGTAGAAGAGCATGCTCGACTGCAGTGTGTCAAGAGACACAATTAGTGACAGTGTGAAAACACACTATGTCAGTGTTGATGTTGAGCTTGATTCTTGATTCTTCTTGTTAGGGATCGTTTGATCGTTCTTCAATCTTCTCAGGTCCTTCCCCTCCTTGATTGATACTGGGTCAATGGATTAGAGTGACAGAGGCTTGGGTTGAGTGTCAGGAGAGAGAAAAACTGAGGAAAAAAAGCTTGAGAAATTTTTGGCTATGGTGGAATTAGGGTTTCTGAGACAGGGGCCTGGTTTTTCTCAGATTACAGGAGCTATACTTGATCATTTTCAAAAAAAATTACATGCCTAGGAAGCTGACTTCATGAGCTATCAAAGCCCCATGATAATCGTCAAGATCGTGGACTGTATGAAGCACGCAGGCAGCTCGAACAGATTCGGCGCAGTTCAAGATAGTGATGACAAATTTGTGCAATGTCGGGGTCAGGGCACAGCAATGTGATCAATTTTCGTGCCAGGATGAAGCGTCTTGAGTAGAAGAACAACTCCGTAGAATAAATCAAGAGCTGAAGTGGCCTGGTTGAGAAGTTATTGAAGCTCCAAGTGAGGTAGGTCATGTCTGGCTATGGTAGACACAGAGCAGAGATTGAGGATTTTCACAATGCTGAGCTTCAGATGGTCAAATGTCCTGGATTGATGTGATACACAGAAGCTTTGTGAGTTGGGGAATACTCTTCCAGAAGGAAGCTCCAAGAGATTTGACCTGTGGGGTGAGATATAAGCAGCTCAATCTGACAGGGTGCTGCTGGCTATGGCTGCCATGGAAGCTTCAGTGAGAATAGAGTTGGGAGATGAAGTCATGAGCTGACATTGAGCTAGACTGAGGTTGAGAGGAATCAAGAGAGGCTGGAGAAGCAATGTCATGCCTAACTGGGCTCTGATACCATGTGAGAAATGCAGGATCTAGAGCATGGCAAAACCAGAAGCTATGGAGGATGGAAGGAGAAGTGTGGACTCATGATGGAAAAGACACTGTTTGTTACACAAGTGAATTAGGTTCCAAGATTGAGACTTGGACTCATAAACACAATCTTGTGTATGTGGACAATGACATTGACACTTCACTGAAAAGAAAAGAGTACTATCATTGCATTAAGAAAAGGAAGCAAGTACAATGCTTTATAGGAAAGTAGGAAACTGCAGTAGGCACCATTGTGCATATGGGATAGGTTAGCCTGCATATCCTTGACCTTGAAGCTCCATACAAAGAGGCTATTTGAGTGAGTGTGATTGTTGATTCTCAACATGTCAAGCAATGTAGACATGGATGCTTTGCATTTGTACCATTGGAGATTCCACACATGAATTTTAAAGTTTTCAAGTCTCCTACAAGGTGCCATTCCACCAAGTATTGACCATACCCTTCAACTAAGAGTATCTCTTCATGTTCTTGGATAATCAATGATATTTGGAATGCTTGTGTATTCAAAGAAGAGTTATAGCACCTCAATTTTCCTTAGGAACCTCAAATACAATGACCCACCATGCATGGGACTTTGAGTGAACAATAAGGTTCCTTGGGTTATTCTTATTGAATTGTAAGCTCTGTTTATCATAGTTTTACTAACTCTTTCACGCTTTACTCCTTTGATTATCTCACTTTTATTCAACTTTATGACAAACCACAATTTACTATTTCATTCCTCAATAAACATATTGTAGTACGTTACCATTGTTGTCTACACCTTCTATAGATCTAGATAGTAATTGTTGAGTTCGATGAACTTCACCTCATCTGCATTTTTTGTCCCAGCCTTTAGTGTTTCCACACCTTGAACATGCATGGGATCTCCTATCAACTCCAAAACCTTTGCATTAAGTTGCTAAGGGGCCTCTATTAACTTTGAAGGTCTAGGAAGAGGCATGATTCTATTTCTCTTAAACAACACATGACCAAACCCAACCTTCACACACTCGAATACTTTTTCGTAAGTCAATGTACTAATATCGGCCTTGTCACAAATAGATTGTGCATCCACATTTAAGAGCTCGTTTGATAGATTTTTCAATGTGAACTTGATCACCTTCTCCTTCACATTCTTGAACTTTGAATTTCTCAAAGCATTTTCCAATGCACTTGCTTTTAGCAATCTTCTAATAGATGATCCAAGCTCACCCTTACCTAGATTTTCATTCTGAGTTTCCTCGCATGATTTAATACATCACTTCAAGCCGCTATTCACAGTTAATTCATTGATTGGCTTCTTCTTTCGTTTGGCTCCTGTATTAGCTTGATGTTGATCTTTCTAAGGTCGTCCAAGTGTGCCTTTGCCTCCTCTTACGAGATACCAATCTCATGGATATTGTCATGCATTTTGACAATTTGATTGTTTTGTTGAATTATAGTCTCATATTCAGCTACACCACTTGTCCCATGAGTTGTTGTATATGAAGTTAATATGCAAAAATCACATCATGATAATTTTTTATGGTTACTTGGCAGGTTGTAAACACTTTGAATGCATGATCATTGAACCACTTAGCGTAGCCAAGCAACCTATTATTACCCTTATATGCATACTTCCAAAAATTCATAATTCTTGAGAAAGTTGGTGGTTTATTGGTTAAGGCATTGATTGGCTAGATTTCCCCATCAACCTACAAGTCCATGTGCTTCAATCACATCTACCTATAACTCTATAGAACTTGAGGATTGTCAATGGTATGTTGGGCTCTTTTGAATAATGGGGCATATTGGACCTCTACCTCAATAAGCAACTCATTCTTTCCTATATTCATTTTAGTTATCACTTGTGTCCCAATTACAAGTATATAAATTGTTTGCATATAGATGCTTGGAGAATATGAGGTTTAGTATCTAGGGAGTTAGAATAGAGGAAAGCCAAATGTCACACTTATATATTGATAAGAACATGGTTATTGGATTTACTGTGATAAACTAGAGAGGCACAAGTAGAGACACTGAGATAAACACATAAAAAGGTTAATGGAAATAGTTGGTTTGATGTCTATATGGAGATAGGTTGGAGGGTATGCACAAAAATATTAATAGAAATGGGAAGCTTACTTGGTTTTCTCAGGAGATAGAGTGGAGATGCACAAAGTGCCACACAAAGATATCAAGGGAAAGGAGGTAGCTTAGTACAGTGAGGGAGAATAGATAGATTGCATATAGTGGTTATCAACAATGAGTGATTATGAGCAAAAAGAGGTGTAAGTAGTTCTATTATTAATAAAGGTTGCATACCTCCATAAATATTTTTAGAAAATGAGAAAATTGATCAACATGTTTGTTTTTTGACCAAAATCTAGAATATAAACAATCCCCAAAATATATTTAAAAAACTTTTAAATTTTTACTTTTTCTCATTTTTGATTAAAATGTCAATTACTTCATATCTATTAATCATTTTGCATTGAAATCTAAGCACCACACTTCTATAACTAACTCCTTTTTTAATATAAAAATTGATTGAAAAAGGATTCTTGAATTTGGAGAGAGAAGGAATCTAAAAAAATCCTTTGTGGATAATATAAAAAATGCAAAACAAGTTTGTAGTAGAGAGAGAAGAGGATTATTTTACTATTCTTCTATTCTCTTTTCCTTGTTTTGAGTGAAAGGGGGGGGTGGGGGGGGGGGGGGGGGGGGGGGGGGCGGCTAAAAGGCCCATTTCTAAGTTCATTTTTTTCCTAGTAACTCTTGGCAATATAAAGAGCATTGAATTCTTCAAACAAGAAGACTCCATTCAATTGGTCCATACTAGTCAACATGAACTTTGACAAGGTGTATGATCACATAAGTTGGGAATTTATTCTATTAGCTTTGAAATCTCTTAGATTTGGTAAGCCTTTTCTGAGCATGATCAAACCCTTGTTTATTAATGCCTTAGTATACGAATATATCAATCATATTTTATCTAGGTTGTTTTCTTTTTAAGAGCTTAATGAGATAGTGATGCCTGTTGGCCTCGCTACAGCAATATTCAAAGACCCACTATTGAAAAAGTTAGACTTGCTAGAACAAAGAGGTTCACTTAGAGGATTAAGCCTCCTAAAATTAGATGTTTGTATCGCAGTTTTTTCTTGATGGCCACTCTAATATTGTTAGAGCAAAGTGAGGTCGAATCGATACTCTCTTAAGGACATTCTAAACCTTGTTGAAGCTTTCTAGGTGGTTTATCAATTATAGCAAGGAAAAATTTTATATCTAGGATATCACAACCCCCCAAAATGAATATATGCATATGGTTTTAACGTTCTCAAGCAAGAAGACACATTCATGTATTTATGATACCTGCTCGCACTAGAGATTTCTCAATCTCAAAGGTTTCAATGATTCAAAGTCAATATTCAAACCAAGGTGTAGGTATGGAGTTTGAAAAGTTATGACCTTTATATCAACCATTTTTTGCCTTCAATGTTGCATGTTGGAGGGTATTGGAAAAGATGTTCAAAACATTTTTATGGACCAATGTAGAGAACCATTAATGGCATTCCACTACTTAGGACCTTATTACCTAGTGAGAAACAAAAGGGTGGATTGGGCATTGTGCCCCACAAAGCAAATGCAAACATGCTCATTTTCAAACTACTTACAAGAGTTGACTCAAATCAACCATGGATGTGATGCCAAGGAGTTGGATATCTAAATGTGTACAATACCTGGGGGGTATTGTTAGAGCTCATTCTAACATATATTCTACTAAGTGGGGTAATCAATCAATCCAAAAGTTTGTGGAAAACCATAATTAATATAGTTGGATGGAGTGGAAGGGAGGATGAGAGGTGACTCAAGCTTGCAGCATATCATTTTGCACTTAGCTAATGTATTCCAAGACAACTTTGTTCCTATGCAAGAGAAACATGGATTATCAAAGCCTCTTTACATTTAAGATTTGAGAAGATGGGGAGATTTGTGGCATCATGCATTGCTCAAATGGTTGACTAAGGATGAAATTGTTTGGAAATAAAGACTGGAAGTAAAAGAAAGAGAGTTTGGATAAGAAAAATCTTGGCTAAAAGGAGGGAGTGGTCCACCTATTATATTGTCTAAGTATGTAAGTCCACTAAGATGTCTTAGGACAGAGAAGAGAGACAAAGCCCTCTTGGACTATGCCAAGACGAATTCACCAAGTAGAGGATAAGCATCTCTTCAACTTTAAAGTATATGACTATTGGTGGGAAAAACATCCTCGAACCAAGTAGAATAAGAAGAATTCAGCCTAACACTCCTTCGAGGAGGTTGAATCTTGTCCTATGGAAAATTGTTACAAACAAGTTCCCTACTTATGAGAGATTATTGAAGGCCCAACAAATCTCTCCACTATGTGTTACGTCAAAGACACAATGAAATATTACATCATTTACTGTGGGAATGTCAAAAGTAAGGAGCGTATAGTCATCTCTTCGTGAGTGGATGGAGGGCTTAGGTTTGCAAGAATGTTCTTTTTGGATACCACAATCAATTAGATGGGGATTTGGTGGAGCTCTAGGATGTATCCATGTTGGAATCATAATATACATATGGGCATTCAAAAATAACAAATCTTTTTGAAATATTTCAATGGTGGCATCTTTGAACTAACAAGGTTGGTAGTATTAAAAGGCTTGGGGAGGCTTCTTAGGAGATATAATTGATTTCTTAGTTACAAGGCATCCCCACTTTATGTGGTTGATATAATATTTTAATAAGCACAAAAATATATCAATCATATAATTAGATTTTTCTTACATACAAAGATTGAGTCCTAGCAAGCTTAATAACAAAGTCAATCTTGCCATATCTTCTTTTCCTAGTTTACCAACTATACATGCTAAACTCTAGAACCACCATGTTTTAAATGCTATTTTGTTCCACTTAAGTTCATATCTAGCTCATTTAAAGAGAAGCTTATTTCTAACATGTCATATTTATACGAGGATCAAACTTTGTTCCACTTAAGTTCATATCTAGCTCATTTAAAGAGAAGCTTATTTCTAACATGTCATATTTATACAAGGATCAAACTTCTTAGAATGTGTAGACCCAATAGCCAAAGCCTTTCTTGCATCCTAATCTAACAAAAAATACAAAATTGCATACTTCTGACATTTTTTAAAAATCAAAACCCACATGCAAGAGTATATCAGTTCTTATATGACTTGCCACACATCCATCCCAAAAGAAGTGTTATTAGATATGCTCAATGCCCATGAGATCTATGTGACCGGATGGAAAAAAGATGATGTAATATTTCCAAATTCCGTTCGCGTTCTTCACATGAAACTCCCCTTGTAGAAGGTCATAATTTGAAATTATGGAAATTTTTTTAATTATTATTCCCTCCTTCCCCCAGCCGATTGTCGTGCTGGGAGAGAGGGAGGAAAAGCGGGATGAATAAGCATCCCTGTTGTGGATGCCATGGAGGGGGGAAGGCATGCATGATGCCACGTGGAAGAGGGAGGATCCCCTCCCCTCACTTATCTAAGTTGGGTGTGAGGTGGAGCCATGGAAGAGGATCATGGGAGGATAGTGGGAGCCCCCATACTGCCAATGACTAACGGAGAGGAAGAGGGTGTGAGATAGGACTGGCACGCTGTTAAGAGAGAGCTAGGAGCTGCACGCTGCCGTCAAGAGTGGAGGGAGTGGAGCTTCCTGGGGATCGCCATCAGCCGTCATTGAAGCTGTTGCCATCACGTCGCCATCACGTGTTTTTGGAAGCTTCTTGAAGCTTCTAAAGGGGCTGTCATAAGCCCCCTTCATATTACACCCCCACCCCACCCCCCAAATTCTACCTTGTGGGGCTTCCTCCTAGCTCTTGTTCATGCAGGCTTGATAAAATCTCCCCCTCCCCCCCCCCGGATCCAAAGCCTCCTCTTCCCGTGGCTTTATTAAGCCTTCCTCTCTAACAGTTTTATAACCTCTTTTCCACCCTCCCCGGGATTTAAAACCCTCCCCGTGGGTTTTTACCCCCATATATTGCTTTAGGGTCCTTTAAGCCCTTTTTTTAATTGCAAGTCCCTCAAAGGTTCATCTTAACCTCGGGGTCTCTTAGAACCCCCTTCCTATTGACCTTCTCAAAACACCCTCTTTTCCCCCCTTTTGCATACCACAAAGTTACTTTCTTTTCCCCCTTTCCGTGTATACAATTTGCATCGGAGCTTCTACGAAAGGAAGGAAAAAAATTCATAAAGGACGGTGGAATTAAAAAGGGAGTTTCACGTACAAAGGAGACGGCCAACATCATAAATCTGCATCCAAGACGGAAAGGCCACATTCGCGATGGCTCCTAAGAAAGCACAAGGCGCAACCGCAGGAGGATCGTCTCCTAACATCCATGTGGACATTTCACCACAAGTCCAGGTTTTTTCTTCCTAATTTTGATTTACGTCATTATAATTCATTCGTGCATGGATCATTTTTGGAGATAGGATGCATCTTTCAATTTAAATACATTGACTAATTTAGAGGAAAGAGCTCACGATGGAAGAATTCGGTCATTAGTCTTTTTCAATAAAACAAACAAAATAAAGTGAGCATAAGATTTCTATGCATTTCTAGCAAGTGGGTTTTATGCATTAATTAGATCAATTAATGCCCATCTTTACAAAACGGAATTATGATAGTACACTTCAGCATGGAAGGAATAAATCACATATCACATTATTGAACATATTTTCTTCGAAATGATTCATTATAGAAAGTTGCTAGCAACCGTAGGAAATTGCTAGGGCTGCATGAAGAAGATTTAACTTTAGGCAAGTGGCCTAAAAACTTAAATCAACGGAAGGGTGTGTAAGCTCAGTATACGACAAAATTCATTCGGAAAAGAAAGTAGAAAAAGGCTGCATTTCTAAACATCTTAGTAGCATGAATCTTGTTTGCATGTTATAGGATGATCAATTAGAATTATGCTATAACTTAACCTATGCTTTGGCCTTAACCCGAAAAGTTAGGGTTTGTAAATCAACTTATACATAGGTAATAAATCATGTGGTTACGGAAATGATAGCGTAATTATCTTCAAGTCCAAACAAGTTAAATTGGTTTAAACCTAAACACCTAAAACCGCGAGGTACTCGTTTAGGAAGGGTTAATTCAATGCAACGTATCCCAAAGAGCTAACTAGGATTTAACACGTTGAGGATGTTACCTAGACGCTCGTATTGCCATAGCTGAAACTCCAATACCCTATAGACTTGCCCACATTCACTGAATGTAGGGACATTGGAACATACTTGCGAGAAGTGATCTAGGGTTTTTCCTAAGAATCTCTCGCTAAAAAGATGAAACTCGGAATCCTAGGACCGACAATGTCGGCCTAATGCAATCAGGAACGGATTGTTATATCTACTCATGATACCATGATTAGAAGACACCGTTGATGGGTAGAATAGTCCCATAGTTTGATGCAACAAGTTGCAAAGTCGCATGATCTTGTGATTTGATTGCAAGGGAATGGCCAATTCCTCGGAATGAGATTGGCAGATTCTTACACAAGTTTATCTTGCAAGAGAATGAATAATTGTCATGATATAGTACATTTCTTGGGTAAAGTGACCAAGATACGGGGATTAGATATTTGCTTGGAAGTAAAATACCAATCAATAAATTGGAATAATATATGAACTTAAGGTATTGACTAAGTCAGGTTAATAGGGTATGGCCCTAACCCAGGATATAGGGTTAACAAATAAACCCTTGGGGATCTTGCCAAGTCGCAATTGATCCCGGATCAAGTGTTGGATGCATTCGGAAAGAAGGATTCGCTCCTTAGTAGTTGGCCAAAAATAACGACCAATGGTAATGATTGTGCTTGTAACAGTTTTAAGAGAACTGTTTTGCTTTGTTTGCTCAAAGAGTTAAAGGATAAATGGATATCTAATGCTTCAGGTTGAAGGCCTGAAGGGAGAGGCAGCTTCAGTTACCCCCGACTGCCTGCCTGACCCTAACCAAGGGGGTTGTTAACCGCGCTGGGAAGGTGGACCAAACCCGCCGCGAGAGGTCTCTCCGTTGAGCGATACTTGGAGCAAGAGGACGCTTGGGTGCCAGGGGGGCTCTAGCCATAAATCCCTCGCCTTCCGGGCCCTGCACAAGAGGCCAACGTGACTTGGGATTGGATCTCAGACCCACATACTAGTCTACGGGCGGAATCTTGAATTAGTAATCCCTGTAGATTACTAGATAGCCTTCGGGCGGATTATGGATAAGCCTATGGGCTAGACTTTATGTATTTCAAAGATAAATATGATAACCTGTTGAAAAGGAACTTGTTTGACATTGTTTTTCTATGTCAAGTGCTATGATTACGTGAAGGAACCAATGCTTAACGGGCTAATTAAGAAAGCTGATTGATACATGTCCAACTAAATGTGATAGGTAATTAAATAACTAAAACAACTTGAGGAAAGTGCGGTGGATGTGGCCATGGGTCCGTCCTACAGATGGGTGATTCGGGTTGGTCGGAAACTTTTCTCAATCATGATGGATAGTAAAAAGATCGTTCAAAGAACACGAACAGCAAGAGCATTGACCAAAATCTAAGTTACAATAATCCCGATTTACGATGTTTTAGGGGAACGGAATGGGACTATGTCTTATGGCAGAGAGATCGAGCCTTGCATCCCTCTCGTTTCCCATTCTCCTTGAACCAAGTGCAGCGTGAATCCGCTTCGGACCTGGCGTTTTTACGTAAAGTAGTTCTCTCGGGTTCGACGCTAGTTGCTGTTAGGAAATAACCAATAGGAAAAACCCTAATTCAGGTCGGTCCTAAGTGGGAACGGCCGGAATACTTCCACTACGTGGCAGACGCGAAAAGTCCTAGATCGCAAACCCCGTAACATTCCATGGGAGTGCCGGGCGAAGCTTTCTAGACATCATTTCCGATGGACTGCTAAGACGTGTCCTGAAGATAACAGGTGGACACGTTACAGTTGGTATCAGAACGAACCAACGAAGGATTTGTTTTTTTTTTATGAAATCTTAATAAGATAAAGTAAAGCGAAAGGGCTATGCCCATATAAATACAATAAGACTTCTTTTTATCAATGTCTGTTTGTGCATGAGAATTGATAAGAAGTTAAGTGGTTAGATTGCTTGAAATGGAGATGAAATATAAATCATAACGACTAATGAGTAATAACGTTAAAAAACCTTTATCCAGGCACAACCCCAAGTACAAATTCCCAGTTCGCCTCCTACATCAAGTACTGTTGTAATCCAGGAGAAGAAGTTTCTTCACAAGCAGATTAAGCTACCCGAATTTGACGGGAGAGGCAGATCCGTCCAAGTAGATGCTGAAATTTGGATTGGATCCATAGAGGATTACTTTGAAGCAGCCGGTACTGCACCCGCCAATCAGGCTATACTCGCCAAGCTGAAGCTCACCGGCGAAGCCAGGCTTTGGTGGAAGCAATGGTGCAGAGATCAAGGGATCGCGGAAGGATCCGTTACCTAAGAGAAGCTAAAGAAAGCTGTGCAGGGAAGATACTTACCACCTGCGTATCGCACGCAGAAAATGAATGAGTTCTACGAGCTAAAACAGCTGGGACTCACTCTTGACGCATACTACTCCAAGTTCATCTCACTTCTTAAGTATGCACCACATATGGACATGACACAGCAGGTGTCAAAATTTTGTACTGGTTTAAATCCACCAGTGAATACCCGCCTCGAATCTATGCGCCCATCAGATCTTCAGGATGCACTCATTCGAGCTGCCCCTATAATTCAGGAGATGCAAGCCAGACCAAGAGGTAACAAAACTTGGTCTTATAATGACCCGAACAGAGGAGCATTCAGGCCTCAAATGAAGAGAGTTCAAGGTCAGAATCAGGGACAAAGAAAGAAAGCAAGGACTAATAATGTCAACAACTTTGTCCCTACTCAAAGCAATGGTCGAAACCTCCGTTGTTTCCACTGCAACGAGACTGGTCATTTCAAGAGACAATGTCCCAAGCTTGGAGAAGGACATCGCCAAGCACCTTTCCAAGGAACTGGTCGTGGTCAAGGAGCCGCTACCCGAGGCAGAGGAAGAACCACCTGTGTTGCCAATAGACAAATATGCGAAGAAGAAGAAGATCCGACCATGGAAGCAGAGTTTGAAATGGCGACTGTCCATGCCGCTCTTCACAAGAAAGGGTCGAATCGCTTTCAGACACCATCGGACTATCAAGATAAAGTTTTCAAGACCTTGATTGATTGTGGCAGTACACATTCCTTTATCTCACCAGTTTGTGCAAAAAGATTAGGAATAGCCATAGTAGAAGCACATATCTTGCTTGTGGAATTGGCAAATGGTCGTGAGGTTACTTGTACCACGCAAACTGCTAAGGTGGAATTCTTTCTGGGAGGAAAGACGACTTCGGTCAAATTCAGAGTCATGAATTTAGGTATCCATGAGTGTCTACTCAAAATTGATTGGCTTAAACCTAATGATGCCCACATTCATTGTGGAAAGGGCCAAATTTCCTCTGAAGGGGATTTAGTCACAACTCAAGGTAAGACTGGAGTGCCAAAAATTCAGTTAGCCAAAGCATCTCGGATTATAAAGGGAGTCAGAAAGGGACTACCTGTCTACTTGATTAAGCTCAACAAGTTAGATCAAAAGTAGGAGTCTAGTGAAGGACCTTCATGGCTAAAGGAATACGCATATGTATTTCCTGAAGAGTTGACAGAACTCCCGCCTCAAAGAGAAGTGGATCATGAGATCAAGCTAGTACCACAAGCTGCGCCAATTGCAAAGAGACCTTACAAAATGTCCATCCCGGAAGCAATTGAGCTGAAGGAACAACTCAAGTAACTGCTAGATCAGGGCTACATCTGTCCTAGCAGTTCACCATGGGGAGCTCCAGTACTGTTCCAGAAAAAGAAAGATGGAACACTTTGACTATGTATTGATTACAGAGGATTGAATCAATCAACTGTCAAGAACAAGTACCCTATTCCTAGAATAGATGAGCTTCTTGATCGTCTTCAGGGTGCGAAGATCTTCTCCAAGATTGATCTCAGGTCTGGTTACTATCAGATAAGAATCAAGGAAGAAAATATCCCAAAGACGGACTTCAACACAAGATATGGGCACTTTGAGTTCCTAGTTATGTACGAATGCGCCTGCCACCTTCAACAGGTTAATGCAGGATATCTTTAGGCCATATCTTGATGACTTCGTACTTGCTTCTTCGACGACACTTTAGTCTATTCCAAACAGGAGGAAGATCATGAGTTCCAACTTCGGACTGTCCTCGAGACAATGAGGGCACATAAGCTGTATGCTAAGATGAAGAAGTGTGCATTCTTCAAACGTCAGATTGAATATTTGGGATTCATCGTATCAGCGGAAGGAATCTCAGTGGACCCAGCCAAGGTTAGAGATGTACTAGAATGGCCAATACCAACAACTGTCAAAGAAATATGCAGCTTTCTTGGATTGACAGGATGATATAGGGTCTTCATCAAAAACTATGCTTTGATTGCAGCATCTCTAACGAACTTAGTGAAGAAGCAAACATCCATTGCATGGTCAACTCCCGAACAAACCAGCTTTGATAGATTGAAGAAAAGTTTGGTATCAGCACCCATCCTAAAACTTCCTGACCTCAAGAAGGAGTTCGAGGTAGTGACAGATGCTAGCATGCTTGCCTTAGGTTGTGTGCTCATGCAGGAAGGTCATCATGTAGCATACTCTTCAAGGAAATTGAAGAGTCATGAGAAGAATTATGCTACCCATGATCTGGAATTGTTAGCTCTCATCCATGCTCTAAAGCTTTGGAGACACTACCTGTTGGGTAACAAGTTTACTCTAGTGACTGATCATAAGAGTCTCAAGTGGATCTTTACCTAGAACAAGCTCAACATGAGGCAACGTCGATGGATTGAAGTGCTGGAGGAGTATGACTTTGAAATCAAGTACCGACCAAGAAAAGAGAATGTAGTTGCCGATACACTCAGTCGCAAGGCATTCCTTAATTCTCTAATCTTGCAAAATCCATCAACAGCTAGATCTCTAGCCACAAAGGTGTCCATACCAAACAACCCAATACTTGAATTAGCTAGAGAGGAAGCATGCCATGATCCTGCCTATCAAAAGATCCTAAGGGAAATCTCTATCAAGGATCAGGATAAAAAGCTGCAGGCTAAGTATTATGAATTCTCTATCAATAGTGGACTTGTCTACTATAGAACGAGGTTGTGTATACCGGCAAGCCAGTCACTTAAGCAGAAGATATTGTGGGAAGCTCATGATTCCCCTTTCTCAGAACATCCTGGCTATGCCAAGACTCTCAATGCAGTTAGGAAGAGCTACCATTGGGAGAGGCTTAAAGGTGGCGTTCTCCAGACTAAATATTTAGGATTCATAGTATTGGAAGATGGCATTTCAGTGGATCTTTCCAAGATCCAAGTTATACAAGATTGGCCACCCCCGACAACGATCAAGGAAGTGCAAAGCTTTCTAGGGCTAACGAGTTGGTATAGAGTCTTCATTAAAAACTATGCCTCAATTGCCGCACAACCACTTGACATTCCCCAAATGAAATGGGAATTCATCAGTATGGACTTTGTTGTTGGCCTACCCCAAGTTCAGGGAGGATACAGCTCCATCATGGTTGTGGTTGACATACTGACTAAGGTTGCACACCTTGTTCCAATAAAGACAAACTATAAAGCCTCAGACATTGCAAGGTTGTTTATCAAGGAGATATTCAAGCTACATGGGCTACCTAGAAGAATCACTAGTGATCGTGATTCTCTCTTCACATCACATTTCTGGAGAGCTATCTTTGAAGCCATTGGGACTCAACTCTCTTTTAGCACAGCTTACCATCCCCAAACGGATGGCCAAACAGAGCAAGTTAATCAAATCATCGAGGATATGCTTAGGGCATACTGCTGTCGTGAACCAAAAAGGTGGATTTAATACTTACCTTTGGTTTAACTTTCCTACAATGCTTCTTACCAACAGAGCATTCAGATGACCCCTTTTCAAGCATTGTATGGTCATGACTGTCAAAGTCCCCCAAACTTCTCAGATCCAACCATGAGGGTTGAAGCTTCAAGGCAGATGTTGGAAGAGATGGATGACCAAATAAAGTCAATAAGACAGGACATCCAAGCTGCCAAGGATAGACAAAAGGCATACACGGATTTGAAGCGTCAAGATAGAATCTTCGAGGAAGGAGACATGGTCTTCATTCGTGTACGTCCAAAGAAAAGTTCTCTATCCTTAGGAGATTGCAAGAAGCTAAGTCCAAGGTATTGTGGACCATACAAGATTCTCAAGTACCTAGGACCTAATGCCTATAGACTGCAACTCCCTGAGAACCTAAAGGTTCATAATGTATTCCATATCAGCCTATTAAAGAAGTATATACCAAATCCTAACCATGTACTTGATGACCAACAAGTTGTAATGCCTAGTCAAGGAGTCCTTAAACTAAGGCCTGACAGGATCTTAGATGTTAGGGAGAGACAACTGAGATACAGAACCTTGAGAGAATGCCTCGTCCAGTGGAAAGATTATCCCGAGGAGGATGTCACTTGGATAGATGAAAGCACTCTCAACCATCAATATCCCCAGCTTATCTCGACATGAGGACATCTCGATTACTCCAAGGGGAAGAGAATGTAATATTTCCAAATTCCTTTCGCGTTCTTCACATGAAACTCCCCTTGTAGAAGGTCATAATTTGAAATTATGGAAAATTTATTATTATTATTCCCTCCTTCCCCCAGCCGACTGTCGTGCTGGGGGAGAGGGAGGGAAAGCAAGATGAATAAGCATCCCTGTTGGATGCCATGGAGGGGGGGAAGGCATGCATGATGCCGTGTGGAAGAGGGAGGATCCCCTCCCCTCACCTATTTAAGCTAGGTGTGAGATGGAGCCGTGGAAGAGGATCGTGGGAGGATAGTGGGAGCCGCCATACTGCCGACGACTGACGGAGAGGAAGAGGGTGTGAGATAGGACCGGCACGCTGTTAAGAGAGAGCTAGGAGCTGCACGCTACCGTCAAGAGTGGAGGGAGTGGAGCTGCCTGGGGATCGCCATCAGCCGCCGCCATTGAAGCTGTTGCCATCACGTTGCCATCTACCGCTGTAGTCCAACCCCTATCGTCATCACGCCGCCATTGAAGTCTTCCTTCCACGTGTTTTTGGAAGCTTCTTGAAGCTTCTAAGGGGGCTGTCATAAGCCCCCTTCATATTACACCCCCCCCCCCCCCCTCCCCCAAATTCTTCCTTGTGGGGCTTCCTCCTAGCCCTTGTTCATGTGAGCTTGATAAAATTCCCCCCCCCCCCCCCCCGGGATCCAAAGCCTCCTCTTCCCGGGGCTTTATTAAGCCTTCCTCTCTAAGTGTTTTATAACCTCTTTTCCACCCTCCACGAGATTTAAAACCCTCCGCGTGGGTTTTTACCCCCACATTTTGCTTTAGGGTCCTTTAAGCCCTTTTTTTTATTGCAAGTCCCTCAAAGGTTCATCTTAACCTCGGGGTCTCTTAGAACCCCCTTCCTATTGACCTTCGCAAAACACCCTCTTTTCCCCCCTTTTGCATACCACAAAGTTATTTTCTTTTCCCCCTTTCCGTGTATACAATTTGCACCGGAGCTTCTACGAAAGGAAGGAAAAAAATTCATAAAGGACGGTGGAATTACAAAGGGAGTTTCGCGTGCAAAGGAGTCGGCCAACATCATAAATCTGCATCCAAGACGGAAAGGCCGCATTCGCGATGGCTCCTAAGAAAGCACAAGGTGAAACCGCAGGAGGATCGTCTCCTAACATGCATGTGGACATTTCACCACAAGTCCAGGTTTTTTTCTTCCTAATTTTGATTTACGTCATGATAATTCAATCGTGCATGGATCATTTTTGGAGATAGGATGCATCTTTCGATTTAAATACATTGACTAATTTAGAGGAAAGAGCTCACGATGGAAGAATTCGGTCATTAGTCTTTTTCAATAAAACGAACAAAATAAAGTGAGCATAAGATTTCTATGCATTTCTAGCAAGTGGGTTTTATGTATTAATTAGATCAATTAATGCCCATCTTTACAAAACGAAATTATGATAGTACACTTCAGCATGGAAGGAATAAATCACATATCACATTATTGAACATATTTTCTTCGAAATGATTTATTATAGAAAGTTGCTAGCAACCGTAGAAAATTGCTAAGGCTGCATGAAGAAGATTTAACTTTAGGCAAGTGGCCTAAAAACTTAAATCAACGGAAGGGTGTGTAAGCTCAGCATACAACAAAATTCATTCAAAAAAGAAAGTAGAAAAATGCTGCATGTTTAAACATCAAATCCTAAAGTTTAGTAGCATGAATCTTGTTTACATGTTATAGGATGATCAATTAGAATTATGCTATAACTTAACCTATGCGTTGACCTTAACCCAAAAAAATAGCGTTTGTAAATTAACTTATACGTAGGTAATGAATCATGTGGTTACGAAAATGATAGCGTAATTATCTTCAAGACCATACAAGTTAAATTGGTTTAAACCTAAATACCTAAAACCGCGAGGTACTCGTTTAGGAAGGGTTAATTCAATGCAACGTATCCCACAGAGCTAACTAGGATTTAACACGTTGAGAACGTTACCTAGACGCTCGTATTGCCATAGCTGAAACTTCAATACCCTAAAGACTTGCCCACATTCACTGAATGTAGGGACATTGGAACATACTTGCGAGAAGTGATCTAGGGTTTTTCCTAAGAATCTCTCGCTAAAAAGATGAAACTCGGAACCTTAGGACCGACAATGTCAGCCTAATGCAATCAAGAACAGATTATTATATCTAATCATGATACCGTGATTAAAAGACACCGTTGATGATGGGTAGAATAGTCCCATAGTTTGATGCAACACTTGTGCAACAAGTTGCAGAGTCGCATGATCTTGTGATTTGATCACAAGGAAATGGCCAATTCCTCGGAATGAGATTAGCAGATTCTTACGCAAGTTTATCTTCCAAGAGGATGAATAATTGTCCTGATATAGTACCTTTCTTGGGTAAAGTGACCAAGATACGAGGATTAGATATTTGCTTGGAAGCAAAAGACCAATCAATAAATTGAAATAATATATGAACTTAAGGTATTGACTAAGTCGGGTTAATAGGGTACGGCCCTAACCCAGGATATAGGGTTAACAAATAAACCCTTGGGGATCTTCCCAAGTCGCAATGGATCCCGGATCGAGTGCTGGATGCATTCGGAAAGAAGGATTCGCTCCTTAACAGTTGGCCAAAAATAACGACCAATGGTAATGATTGTGCTTGTAACAATTTTAAGAGCACTGTTTTGCTTTGTTTGCTCAAAGAATTAAAGGATAAATGGATATCTAATGCTTCAGGTTGAAGGCTTGAAGGGAGAGGCAGCTTCAGTTACCCCCGACTGCCTGCCTGAAACTAACCAAGAGGGTTGTTAACCGCGTCGGGAAGGTGGACTGAACCCACCGCGAGAGATCTCTCCGTTGAGCGATACTTAGAGCAGGAGGACGCTTGGGTGCTAGGGGGGGCTCTGGCCGTAAATCCCTCGCCTTCTAGGCCCTGCACAAGAGGCCAACATGACTTGGGATTGGATCTCGAGGCCCGCATACTAGTCTACGGGCAAAATCTTGGATTAATAATCCCTGTGGATTGCTAGATAGCCTTCGGGCGGATTATGGATAAGCCTACGAGCTGGACTTTATGTATTTCAAACATAAATATGATAACCTATTGAAAAGGAACTTGTTTGACATTGTTTTTCTATGTCAAGTGCTATGATTACGTGAAGGAATCAGTGCCTAACGGGCTAATTAAGGAAGCTGATTGATACATGTCCAATAAATGTGTTAGATAATTAAATAACTAAAACAACCTGTGGAAAGTGCGGTGGATGTGGCCATGGGTCCGTCCTACGGATGGGTGGTCCCGGTTGACCGAGAACTTTTCTCAATCATGATGGACAGTAAGAAGATCATTCAAAGAACACGAACAGCAAGAGCATTGACCAAAATCTAAGTTACAATAATCCCGATTTACGCCGTTTTAGGGGAACGGAATGGGACTATGCCTTATGGCAGAGAGATCGAGCCTTGCATCCCCCTCATTTCTCATTCTCCTTGAACCAAGTGCAGCGTGAATCCACTTCGGACCTGGCGTTTCTGCATAAAGTAGTTCGCTCCGGTTCGACACTAGTTGCCGTTAGGAAATGACCAATAGGGAAAACCCTAATTCAGGTCGGTCCTAAGTGGGAACGGCCGGAATACTTTCGCTACGTGGCAGACGCGGAAAGTCCTAGATCGCAAACCTCGTAACATTCCATGGAAGTGCCGGGCAGAGCTTTCAAGACATCATTTCCAATGGACTGCTAAGACGTATCCTGAAGATAACAGGTGGGCACGTTACAGATGACATTTATGGATGTAGCCTTTGGGTTAGATAGAGTAGTTGGGTTGGTAGCAAATCAAGGTACAATGCATCGAGCAGCAAGGTGTGGAAGTTATCAAAGACCCCTACCTATTTTAGGGCCCAGGGACCACAGAAGCACTCCGTGGCTGGGAGATCTCAAGGAGGCCACTAGCTTCCCTAACGGGGATCCAAGGGCAATATCCCTAACCTAACAATAAATGGAATATTCCTTGGTCGACTAGGGAATGTTGGTTGATTAAGCCAACCAAACCACCTTTCCAGATCATAAAAGAAAGACACCTCCAAAGCCATTGTCATTCTATCTCATATTTGTTGTATTCTCTACTCGTCACTTAGATTCTATCCACATTGCACTATGTATTTTTTTAGAAGTGTCTCGTCGACTCTTCCTACTTGTAAAGAGATTTAGCATCTCTTACACCTCTATCACCCAATTTGGTAACTGATAAGAGCCCCGATAACTACTCTCCATGCAAATACCCCATCCATAAAGGGCATCTCAAAGCCCACACACCTTTCAATAATCTTCAATCTCTCTTTAGGCATTTCAATTCCTGAAGTTCTCCTAATCCTTTCCTTTTCTACCCTCCTTACATTGAGACACCTCATAAAAATCAGCCTTACAAACTGCTCATGACACAGTGGAATCCAAGCTTCCCAAATCAAGAAGTTTTGCAAGACCAACTCACGCAGTCATGGTCTGTTCCTCCTCTTTCCAACCCCCTTCTCCCACAAAGCTTAACATTCCTAACAACTATCATCTCTAGAAGCATGATTGCCCAAGGTGCCTTTTGCTTCCAATATTTTTGCAACGCTTCACAAGACCAATCTTTTTAAGGAAATCCATATTGATTGGCACCAAGTATGTAGACATTCTCTGATGGGCCTAAAGAAGCCGCCAAGTAGAGAGTCCCAAGCTTTCTGCAAAGTCTGGTTCTAGCAGATTATAGGTAAATAAAATCTCATCACTACTATTGACTAGAATCTCATCTTTACTATTCATATATTATTGGTAAACAAAATCTGATCCCTACTATTCGCTACATAAATGAAGATTTCAAGGATCTTGAGCTTTATGTGAAGCAATTTTTTCCGCCAGTTTCCAACTGCCAATTTTTCTCCTTAGTTTATCCAAATCCAATTAGCCTTTGCCACTCCAATCACCTTTATTCCCATTAGAAAACCAAGGTACTTGAAAACTTTACCTCTATCAATACTTTTTCCCAACCATCTAAAGCTCCCATAAGGAGTCCTCAATGACAAACAGAATTACTGCAAATTTACGCCCCTTGCATACATTTCAAAAACAAATTTTCATGAAGACATGTAATTTTAACTCCTTGTTTTGGCATAAATTAGTTATGCACATGTGTGGTGCACATATAAAGAGCAATTTGTTATGGCCGCAATGACAATCCAAAACCCAAGTTAGGCAATGGGGAACATTGGCAAAAGTTTTGAGGAGTTATGTTGGACAAGTGCTCCTGGTGACAATCTTGGCTCTAGGCATTAAACAAGCTTTTGGAAATTACCTGTCGTGTCATTGGGCCAAAGGAAAATTAAATATGTAAATGTTTAGACTAAGGACAATGGAAGTTAATGACTTTCAAGTTCAGAGGGGATTAGCACATTAAATTTTGGATGGGCGATGACCAACTTGTGTGTAGGACAAGGATTTTTGAATTTTCATAGCTTGTCAGAAGGAGATAGAACATGCAAAGATGCTAGAGACTATTGGCGATTGGCTAATGCTAAGGAAGGCTCATTCTGGACAGGGGGCCTACTATGAGGAGGATTCTCTGCTACTAGCAAGAGGAAACCAGCAAACAACATCATTTTAAGGCTGCCAAGAGCTAACCGACTGCATTAGGAAGGTTCATAGCTGTAGGTGACAGCTAATCTTGACATTTTGGTGGTCCCATATTCAAGTGTCCTTGACATTTTGTGCCCAGTTGTACTTAGATTCAAGGGGCAATTTGAGCCTTGATGCTGTTGGCCATTTGTGATAGCTCACAGTTCCCAGTTCTACAAAGAGATTGGAACATTCTGCATTGGACAATCTCAATATACTATAGTGTTCATGAAATGTAAGATCAAGAAATACTGCAAGCAATACCAGTTTTGGGCCAATTGCCAACACAGCTTGCCTAATGAGCTAAGCTTTTTGCATCAGTCGTCATTCCCAATTCTCCAACCTACAGCCCCTGGCCTTTTCCGCCATTGTCGCGAGCGTTCTCTCTGCGCATTTCAATGTCTTCCTCTCCCTGTTGCAGAGCTGCAGTCCTTGAAGCTTATCGCACCGTAGCTTTGTGTTAAGAAAATAGCTCCATGGGTCCCCTCCCCTACTTCAATGTCTTCCTTCTAGACCTGAATGGTACCTTTGATCATATAATCAAAGCTAACTTGTTTGAAATGCCTTGGGTTAGCCACCAGCATTTGTGTTCTCCTTGAATTCAAGGTTCAAAGGATCTCGATGTTAGTATTACTGAGACATGAGCAGAAATTATGCAGCTATAATCAACCTCCAGAGTTACTGAAGGCAGTAGCCAGTTTTCTTCGTTTCTTGTGTACCACTGATCCAGCCTAGCCCAGGAGCTTAGTTGGCTGAGGGAATTGAAGGTCAGCCGTCCATTTTATTTTACAAAGTAGCCTTTCACATCCACAAGTTTCATTTCTAAACAATTTCCTCCCATTCCTCAAGCTTGCTCTCCACCGCTCAGTCTGGCAGCCAAAGTGGATGCATCCATGGCTTTGGATACCATGTTGAAGTAGCCTCCCTCGAGTGAGTTGGAGAGGCCCATGTAAATATTTTATTTTTAATAATGCAAGCTCCAGTTACTTCCAATAGCACTAGCAAGTTATCCACCAGTATACTCAACTTGTACCTTCAACGGATAAACAAATTTCTAAGGAGAAACTATCTATCTATAAGTGCAGAAACTGTGTTAGAACTGTTGGCCGAGTAGAGACTGCTCCAAAAGCACATAAACTCATCAAGTCGCTGCTCCACCCAAGCCTTGCGGGATTGATGCGAACCTCTGATACAGCCCATTGCTCCTGCTTTGCTATGGACAGCTCCCACTAGCTGAACTGATATATACCGACTGAGAGGGTCCCCTGGGTGGGATCACTAAAGGCACTGCACCACAAAGAAGTTGTGGGCTGGCTTTGTTAACATGTAGTCGCATGCATGACTAGTAGCTAGAATTTGGAACGACAACTGCAGGATATAAACACACGCAATTGATTTGACCTGATGTTGCCAGGTGAAAAATGCAAAGCTGAAGGTTCTTCGGTAGGTTCTTCAGTCTGAACTGCCCAAACTGAATGCATGCAGAGTGCGACTACAGTTTAGCCGGACTGGTTGGAAAGATGGCAGGGCAGCCAGCATTTCATTTTAAGTGCAGCCAAATGGGACAGTACACTGACAAAAACTCTGAGGCAGGGAGGCTGCTGCAGACTGATATTGCCAGAAAAAAGAAATGAAAAGAATGGACACACGAAGGCATACCCTGGAGCTCTGCACTAGCTGGAAAAGGGCTGGCCAACCAACATTTGGAAGAGAAGCTGAAGGCACAGCATCCCAAGTTCATCCCTGAAAAAGGAGAGAAGCCTGCTGGACATTTGCTGAAGTCTCACAGGTAACATCACAATCAGCCTGGAAGAATTCTGGCAAAGGATCAGAGGCAAAAAGAACTCCAAGAACAGTGCTCATCCAATGTGATTGGCTCCCATCTAACAGTAGCCAGCTGCCAACGGGGCATTGGGGTGCATACCTGCTTTCCGTTTCTTGGAAACGGCCATCTAAACCTGGGGTGCCACTGTAGTAGAAGCCCAGTCCTTGGTGCCACCTCATATTGCTCACAAGTGTAAGAGAGCTTATAATCCAAGAATGCCCTGTCCCTCCCTCCATCACTTTGAGATTTCTTACTGCAATCGATGGCCAGTCTTTTTGATCAAACTACTGCTACGCCTCTGTCTCCCTGGACTTATGACCACGCCATCAGAACCTAGCTGTATAGTCACAAGGAGACCACACCCCGTAATAGCAACCACTGACACACTGATAGCACTGATTTATTCTGAGCAAAGGCGAACAAAGTAATATTTCACAAGACATAACATAATTCCATGACACACATTGGCAATACTCAGATTCAGTCAACTTAATCGAAGCGCAGCTGCACAACACAATCTTCACCACAAGACAACAGCGTAATTTCACAGAGCCTTCTTGGCATCTTCACACCATGCACAACGCATGTAGAAGACATTATCGCATTGTAAGAAGCACATGAGCTGCTGTAACTGTTCCTTTCGATGGACAATTATGAGTAAGAAGGCAAACAAACCAAGAAACAAAGGAAATGGACCTGAACGCGTGTGTAAAGGAAGAAAAGCATGTCATCATATTAATGTCAAAACGCTACACCAAGGATACGATTCATCATATCGATGCAAAACCACTACACCAAGGACTAATCTGGGCCTATGCATTGCATCAGCAACAACAGCAGTAAAGACTTAGATGGATTGATAAACAGACAGGCCTCTGCTGGCATGGACCAGGAGGATGATTCATTGCTCTCCTCCGCCACGGAGACGCAGCACGAGGTGGAGCGTGCTTTCCTTCTGAATGTTGTAGTCTGCCAGGGTGCGGCCATCCTCCAGCTGCTTGCCAGCGAAGATGAGCCGCTGCTGGTCGGGAGGGACCCCTTCCTTGTCCTGAATCTTGGCTTTCACATTATCGATGGTATCTGAGCTCTCGACCTCCAGGGTGATGGTCTTTCCTGTCAGAGTCTTGACAAAGATCTGCATACCACCACGCAGCCTCAGGACAAGATGGAGCGTGCTCTCCTTCTGGATGTTGTAGTCTGCCAGGGTACGGCCATCCTCCAGCTGCTTTCCAGCGAAGATAAGCCTCTGCTGATCGGGCGGGATCCCTTCCTTATCCTGGATCTTAGCCTTCACATTATCGATGGTGTCAGAGCTTTCAACTTCCAGGGTGATGGTCTTACCCGTGAGGGTCTTGACGAAAATCTGCATACCTCCTCTGAGGCGCAGCACGAGGTGAAGTGTGGACTCCTTCTGGATATTGTAGTCGGCGAGGGTACGGCCATCTTCTAGCTGCTTGCCTGCAAAGATGAGCCTCTGCTGGTCGGGAGGGATGCCTTCCTTGTCCTGGATCTTGGCCTTGACGTTGTCGATGGTGTCGGAGCTCTCCACTTCCAAGGTAATGGTCTTGCCCGTGAGGGTTTTGACGAAGATCTGCATGCCACCACGAAGCCTCAGGACGAGATGGAGCGTGCTCTCTTTCTGGATGTTGTAGTCAGCGAGCGTGCGGCCATCCTCGAGCTGCTTGCCGGCAAAGATGAGGCGCTGCTGGTCGGGAGGGATGCCTTCCTTGTCCTGGATCTTGGCCTTGACGTTGTCGATGGTGTCGGAGCTCTCCACTTCCAAGGTGATGGTCTTGCCGGTGAGGGTCTTCACGAAGATCTGCATCTTCTGAGGCGAAGAAAGAGGGAGCGATTGACTAAGGGTACGAAGAAGGCACACGGAGAGAGGATCGAAGAAGGCGGACAGAGAGAGGATCAGAGAGATGGAAAACACAATAAGGGCGCGATCAATTGATGAGAGCAGAACAGACAATGGTCGATTCGGTTGAACAAGAAGGGGTGGTATGCCTCTCTTTTTTATAGCCTTGGGGGCGGGGGTGCAAAAGCGGCAAACGCAAAGGCCTTAGGCCGATGGGATTTTGGCCGATAGGCGCATAGTAGATGCATCGAGTGTTTCTTGGATAGTTCGCTCATGTTCTAGATTGTCTAGAATTATGCATCGTGAATCATGCTACCATCTCTTGCATCAATGGTGAGGTCACACCCACACTTGTGGAGAAATTTGAGAATATTGGACTAGAATTATGAATCAAGAATCATGCTGCCTTCTCTTGCATCAATGGTGAGGTCACGCTCACATTTGTGTGAGAAATTGAGAATATTAGACATGAAATGATTTTGTATTTGATTAGGTATCTAGGCTTTACATTGGCGCTTGTAGCCAAAGGGTTGGCCACTGTCCAAACCCTTGACCATGGATTTTACAAATGGTCCCATTGCAACGTCCATCTTGGTGGCCACCCAAGTGGTGCAATAATCACCTTCTTACAACATCATACATCATATAAGGTGCCACAATGCTGGCTGTGAGAATGGAACCCCTGACCTTGGGTTTTTTACACCATTTCACTACCACTTGAGCTGGCGGTACTTCGCCTTTCAAGGACAAATCACTGGTTACTTGTTGCAAGCTTTTCTAAAATCTGGTCATCTTAGCCAAGTCCCCCCCAGCTCAAGCGGTAGTGAGATGGTGTGTGGAACCCAAGGTCAAGGGTTCCATTCTCACAAGTAGCATTAAAGGTGCCACATGTGTTGGAAAAAATTGGTTACTGCTCCATTTTGTTGGCCACCAAGATGGTTGGGGCCCACATGTTGTGTTGGTAGTCAAGGGTTTGGGGAGCCCTTGTTTATTACAAGTAATCGATGTATTCAATGAATCCAAAATCATGTCCCATCCCAATTCTAATCGTCATATACCTATATTTAATGGTCTTTTCCAAAAAAGAGAAAACCTTATAACCAAAAATTTATCAAGGGTTTCATTTCCCTAAGTTCAACAATTCACTTAACACTAAGGAGCTCTTCCCATGACCATTTCTGTTTTGGAAACAGTTTTCCAAGAGGTCCCAAACATATGGGATTTCCTTAAAGTGAACCAAGTTGCACTAGAGACCCCCCACCCTATTTAAAAGAATTTTTTTAAACGCTTTTTCAAAGCAGGTGGTCTATCGGCACCACTCCTCTCAATCGCACCACACATACTTCTAGCATCATTGTAGCAACAACTGAAATATGCCTACTACACTACAATCTCAACACATTAGTCCCCTTCCATAGAGGACTTAAAAGAAAGTAGCCACTCTAAAACACTGATGCCATGTGGGAAAGTGTTCTATCACCCAGCTTTGTTTGGTTTATGTACATGGTTGATGTCTCTCTACTTTGCACAATAGTTGAGAGGCTCTACATTTTAGCCTACCATATATAATAACTGTCAAGAATTGTGTGGTGAGGGGACTTGCTTGAGCTGTTGCGCCAAACACACACACTGTATACATAAGAGAAAGCTCACTCAAGAACACAAGAAGAGAGATGGAGGCCAAAAAGTTTTATTACTGATTTTTTCTTCTTCTTCCACACACTATACAATGTACACAAAGTATAGATAACATACAACATAGAGGAAAGTGGCCTACTAAGTCAAATAGTGTATAATAGACTACACTAATCGATTGGCGTTATTTCTTTGCCAGCTGTAGGTAGGTGTAACAAACTAAATATAATAAGTGATAAGTCAGTGGCCAGGCGAGTAACATAATGACCACCAACATACTAAGTGTAGACGTGCAGACCCATCTAGCCAAGTGGTCCATCATCAATGTCCGTACGCGTTGAGCTTGCCATCTTAACACTCCCCCTCAAGCTCAACTCTATCCCTGCAACTCCAAGTAAGCTTCGGACCTCTCGAAGCTTCTCTGCACCCAATGCCTTTGTGAAAATGTCAGCTATCTAATCCTGTATGTTGACATATACCAAGTCAATCTCTCTTGCAAAGTACCTTCTCTCTCACAAAGTGGTAGTGCACCTCAATGTGTTTTATCCTAGCATGGAATATTGGATTCCTAGCTAACTATATGCTACTCATGTTGTCACAATGAATGACAACTGGACCATCTCCCTGCACTTCCAAATTACCTAATAACTTTTGCAGCCATACCACCTCACATGCTGCCATAGCAACACCTCTATACTCAGCCTCCGTACACGATAAAGCAACTGTAGGTTGCTTTTTGCTGCTCCATGTAACTGCTGCACTACCAAGGGAAAACATGAATCCACTAGTAGATCTTCTATCTGACATGCTCCCAGCCCAATCTGCATCTGTATATCCAAAGACTTGTACATCCTTACCTCCCTCATAAAAAAGTCCATAATGTAAAGTGGACTTCACATATCTCAATATACGTCTAACTGCATCCAAATGAGGCTTTCTAGGCATCTGCATAAACTAACTGACAAGGCCAACAGCATAGCTCAAGTATGGCCTTGTGATAGTCATGTAAATCAAACTCCCTACTATTCTCCTGAACATAGTAGGGTCTTCTATCTCATCCCCAACGTCGGCACTCAACTTCACATTTTGCTCCAATGGTACTGAAAGAGGCTAACATGCTGTCATACCATACTTAGATAACATATCCAAGCCATACTGCCTTTGGAATGGCCATATACCATCATCACATCTGATCACCTCAATACCAATAAAGTATCTCAGTTAATCCAAATCCTTCATCTCAAACTTCTTCTTCAAGAAGTCCTTAACTTCAACAATTCCATTGTCATTGTCACCTGTAATAATCAAGTCATCCACATAAATGACTATGATGACCAAACTTGCATCTCCCCTTCTCACATAAAGTGAGTGATCAACATCGGAAATATAAAATCCAACATTGACAAGATACTCTCCAAACTTGTCAGACCATGCTCTAGGTGCTTAGTTTAGCCCATAGAGCACCTTCTTTAACCTGCACACATATGTGGGATGCTCTAAATCCTCATAACCTGCTAGTTGCTCCATATAGACTTCTTCTTGCAATTCACCATGCAAGAAGGCATTCTTAACATCCATTTGCTACAAACTCCAACCTTTGGCTATTGCCAAGGCAATTACACATCTAACAGTTGCCATCCTAGCAATTGAACTCAATGTCTCTTTATAATCTATGCCATATGTTTGAGCATAGCCTTTTGCAACCTGCCTAGCCTTATACCTGCTACCTGAACCATCTACATTATGCTTGACTTTGTAAACCCACTTATAGCCAATAGCTTTCTTACCCTTAGGCAAGGGTACCAAATCCCAAGTCTTATTGGCTTCTAATGAAGCTATCTCCTCATCCATTGTTGCATCCCAATGAGCATGACCAACAACATCCTCAAAATAAGTGGGCTCAACATCCTCAACTAGTTTCACCATATAAGCATAATGGTGAGATGCATAACCTTCAAAGCCAAATCTTTTAATAGGATATCTGACCCTACTAGACCTGCGTACCACTAGATCACTCAATGGAGCCTTTACATTACTATGAGTCCTCTCGACACCTGGTGTCCTGACTGAAGGAATACCAAGCTCATCATCCAAACTCTCTGAACCACTAGAATCTCCATCAAATCCCAAATTACTAGTAAATGCATCATTACCATCTAACACTTTCTTCTTTCCTTTGTCTTTGCTTGCAACACTTATAGATATACCTGAAGATGTGGGGCTACTCCTTAGTCTAAGGGCTCACTGTAGGTATAGTATCAGATGATGTTCTGGTTCACTAAGACTCCATGATTCTTACTTTTCTTTATGCGCATAGCTATCATGATCATTATCATCATCTAATACATCACTATCAGGTGCATACCAATTGCTCATCTCATAAAAAATAACGTCCCTGCTCACTCTGAACTCACCTGTGATAGGGTTATAACAACGATACCCTTTCTGCTCTAAAGAGTATCCAATAAAAATACATTTTTTAGCCTTTGGATTAAGCTTTTTCTGTAGCTCATCTGGCACATGAACAGATGCAACATAGCCAAATACCTTCAAGTGTGATACATCGGGCTTCTTGCCAGTAAAGCATTCTTCAAGAGTCATCCCATGCACTGCAATTGTGGGGGTTTTGTTCATAATATAGATAGCAGTATGGACAGCTTCAGACCAAAAATGTTTTGGCATATTCTTTTCAGCCATTAATGCTTATGCAACTTCTGCAATAATATGCCTATTTTTTCTTTCTGCAACCCCATTTTGCTATGGGGTATACCTGCAAGTAAATTGTCTCTTTATCCCATGAGTCCTCAAGAAGCTAGTAAACTCATTAGAGAGGTACTCTCCCCCTCCATCTGATCTCAAGCACTTCACTTTAAAGCCTGTTTTTGTTTCAACAACTGCCTTGAAAGATTTGAAGTGCTCAAATGCATCCTCTTTTTCTTCATAAAATATACCCATAGCTTCCTTGAACAATCATCAATAAATGTGACAAAGTATTTAGTGCCACCAAGAGATATATTCTATGTAGGCCCCCAAACATCTGTATACACTACATCAAGTATATTTCTACTCACTTCTATGTCATGCGAGAAGGGCTGTCTCGCCTGCTTACCAAACTGGCATGCTTCACAGACTTTATGAAATTATGCAATTCTAAAAGAAGACAAACTTGTAACCAATCCGATGGACTGCATTAATTTCAGCCTTTGCACATTTGCATGTCCAATACGTTTTTGCCATATTTCAATGTCTGCAACCACTCCTTTTCCTTTAGCATACATAGCAGTATCCATTGCAGGAATTCCAGCATCTAAAGTGAACATGCAGCCAACTCTACTTCCTTTTGTGACCAACCTATCTTCTACAAAATAACCTTTTGCATTGAATCGAACCTGCAACCCTTGCTCTCCCATTTGGCCAATAAAAACTAGATTCCTTGTGATTGACGGCACATGTAATACATCTATCAGACTCTTTGTCTAGCCATCATACAAGGACAAGGAAACATTTTCAATGTGTGAAATTGGGGTGGCATGAATCATCACCCGTCTGCACATAACCTGGATTTTGTAAGTCCTGCATCTCTTCAAACCATTCAACATAACTGGTCATATGATTAGATGCACCTAAATCGATATACCATATATCATCATGTGTCCCCTTTCCTGTAATTGTGTTAATCATATGCTACATAACAAATAGACGCTCATTTTTGTCTTCATTCTGTCGTGAAAAAGATGCATAGTTTCCTTGCTATAATTTACCACTGTGAATATCATCCTTCTTAGCATAATAATGGGCTGCAATATGATCTATCTTACCACAATAATAGCAAACAATAGTAGAATTTCCAGAATCTCTATTCTGCCATCCACCTCTTCCTCTAGAGCTCCCCCTGCCTCTAAAGTTTCCTCGGTCTCTTGAAATCTGCATTTCACCAAATTGTTGATTGAACCTGTTTTGTTGGTTATCGCCAGCACGTCCCATACCACGGCCTCTTGAAGAGGATCTACCACGTCCCCTTCCTGAACTTGAGTAAAATGCTTAGACATTTTCATTTTTTTTAGATGAGTCACCCTGAATATTGATCTCTTCAGTAATCATGAGAGAGATCAGCTCATCGAAATCTGGAAATGGCTTCCGTATGTATACTAAAGTAACAAATGATTTCCATGCCTTCTCATTATTAAGGCCACTCAAAGTGGATGAAGCCAAATCATCATCATCAGGCATTGCATCAACTGCTGCTAAAGCATCTACAATGTTTCTCACCTTCAAAACATACTCATTGTGACAGACATTTTCCCTTTCTTCAAGGTATTCAACTCTTGCTTGAGTTGAATCTTTTGTGCCTTTGTATTTATTGAAAACATGTTCTCAAAAATTGTCCAAGTTGCATGTGAAGTTTTTGCATTCTTGATATGTCCCAGCATCGTATTATCAATGGCTGTAGATAGCCAGTACATCACCTTTTTGTCTTTTGCATTCAATTCTTTCCATGCTTTTAATTCATCTGCAGAGTCGGCGGAGGGATACCCAGCTTTGGCTCCTTTTCTTCACTTGAAACAAACTCATAAAGGACCTTTCCAATGAGGAAGTTCATCACATGAAACTCCCATGAAGGGTAATTGTTTTTGTCGAGCTCCTCAATAATGGGATTTCCACTATTCTCTGTCATTATCGCAAAAAAGGATACAACACAGCAAGCTAGTCTTCTATAGCCTTTCACAACAAGTGCACAACAATACACCAAGCAACCTTTTTCACTGATTGCTCAATAGTACATGTAATCTGCAACCTGTTTGCAGATGAACCTTATGTTTGCTTCCTGGCAAACACCTCAAAAATTACAGATTCAAAATCTGTAACATGTGCACCCACTTTTGGTCAATACAACCGAAATCACAGTGTACCCTGAAACTGTTGTCCATAACTTTGCAGCTCTAAAATGGGGCCTGAAACGACCTCAAATGCCTAAAAGACTTGCAAGTAGTCCCTAAAAGGCTTTTCTGCAGGATATACGGTGTTCTTCTCGCACACCAAATCTCATAGCAATTTGAGATATTCACTGTACCCTGCTTCCAGTGCCTCCACATGCACTATCCAAGAGAGAGAGTGGAAGAATGGGAAAGCTTCTTACCTGTTGCTTGCTTGCTCAAACCTTGCTTCTTCTCTTTCACTTCAGCCTTCAAAATCAGCCTCTCTCAGTGGCGCAGCTCTAATACCATGTCAAGAATCGTGTGGTGGGGGGACTTGCTTGAGATGTTGCGCCAAACACACATTGTATACACAAGGAAGCTCACTCAAGAACACAAGAAGAGAGATGGAGGCTAAAACATTTTCTACTAATTTTTTCTTCTTCTTCCACACACTATACAATGTATATAAAGTATGGATAAGATACAATATAAAGGAAAGTGACCTACTAAGTCAAACAGTGAATAACAGACTACACTGATCGACTGGCGCTATATCTTTGCCAGCTGTAGGTAGGTGTAACAAACTAAATATAATAAGTGATAAGTTAGTGGCCATGTGAGTATCATAATGACCACCAACATGCTAAGTGTAGACGTGTGGACCCATCTAGCCAGGCGGTCCATCATCAATGTCCGCATGTGTTGAACTTGCCATCTCAACAATAACAGCAGTGAATGCATTTTATTCTTGCAAATCATACACATCAACCTGTAAACCTATAGAGTTGCTCCAACAAAGGAAAACGATAACAATAGAACACAAAAAGACAAACTAAAACATGAAACAGATTTTGCTCTTTCAACTTGGCCCGACACATGGTGTGTAACATCGTTGTGTCCCACATCACTCTCATGTCTCATTAATGTAACTCCTAGTTATATTCTGAACCTACTACTTTCATGCCACCTGCGAAAAAAAAAAACAACAATAACAACAATTGCTTCAATGGAATAAATATGACCAAACAATTGTTTAGGGTGCAATACACTTACAAATCAATTTAGGGTCTATGAAATCTGCATATGTCTTGCCAGGTATCGTAATGCCAATCATTGCATTTAGCATGTGTGGATAATACACAAGAACCTCTTTAGTGCAAAAATACTCCACCAAGGGAAAGAAAATGGTTGCATAATAGATACGTAAAAACTGCAATGTGGAACAAAATCTACCTTTTAAACATGACCTGGCACATGGTCTGTTAATTTAATATGTTTAGCAACAGTGTGTCATTTTTTATTAATGCGATTCAAAGTTATGTTCTTCTAGATTAGTTACTATGATGCCTTGTGCAAACAAAAGTAATGATTGTTTGAATGGAAGAACAATGACCCAATAATCACATGATGTGATGCAATTACGAACCTCTCAGACTAGGAGATTTGTATGCATCTATCTCACGTTTACATATCCTTCATAGGCATGGAGCATATGCAAGTGATTCTACAACTAGACTAGATCCACATAGTCCACTCTTGGTTATGGCATAGTCTTTTATCATGTCATAGAATACGTTCTTTTTATTGTAAAAGAAGAAGAAAGCATAATAAGAAGATTTTAGCCCCCTATTTCTCCGTTGCTCAAGTCTCCATTGTATGTGTATACTCTTGGTGGCTTCACCTCTCTATCCTCTTGTTTGTTTACATGGTGTCAAAGTAATCCCACAACTACATAAAGCTCAACTAAAGGCTGAGTGAAAGCAATAGAGTATGAAAGCAAGCAAGCAAGAAATAGGTAGAAGCTCTTTCATCTTGTTTGATTTGCCTTGGAACATAACCACCATAGGAGACTCTTGAGGTTGGTAGGGCTATAGTCGCTAATTGCAATGAAATTTGGTGAGCTCAAAGAATATTGTGTATACTTGAGATTCATCCTTTAGGGCTCTCCCAAGTAATTTTTTTCATATGAGGTTATTTTGGTCTCCATTCTAGTCCTACAAGTTAGTTGAAAACAAATTCTAGGTATACTATACATTCGATTGTGCTTGCATTTACAAGTATAGAGGTTATGATTTCATATCTGTAAGGTTTGAGATATTTGCAAGGCTATAGACATAGAGAGTACCTATATAGGGATTGCAAATTGTAGTTATTGTTGTGCAATTAGTGAAAAAGGCCACCTATTTTGATTGCAATGCACTAGGTATCAGCTTGGTTGTTGTAGATTGTAGGTTTTGCAAGGTTGCTTATCTTATAAAAACGTCTAACAATTTTAACTAGATTGTCAATGAGAAGCTTGATAAGAATAGTTATCCTACTTGGAAGTTCAAGATGACAAATTTCTTGAAGAGCAAAGGTGTTTGGAACTACATTGAAGAAGACATGGCAGTGGTACCCAAAACTCATTTGTGAAATGTAAAATAGATAAAGGCTACGAAGGATTGGGAGTAGACACAAAGTAAAATAATATATTGGCTATCTATGAGCATCACAAATAGTACAATGGGCTATTTTCAAGAATCCGAAACACTCACTATTGTATGGAAGAATCTAGCAAGGTTGTTTGAGGTAAACACAAAGGCCAAGAAACTGCAACTCAACAAGTCAAAGTTGAATCAAGTAAAAATAGGAAATCTATCCATCAATGACTATCCATTAAAGATCAAGAGTATTGTGGAAGCTCTTGTATCTATCAATGGAGCAATGATGATGATGATATTATGCAAGCATGCTTAGATGAACTTGGAGATGAGTACAAGAGCATCAGGTCATCTATGAATACCAAGGATGATATCCCTAACTTTGCAGATTTAGTTTTTATACTAATTCTTGAGGAGAAAAACTTTTTTGGATTCCTCTTCTCAAAGTAAGATCAAGTTTGAATGTGTTTTACTCTACTAGCAGAGGGAGAGGTTTTGGCCAAGGCCAAGGTGATGGCCTTGGTCAATGTTATGATGCACATCAAAATAGGGGGGATAGTCTCGAGGAAGGGGGAGCCAAAGAAGACAAGTTGTAGGCTTTAACTGACAGCAGTAGAATTTTGGTTATAATAAAGAATGTTAGAATTGTGGTAAGAAAGGCCATCTTTCTAGTAATTGTTTCAAAAAAGAAGGCTGAAATTAAAAATGGGAGAAAGCAACAACATAATTAAACTTACACTAGCAAAAACAATGATGACAAAAGCGAGCAACTTTTTTTCTATAATTTCTAATGGTTTATCTAAGTATGATGTATGGTATGTAGACTTAGGTGTCTCTAGCCACATGACTTCTCGTGGCGAGTGGTTTAGAGAGATTGCGGGAATAAATAGGTGCATGTAATGGATTTGAAGCATTAGCAAGAGGTCGCCTTGCTCCTTTCACACTCCTTATTTTCGGGGCCCAAAGCTAGAAGATATTGTGTGGGTATTAGCCTAGTATAGGCCACCAGCCATGCTGGTGACAGAGATCATGAAGGTGGAGGCTCAAAATTGTAGCCAATAATCAATCAACTAGACAACTACATTGGCATCATTGGAGCAAATTATGATACTATGGAAAAAGGACAAGAAAAAAAAAAGCTCTAGTCAAAAAATCTATGTAGGGAAGAATGCTTTGAGAAAGTGAATGTGAAAGCAATATAGGGAGGTAAGATCAAGTGCTGTAGGTAGGCTCTGGTGGAAGAGAGAGAAGACCATTGAGAAAGGGCTATGATCAACAACAATAGTGGCACCATGCAACACACGAGAGAGGGTCTTACATGATGTGGAGAGCAAGTTGTCTTATTAGCGGCTCTATTGCTATTGCCGCTCTAGCTTACCTTTTCTCCTCCCCTACATGTAATCTTTGTAGCTCTTGTCACCAGCTAGGGTGCCTCTTCGGACTCCCTCGAACTCTTGCTATTGTTGGCACTCTTCTCCACGTGTTGTCATTGTTGATGGAAATGCATCATTTTTCACAAAAGAACAAAAAAGAAGAGAAAGTAGAAGACCTAGCAACCACACACTTCATTATCCATGTTTTATAAACCTTTTAAAGTCAATGTTGGCTTTGTAAAGCCTTGTTCCCACATTGAAACTGAAACCACAATATATTGTAAATGTTTGTAAGTGAAGACATTTATCCATGTGATCATGGATAGTTGTATCTTTGCCTATCAAAGCTAGAATTTTAATTACACCATGATATGAGGGTCCTCTACCTAATCCCACCTAGAGGACCAAAACAAATGTATTTCTATGCATGTATATCTCAAAAGAGTTTGTTTGAGATAAGGCCACATGAGAATTGATTTATGTGGGGTTCTCTACCCAAGCTTGAGATCTCAAAAGGACTTTGTAAGTATGACATGTGTGAGGTGTACCATGATTAACCACACATTGGGATCGTTTGATCATTGTCTAATGTAAGCATAAGACCATTGTCCTCTAAGATAATGATTGGTTAGAAGGCTTTCTTTTTGGCATGGATATCATGAGAGGAGTGCATAGCTTTGAGTTAGAAGGCGAGTGACTAGATAAGAGATAGTCAACCATGGATGGTTTAACTCTTGAATGAATAAAATATCTATTCATATCACAACATTGAGTGCTCTTAGGACCCAACATTTTGATAGCCACATAGACTTGAGAACACTACTCTCAACATCTCTTTCATTCACTCCAAGGGTAGTGTCATTGTTAGATTCATATGATTTATCATGCCAAGTCAACTATTGAGCCAACTAGAGATAGTTGTTGTAAGTTATTGCCTCATCTCCACAAAGTCCTAATCATTCATTTCATTTACTATGCAAGTTGTGCCTCATGGATTCCACAATGTAAAATGTCTTGTACTTGTTGTCTAGTGAGATAGTGTTTCACGGCACATAATCTAGTTTCAACTCCCAAAAATGTGACAATACATTCTCTTGAATAAGTAAATTGGTTTCCACTTCACTCTTCCCATCCTTTTCAACCAATTCCTTGACATGATTATCATCTTTTGAACCAACCAATATCTCGAGCTTTAATTGCTTTGAGTAAGGCATCCCTCTTGAGGGTGTCCAACCTCTTAGTAGGCCTTAAGATTATATGATAGACTTTCAACCCCAAAACACAAACTTTAAGAACCACAATACATGCCAATAAACAAACAAATGAATGGGCTTCCATGAATCACAATGTATGCTTAACATAAGCAAAAGAATGCACATATTACATAGTGTATTTTTTGGAGCCCCTACTACAAACTATGCTCAAAGATCTAGCGATCGAAGCTCACTTATCATCTAAACTTTCACATTAGGTAAGTCATACATATATACAAACAAGTCACATTCACATACATACTCATGTACTCACTTGCTTATCTAATGTTAAATGACATATGCAAATAACCATTAGAGGACAAAAAGTGATGGAGGATAGGGAGACACACACACACACACACACACACAAAGAGAGAGAGAGAGAGAGAGAGAGAGAGAGAGAGAGAGAGAGAGAGAGAGAGAGAGAGAGAGAGAGATTTCTCAAATCAACCCTGAAACCACACAATATCCTCTTTTCCTTTCCTCAACACTCCACTTTAAATAGCCATCCACCCTTTTGCCCTACCCAAGAAAGCACCCAAGAAAGCAAGAACTTAAGGCCAACTTTGAGGTTATGTAAACTCACCAACTTATCTTGATTGATCGATGATGGTTCCATGTTCTAAGTTCTATGTTTCAACACCTTCACTCACCAACTTATTTTGAGGGATCAATGACAATTCCATGATCTAAGTGATGCACTCTAACACATTCACTTCTTCACATCCACCATGAAGCACACATATGTTGAGAGACGAATATAGTGAGAGAGAAGGAGGATAATAATATGGAGAGGAGCTCCACCTCACTGAATTCCTCACTTTCTCTCAATCTCACATACTTCACTTACAACCTCAAACTTAATCTCTTTCTAAAAATGGGTAGAAGAATAGAAAACGTGAGAGATGGTAAAGAGCTTCACTATCCCCAATTCCTCACTCAAACACATTCCCAAGTTCCACTTTCAAATAAGGAGTAGAGATTTGACAAAGTGGCTAAATCTAAACCCCATATTTGAATCAGGATTTTGGGGGATTGCTTATATAGTATCTAGGGAAATTTTCACCTTCAAGTAAGAGGATAAGATTTGACCATGTGTCCAAATACTAATCACATTAGAAATTTCCAAATTGTATGAAAATTCCCAAATTCCTAAATATGTGGTTAATTGTCCTTTAGAAGTGATTGATGTTGCAAAAAGGATTTGTTTGATATGGGTATATGTTATTACATGGTGAGGCTAATCATAGAAATTGAGCAAGTCCATTCCAAAAAATACTTATCCATTGGACCATGTAATATTGTGGAATCAAGTCAACATTTAGCTATAGGAAAAATCTTTAAAGTTGACTAGATAGCAATGTATATTGAGTTTTTATGTTTAAGAAACCAAAACAACGTAGTGTTTATCATGTTTCGAATTTTATAAGTTTCTATGTAAGGTGTTATTGTTCAAGATCAATGAATATTGCAAATGAGCATTAGACCTTTTTAGACAAATTCTTGAGTCATGAAGAATGCATCAAAGAATTGTGTCTTAGTTTTCTCTTGTATGCAGCAATCCTCCTAAGTAGGCATGAAATGGTAAATCTTTATGGTTTATGTTTAGCATGATGGCCTTGGTTCTAATTAAGAAAATGTTTTTTTGCAAACAATCAAGAAGATGGTTCTATTTTCTAGAGTGGAAAATATTTTGACAATGGCTTGAGCAATGGAACCATAAAATTGGCCTTTGATATGAAATAGACCCTAAATTGCAAATAGTAATTGCAACTATTCTCTTATTGTATTCTCCATCTAATATCACCATTGTTTAGAGAGAGAGAGAGAGAGAGAGAGAGAGAGAGAGAGAGAGAGAGAGAGAGAGAGAGAGAGAGAGAGAGAGAGAGAGAGAGAGAGAGAGAGAGAGGGTGTGTGTGTGTGTGTGTTCTCTAATATGGTATTAATTGTAATGAGTTAAAGAGTAGATGTAGTGATGCTTCAATTTACAATTGCCTAGCACATGGTAGTAAGGGAAAAGGTTGTGCATGCATGTAGGGCCTTGGCTATGGGAAGAGGTTTACATGTAAAGTTGGTGTAGAGAGCCATCATTGGAAGAATCAAGCAGCCAAGCATGGTGGTTTCATGAAGGTATGATGCTAGAGTGGCTTAAGGAAGTGGCAAAGTATTGGTAATGTAAAGAACGATGAGAAAAAAATTTCTTGAAGTGAAGATGTAATGGATCACAATTCTAATACAAAGGAACTAATAATACTTCAAGAAAGCATAAGAGAGTGTGTAGCCATAGCCATGCCATGATTATTATATTCCAGCAAACCATGACACATGGAAGCCATAGTTGCAAATGAACAAGAATTTTACAATGAATAATTGCATGATATGCACCTTACATTGGTAGACATGGATGCACACCTCTGTATGTTGTGGAGAACATCAAGAAGATGATTTTGAGATTGATTAATGGAAAAAAGATGCACATGATGTTACATCTCCACCTTTCACACCTAAGTTCTTGTCCATATGATTTTAAACTAAAAGCTAAGGTAAATGCTACATGACAAGCCATCTAGGCTTGAAAGAGTTTTGTCCTCAAAATTGAGACATATAAGTATACAATGGAAGCTTCAAAATATGTAGGTCCCGTTGAAGAAAGAACCAAATTAATATTGTGAAGATTGCCCATTGAAAGCACAAGTGGAATAGCATCATGGGAGTTTCTATCAAAACTATGGGACTAGGGTTGATGGTAGAAAAATAGCCATCACTTTTTGTAGAGAGATTGGAATGATAAAAAAGAAGTATTATGGAGAAGTAGACAATAAGGACCATTTGGTTGAAGCATAAAAATCTAGGTTTGAGCAAGTTATAGTATTTTAGTTTGCTACATAAATATTATACAACAACATGTTATATGTTCACTATATTCAATCTTCCTCTTGTAAAAGCCATGGGAAAGAGTCAAGATATGATGAGGGTTCCAAGAGAACTCCTCCATAGATAAAACACTCCACTTAATAAGATATTCTAGCACTGTTTGGCTTCTTAAAACCTTCTCTTACTTTCCAATGACCTTTTGTGGTTCATAGATGATAAGATTGTCCTCATCAATTGGAGGTAAATCCTCACAAGCTTTCATTTTTGGATCTACATACTTCTTGAACTAGGATCCATGGAAAACATCACAAAAGTGCATAATAGAAGGCGATTTGAGTTTGTAGGCAAGGTCCCCAAATTTCTTAGTGATTTGATAAGGCCATAAAATCTATGAGCCACCTTATTATGCCCACATGTAAGTGAAACATATTGGGATTTAGGAACCTTGAGGAAAACCCAATCTCCTTATTTAAAGTCCAAAGGCCTTTGCTTCCCCTCAACATAGGCCTTCTTGGTGTCTTGTGCCTTATGGATATTGTCTTTACATTGAGTCATCAATGGTTCCATCTTCTCTAACTTAGCCTTGGCTTAGGGATTCACATCTTCATTGAAGAGGGCTGAGGGTACTTGTACCTTGTATCCATAAAGTGCCTTGAATGGAGACATTCCAATATGCTCACATGGGAAGTACTATTATAAACAAATTCAACAAGATGCAACCATTGATCCCATAATGTTTGAGTATCATGACAAAGTGTTGCAAATACACTTCTAGCCATTGGTGACATGCTTGGTTTGTCCATCCATTTGAGGATTATAAGTGGTACTTGGAGTCAACATGGTACCGATGGAAATTAAAAACTCCTCCAAAAAGTACCCATGAATTTTGGTATCTCTATCAAACACAATCTTCAATGGTGAGGAGTCCATGAATCTTACATATAGCTTCCATGAATTGCTCTGCAACTTGCTTTGCTCAAAATTGGACTTTGGTAGGGATTGAGCTGATTTAGTCAACATGTCCACCACAAAATAGATACTATTTCATCAGTGGTTGCCAGCCCCATTATGAAATCCATACTAATATTTGTCCAGTTTCCTTGAGGAATAGGTAAAGAGGCTAAAGCAAGCCATTGGGCAAAAGAGTGGAATCCTTGTTGTATTGACAAGGCAAAAATTGGGAGACATACTCCTTGACATCCTTCCAAATTTCTTTCCAATAAAAGCTCTTGTGATTGTTATCAAACGTCTTGAATATTCCATTATGATCAGCCAATGGTGAATAATACATTTCTTGCAATATTCAATGCTTTAAAGTTATTTGTGGTTTAAAATGTGCTCTTCCTTTGTACCAAAGAAGTCCACTATGCCATCAAAAGTTTGGATACTCTTCACCTTCACATTGCCATAATTTTTACATCATGTTAGCAACTTGATCATCTAACAAATACTCCTCTTGAATGTCATGAATCGAGTCCTTGTGAATGGTGGAGATGGTAGAAATAGAACATACTACATCCTTGATAATGTATCGGTCACAATATTGTACTTTCCCATCTTATATTATATTTCAAAATCATAGCTTTGTAATGTGGCCAACAACCACTGTTGCTTTGGAGATAGATTTGGTTGAGAGAGAAAATATTTGAGCACTCGATGATCACTTTCTTCACTTTCAAATGGCTCCCATAAATGTAATGGTGCCAATTTTTAATGGCATGAAGGATTGCTCATAGACATGAAGTTGGCACTCCTTGTTATCAAGTTTTCTACTCTCGCAAGCAATAACTCCATAGTCTTGATATAAAACAATCCTAGTCCCACGGCTACTAGTGTTGACACAAATTGTGAACTCTTTGGAGAAATTTAGGCATACCAAGTTAGGTGCTTGTTAGCCATGGATTCACAATTCATACATTATGTTTACCCTTTGTATGGTTAGTACCTTAGTCATATTAGTTTTATATGTGGGGCAACCCTTAAATGCCTCATGAATCTATGGTTATGTTGGTATTATGATATATCAAATCTGACAGTTGGCACCATCATTCATTATATCTCTGCTCTATTTCTAGCATGTTCTTTATGTTCTATTTTTGATTCTTTGAGTATTAGTGATGCAATATGTGTTCTCGTATTTCTGTGCGATTATATTTGAGTTTCCTATGAGTTGCCTGATATAGAATTAGGAATTTTTCATATGATGTCCTATTATGCATTCTGTATAGATTAGGGTAGCAACACTTTGGTGATCTTGCCATTGCTTCCCTATTTCTCTATGTTAAAATACCAACAAAATGGCAAAGGTTGAGGCAAAAAATTCATATTTCTTGTATAAAGCAAAATTCATGCATGAAGTAGAGTTCCTATATAAAGCAAAATTCTTGCATGAAGCAAAGTTCATGTATGAAGTAGAATGTTTTTTATGAAGTAGTAGTATATTTTTGGAAGTAAGATGATACAACCCCTTCTATGTAGTTCTCTATTTCTGGATCTAAATCTTAATGAAAATACTTCTCTTTGATGTCAAAAATCTGAAGACCCGAAGTAGTGGCAAACTACCTAAAGTAGAATGATGCCATCTAAAGGTTTAAATTTGCATCCATCAAATGTTATCCTGACCCAAAGTAGGTCCACAACATTAAGAGAGTTATTGAGACAAGACAACAGTAGGGGTTATTGTGGAATGATGGTGGTAAACAGGAGGAATTGGCACGTTGGATGAAGGGGAGCTCCCACCATTTGGAGAGGAGTTCCTGGATGGTGGCATCTCTGCTAGCACCATTACTGTGTATCATTCCCCTACTACATCTATTGAATCTCCTCCAAATTCTCTTGAAGAAGAAAATGGAGTGCCTACTTGGATGATCTCTCAACTCCTCCAAACCGTGCAACAAAAAGATTACAGCATCTGGTGTTAGGAAGTATAGTGTTGTTGAGGAGTAAAGTAGTTATTGCAAAGAAGTCTCTTAGTTTTGATCCTTTGCCTCCATTAAAGAAGAAGAAGCCAAGAGCCATGAATCCCAACCAACCACTCAATTCTAAGGTCAGGGCCATCTAAGTTCTCTGGCAAGAAGAAAGAAGCCTTACTGTCATGCCACACAATTCCAGATTAGGTGGGTGGCTAGTGGTTTCAACAATATGTTCAGGGATCAAGTCAAACTGCAGCAGTTTGCAGCAACTTTGAAAGGTAAGGCCATGGATTGGTATAACACTTATGATGTTGGAAACTTTACCACATACTCAAAACTGGTTTTCTAAGTAGATTTAGAAAACATAAGACAAATACAGATGTATTAAAGAAGCTGAAGCAAATCAAGAAGAAGACAATGTTGATGCAAGATTATGCATAGAAATTTAAGAACCTATTGAATAGGTTGAATGAAGAAGATAGGACTTCCTTGGATTCGCAATGCTCATACTTTGTTAAAGAAATGGATAAAGTTATTGCAGGAGTAATTGCTAATGTGGAAGTTGGAAATAATAACACCATAAATGTGTTGGCTAAAGCAGCACAACACGTGGAAAAAAGACTTGGAAAGAGCAAATCTAAGATGAAGAATAATAAGGATTCCTCAAACTCTAATTTTGATGATTTTGATTCAGGGGACAATAGTGATGAAGAGGATACCTCATTAGGTTTTGAGTCAGATACTGAATCAAGTGACTCGGCTGATGACATGAGTAGAAGGAGGCAGAAGTGGCATAAAAAGAAATCTAGGAAGGGTAAGAGTTCTTCTAAGTATAAGAAAAAGGGTAAAGAAAAAGAGGAAAAGATAGCCTTGGAAAAAAGGTTGGAAAAAAAAATAAAGAAATAATTGTTGGACATGGGAGTTCTGAATACTCCCAGGAAGGTGAAGTCATGTAGTATATGTCAGAAGGTGGGCCATGAAGCTAGAGAATACTGGTATAACCCAATGGTGCAGAATGTAAGATAACAAACAGCCTTGCCAGTAGTAGTACTGATAAAATAGGTTGCACCTGAGATGGCACAACAATGAGGAATTAGAGATTTTTGCAAAGGGTCAGCCACCTAAGAAATGGGAAATGACCAACCAAGGCAGTGGAATAATGCCCAACAGAGGCAAGAGGGACTTGTTACTACTGTGGTAGGCAAGGATATATGTCAGGACCTAACTATGAGTTATGGGTACCCCATAGGGCTGAAAGGGGAATGCAGACTAGAGAGCAACAATAAATGCAATTGGTAGGACTACCCCATGGACAACAACCATTGACACCCGTAACAATGGTATTAGTTGAGATACATGTAGAAGTCATGAAGGGCCAGGAAGTAGGCCAACAATTGGGGCAGAAAATCAAAGAAGTTTTTTAGTAAGAGGTGCCACCTAAGGGTGTTTTAAATGTAACCAAATATGGGTTAGAGCTGTAGGTAGACTGTGATTGTTTGAATTGTATAATTGTGGAAGATTGTCCAGAAGAGACAATAGTCTTAGCCATCACTAGGGCTACATGCATAAGATAAATTGGGATGACCAGGAAAAAGCTAGGGAAGTAGCTTCGAAAGAAATTTTGAAGTTACAAAAGGAGTCAAAATAATTTAAGTCCGCAGATTTGTCATATGAGGTCTAGGGGAGTCAACCGATGTATGCAAAATAACAACATGATATGCCATTGATAGGAATGCACTTTAGTGGCCAGCAAAATAGAGTTTGGATTTATATGAATAATCTTAAGGCTCTTGTGAGTTATTTATTGCATTAGCTAAATCCTCATTAGAGTTAACTTTGGAGCAAATCCTTGATTTGATTCTAGGTTTCAAGGATAAGCTCATAGCAAAGATTATGCTGAATCAAGGAAAAGTGTGAAAGCACTATGCTGTTGATAGTAGGCACATTGTAGAATGTTAAGTTTTTATCCCCACATAGTCGGAAGTGGTGGATTTTAAAGTGCCAACTATTCAAGTGGAATACTTGGGCAGTAAATTTGATGATGTATTATTAGATGGAGGTTCGGGAGTAAATATTATACTTGAAGAGTTGTATTTGGCACACAAATTACAAGGAGTTGTACTAGCACCGTTTCAAGTCAAAATGGCCAACTAGCAGAGACATCAGCCTTTGGGGATCTTGAAGAATCAATATATTCGAGTTGCAAGGCTGAAGTTTAAGGTAAGCTTTGTTGTCCTCCGCATGGAAGTCTTGGAGATTCATATGACATGCTGTTGGGAAGACCTTAGTTTAGATTATCTAAGCTAAAACAGGATTGGGATTCAGATATAGTAATCATTTCTCACAGTGGTAAGGAGGTTAAGTTATCTACAATCAATCAAGTGGTATTGAAACCAAAGTACTGTCCATTGGTTGCTCAGATAATAAATGTTGCACTTGAGATTGAAGATGATGAAGAGGAACTCTTTTTACAAGCTAATCCTACCATTCTATATTATTTGAGGTAGATGTTGAAAAGATTCAGTCTCAATATAATTTGTTTACAGCAATACCACCATGGCATTGAGGGGGGGTGTTAGAAAATAGGCATGAAAATCCACCCTAAGCAAGGGTCTATGAGGGTAGATGTATGTGAATCTCCTTAAGGGGCAGGAAAAACCCTAACCCTAGCTTGGTAGAGGCTATATAAATAGCCTATGGGTCACTATTAAGGTTGAAGAGAGAGTGTACCCAAGTTTTACTCTAAGCAACTTAGTAAGCAAGATTTTGTTCTTGTATTTTGAGCTCTCTTCTCCCTCTTGTGCACATTCTTCTTGCTGCAAACTCTGATTTTCCACACACGTCTTGAAGTTTGCTCCATGGTTTTGATTTGTTGGTTTGGGCAAGGTAGGTTTAGTTGGAAGTGTATTTGGAATGATGGGGGCTACTACAATAGTAAAGTTATCACTAAACATGGTAAATGTAGCTATCAACTAGTCAAGCTTGGTCTACATGCTCATATTGATTTAGTGAATCCCCTCATTTATGATCTTAATTTCATTAGATAACTACTGATAGTCATTGGACTCATTTGATACATTCTTAGCCTTATCTAAATGATGGGCATGTTGTTTCTTTTGACATGCTAACTTCAACGTTCTCTTGCTCATGATTGAAAACATTATTGGAAAAATTTTGGTCACTTTGAAAGGCCTATATATCCTCAATGATGGCATCCATTATCTAATCCTTTCTTTTCTTCTTTGCTATAGATGCTAGTGTAATATCTACTTGACATATTGATAGTATTTTAGCAATATCTCATGATCCATATATCCAAATAATAAGATTTTTTATTCAAAATGGAGGGTATGATGTCTTCTACAAGTTTTTAGGTTTATATATCCATTAAAATCACTTTGCACAATTATGTAACTCCTAAAATTGTCGAGAATAGGATAGCACCCTATTTTAACCCTATTTCACAACTATAACATCTTGTAACCCCTATGTATAACACCTCTAAACACTTTGATAATAGTATGATCGCCTATGTCATCTATTAGGGCATGTATAGGGTCTATTAGGGCACCTATAGGGACCGTTAGAAACCTATAGAGATCAAAAGAATGTTGAAATTTATGTAGAGTAATCTTTGTAACTCTTATAAACACATGTAAGCATCTTTGGGTACTTGTAGCCTATAATAACTTGGATAGAACCTTGTACCAAATTCATAATTGTTGAATACTACCCTTAATCAATGTAGATCTTCAAGAATTCTTCAAAATCCACTTGAGCGCCTCACTATTGTCCTATTACCTTGCTTAACATCTAACTTTTTTCTCATTGGGCATTGAACATGGTAGATTCGATGCTAGACTAATCAAACATTTATGAAATGCATTGACTAAATATAGTCATTCACTCTTCCATGAGATACAATAAGGATGAAATTAAAGAGATCAAATGATTGGGAATAAGAGGGATTACTGAACCAATCAATGAGTCATTGATTTGGCACTTACCTCTTTTAAAATGGATTAATTATCTTCAATACTCAAGCCAAACAATCTAGATTATGAATAAAATGAATGGTTCAATGATAGAGAACTTTTAGCCAAGCTAGCGTAAAATAAAACCTTGAGAAATACATTTTAGCTAGTCATTTTAATGAATCAAGCATTCTAACAAAGAAAATGGCTTACATACATTGAGAGATTGAATTCTTAAATCTCCAATCAAGTGGAGTAAGGCTTAGCAAAGTGGCTAAGATGGAGGGATCAAGAATCAGTGAGTTACCTCTTCAATGATTTTGTTGATGACGTGATGCATCAATCTCAATCGAATCCCATACAATAGATGATTTTAAGAATTGATGGAGATCCCTTCTCCAATGATGCTCAAGTCATCTCCTTGCTCAAATTGAAGAAATTTAGACCGAAGACTTAAAATCCCCAAATTAGGGTACCATGGAAACTTCAAACTTCCAATAATGCTCCCAAGCTTGATCCTTGGTCAACACTTGTCTAAGATTATTGTAGGAGACTCCTTTGCCAAAGATTAAAAGCTTTACTTCAAAAAATTTCCAAGATTCAAGCAAATCTTGGAAATACCCTATTGTCTATAAAGCTCTTGATGAAAAAAAGGCTCTCCAAAGAAAGGGCAAATGCAAAATCCATCCATAGTAGCTTGCCTTGAGTAAAATGGGAAGTAGAATATAGCCCAGATGAAGCCAAAATTCGAAGAAAACTTTTGAATCTATGAGCTTTGTATCCAATTTTATGACTTCCCAACTTATTGTCCCTGGTAGGGGTTTAAGATGTGAAAGAATGGCAAGAAAAGAGGAAGATAGCCTTCAATGATGGTGTAAGAAGCCCCTATAATTTCTCAAAGTCTACAATAATTAGCATGTGTTTGAGGTGGTGTTGCAAGTCAGATTTGGCAACTTTCTTGACTATTATCATATTTGCAAGTAACTTGGGTATTTTGCAAAGGATTACCCCAAAAAGATGTAAGATGTGTCTAAAGAAAATGAGGCTAAGACAAAGAATAAGAGTATTGGAATGTAGGTGCAACTGGAAGTGTAGGACTAATCTTAGGAAAGAAGAGGTCAATGATGGTAAGAGTGATGGTAGGAGGTTAAGGAGGTTACAAAGGCATAATTGAAGCAAGCTCCAAAGACATTACATCAAAGGTACTACACCCTCAAAAGACAACAAGTATAAAGATAATTAGAACATCGATCCTAGAGGGGACATATAGAAATGGAAATTACATAAGCCTAAAGGGAATATCCATTAAAAACCTAATAAGGATTCCATTGACAAAGTACAACTATTATGCCACCATTCAAGGGAGAGAATATCTCTTTGAGGATATATATGCTTAAAATGAACAAGCCTCATGTACCTGCTTTATAGGAAATCTAGATTAGTTTAGAGGAAGGGAAGAGCTTCTCATTGGCAAGATATGTGTCTATGGGAAAGAGTTCCTCAAGAGGAAAAGAGGAATTATGATACTCATAAAAGATTTATTACAACCAAATCTCACCTAGATAGAATAAAATAGTTATAGTTTCTATGAGTGCCTTTAAGATTTACAAAAAGGATTGAGAAATAGTCTTATGTTAATGTTAACCTTAGCACAAGAAGAAAGTAGAAAAGCACAAGTCAGGATCTAAAAGAGGTGGCCTAGAAGGGAATCGGACACAATAGAAGAAGCAGAAAGGGAGAAGGCCGAAAGCGCAAGGGCGACCTCAAAAGCTAAGTCAAAGGCAAAAGCACTATAAGTTTCACCCTAAGCAAGTCTTGTTCCTTAGTTGTGACCGTTCATTTGACGACTCAACTATTGCAGCAAGGCATTAAACCTACTAACATTCTTTGAAACTACAAGAATGTCAATTGACAACCCCTCTGGCAAATCATAGGCTCATGGTCATCTTCGAGGCCCTAGAACAATACCCACCTATCATTCACCGTTAGATTCATTAAGTTGCTTGTCTCAAAAATAATTGCTGAAAGTGCCCTTCATCACCTAGATTGGTCAAGCCTTGCTGAAGAACACTTTGGGTGTTGCTTTGTCTCACACACAATACCATACAAACCTTTAGCTTGTTCGCATAACTCCATTGAGTACATGGCAAGTGCATGATCAACATGCGTGCATAAACCCATCTATATTTCCATCAATTCATTCATCTTGGCCTCAAGATTTTTAAAGTCTAAATAACACGATGTAGTCCTTGCATTTCTTTGAATACTTGCAGTTCTTGTACATTTAGCAACATGCACTCCTTGTCCCCTTGCCACCTCTTTCATTTTTTGCACATTCATTCTATTAGAGCCTATATGTTAGCTGCAATGAAATATATAAATATTTATCTCCAAAAATATATATGGCACTTTGATCCAAGTACCATTAAAATAACTATCTTCCATACCAATGTGAATGGCTCCAAGCTGGTAAGCGTCAAAGGGATGATGTCATGGCTATTTTGTTTAATTCTATTGAATCCACAACATTCAATGGAGTCGAAAGCATTATGTTTGGAATATCTCCCATGGCTTTTCTTTGTTCCATGACCACACCAAACCTTCAAGAGAATATGAGAGTCACACAATAAATAAATCTCAAAGCTATTCAAGACATAAGCGATAGACATATTTGCAAGAGCAAAACCTAGATGCATGAAAAAATGTACGCATGGCTATGCATGAGTGCCATGCACACATGGCACTCACTAAGGGCTTGCCAAGCATTGCCTAAAGGCCTTGCTAATGAATGTTCATTCATCTACATCTATACATAGATATATTCTTAAAAGAAAAGAATTTGTCCAACACAAGAAGGTGTTGTTGAACTAAAACACACTTTTTAGCTTATTAGAATTCTTAAATAGCCCCAAATCACACTTAATTAATGAAAAACCCTAAAAAGGGAGCAGTTAGAGAGAGTTTTTGTGGTCACCTTATAACCCTAATTCTTTGGGGTACCCTTCAACATCTATAAATAGAAAGGTTGCCCCCATTTAGCCTTATTCCCATCTATACCCTTGAGTGCAGATTTTAGCCATCAGTCCACACACACATGGTTGTCTAGCCCCAGAGATTGCTACCACACCTGCCACTGTGTTTGCTCCTCCAGTGTGTAGGTGACAACTAGTAGCCCATTTCCATCATCAGGTGTCCTCCCTTTTGTTGCCTTTAGACCTATTCTACACTTGGCGACAGCTGGCAGCTGCATCCATAGCTTGCATTTGGTATCATCTTCCTAGGCGACAGCTTCCTCCATTAGGCAACAACTCCTCCACACCATGTGACAACTACCAGCCCTCTTTGTCATCTCTATAGCTTGTGTTTGGTGCTCTAGGTCCTCTTGACACCTGCGTTCACGTGTGGCTTCTGCACAATAGACACGTGCGGTTATGCATTAGAGGGTGGTAGAGAGAGGTTAGAGGCGATAGCAACTAGAGAGTAGGGCGATGGTAGAGAGCGCACACACACAAAGAGTCTCTCTCTCTCTCTCTCTCTCTCTCTCTCTCCCTCAATAGTGTTTACATGTTTGACTTCAAACTGTGGCAGCAATAGGGATCCAATTGGCAGGTAGTGAAGAGGTGGAGAGAGAGAGAGAGAGAGAGTCACCTGACCTATTGACAACTCCTGCCTGCATGCCTCTATCTCATTTTCCTTTGTTGCTCCTTCGTGCCTCTGCTCCCTCTGCATGATAGCCTCTGAAGTGAGAAAGAGAGAGAGGATGTACCTCTTCCAATCATTAATGAGGAGTCATTGACCGATTCAAATTTGCTTCTCTTCTAATTATAAGCAATCACCACCTTTCCACCTTTCCCAATCATTAATGAGGAGGAGTCAACCAATTCAAATTTGCTTTTGGTATGGGAGCGAGGTTCGGGAGCTCTTTGGTGCTTTTGCGCCTCCCGAACCTGCAGCCCAAAACTAATTAATAACTAAACTAACAACTAAGAACTAAACCAAGTTAACCCTAAACCGATTAACAAAAAAATTAAACTTATAAAGTAATAACATAATAAACCAAATAAACAATCAAGATTCAACACACATACACACACACACACACACACACACACACACACACACACAAAATAAGGATATAGAGGCATAGCGATGGATAGTTGCGACACATATTAGTGGTGTCGCTATTTGCGTTGCAAATGCGATGCAAATAGTGATGGTATTCAGAGAAAAAAAAGCAGCAAAACTCGAGTGCGGCATTTTGCAGCAAAGAGCGAAAGAGAGAGCGAAAGAGATCGTGCCTTTGGGAAGGGAGAGGCAGAGGAAGAGAGAAAGAGAGAGAAGAAGAGCTTCTCACCATTGCCATCGCCATCACTGTTCACAAAGAAGAGGAGGAAATGCACGAAGGAAGAAGAGGGGCCATCATGAAGAGGAGACAAAGAATCCATCCTCAAGTGTTTGCGGTGAGTATATTGCCCCCTCTTGGTTTTTTCTTGTTCTTTCTTCTTTTCTTTTGTTTGTTTTTGTTGACACATTGAGGGAGAAAGAGAGGAAATTAGAGAGGGAGAAGAAGAAAGGAAAAGGAAGAGAGAATGAGAGAGCAAATAAACATGAAAGATAACAGAGAGAGAGAGAGAGAGAGAGAGAGAGAGAGAGAGAGAGAGAGAGAGAGAGAGAGAGAGAGAGAGAGAGAGAGAGAGAGAGAGAGAGAGAGAGAGAGAGAGAGAGAATGAGTGAGAAAACACGAGGGGGTGGAGAGAAACAAAAAGAGGGTTTGTCACAAAAAGAGAGAATAAAGATGAAAGATAACCAAGAAATGGAGAGAGAGAGAGAGAGAGAGAGAGAGAGAGAGAGAGAGAAAGGAGAATGAGCGAGAAAACACGAGGGGGTGGAGAGAAACAAAGAGAGGGTTTTTCGTGAAGAGGAGACGAACAATCCATCCTCCTTTTATTGGTTTATTATTGTTCTTTTTTTTTCTTAAGAATGAGGTGCATCGAGAGAGAAAGAGAGGAAATGAGAGAGGAAGAAGAAGAAAGGAAAAGGAAGAGAGAGAGAGAGAGAGAGAGAGAGAGAGAGAGAGAGAGAGAGAGAGAGAGAGAATAAACATGAAAAATAACAAAGAGAGAGAGAGAGGAGAATGAGTGAGGAAACATGAGGGGATGGAGAGAAACAAAAAGAGGGTTTGGTGCGAAGAGAGAGAATAAACATGAAAGATAACCAAGAAATGGGGAAAGAGAGAGAGAGAGGAGAATAAGTGAGAAAGCATGAGGGGATGGAGAGAAACAAAAAGAGGGGTTGTCGTGAAGAGAGAGAATAAACATGAAAGATAACCAAGAAATGGGGAAAGAGAGAGAGGGAGGGAGATAGGAGAATGAGTGAGAAAACACAAGGGGGTGGAGGGAAACAAAGAGAGAGGCAACAAAGAAAGAGAGAGAGAGAAAGAAAGAGAAAGGGGAGAGAACATAAAACAAAGAATGCAAAGAAAGGGGGAGAAAACCAAGATTTTAGTTGACATTAATTTTGTTGAGTTACAAGAGGAAGAACTTGTTGTACCCTTCTATCCATGCCAATGTCATGGACCTCCTTGGTGATGCCTTCCATTGTGATCTGCTCTTCAATGGTATCAATGAAGGGGCCTACATGGTTTGATGGTTATGATAAAGGGGATGCAATGGCAATGGAGAAGGAGAAGAGGAAGATGCGGGAGAGAAGAGCAGACACAATGTAGGTGCTGTCAAGAATTATATATGACAGCCTTATTGCACTATCTCATATATATGAATAAAGAATATGGGCAATCAGTGTACACGGGCAAGCCCAAGGGCCTTTTACCCCAACAACCTCCCACTAAAAGGCCAATGGGCTAAGGAGTGAAAAAAAAGAAAAAGGAAAAGAGACAAGGTGAGGAATCATGACACCTCACTCAACACCCAATTGGAAAGTGAGCTGTGCAATAAGCGGGAACTTATGTGAAAGAAGAGTCAAGCATCCCCGAGTCCATGACATCCAAGAGATAAGCAATCCCGCAGCTCCATACAATGGAACAATCCAAGAATGCTTCTCATGAAGTAAGCACAACTAATGAGTGCAAGACTGTAATGCATAAGCATCGGAGTAGCACATAGCATCAGCGTGGTGCATAGAAGACAACTGAGAGCACATAGACTCTCCAAAGTCAATCATAGAAGAAGGGCTAGCATCCTGTCAGACGAGGTCTCAAGATAGTATGCGGCCTCAATGGAGTGGAAGACTAACATACGACTGTAGCATCAACTATAAAGCACACTAAACATGCATCAAGAGGCTTGAGAGATGTCTGTATCTCATAAAAGACAGCATGACGGCTGCGTGTAACCTGTTGGGCATCCAAATCCCATAACCTGTAAGCCTGAAAGTCACCATCTCCATAACCAAGGAGGATACATCTGCTTGACATAGGCATATCTGGCATATATACAAATGCCTGATAGCCAAACATCCTCAAGTAATCATAGGAGGGTCTCATGCCACTCCATGCCTCATGTGGTGTAACATCGTCCAAAGTCAGACACAGCGTCCTATTAAGCAAGTAGACTGTCGTCATAAGGGCCTCAGCCCAAAAGCCATAAGATAACCTAGCTATGGTAAGCATAAAAGCAACCTTTGTCTGTAGAGTCAGGCACATGCCATGAGCAATCCTATAATATCATGGGCATAGGAAATCAATGCCAGACTGCTGACAATAGGGCTGAAAGCTGAGAGAGATAGCATGACTCTCATAATCCATCTGCAAGCATCTCGGCCTACAACCAACAGAATCCATAAACCTGTCAAGCATAACTGCGGCATCCTCAATCCACACCAAGGGAAAAGCCCAAACACTGTGGGTAGAATGATCCACGAAGGTCATAAAATGCAAAGCTCCACCAAGTGATTGGGTAGGCATAGGTCCATAAACTACACAATGGACAAGATCTAGAGGATCATGCCTCCCATGATCACCATGAGCCAAAGGGGCTCTGTAAGAACCATAAGAACAATTGGGGCAAGCATCAAGATCTGCATGTGACATAGGAGGCAGCAATGAGTTTGAATGAGACAAGATCTCCATCTCTTTGTGGTGCATATGGCCTAGGCGATTATGCCATAACAATGCATGTGGTATCCGGATAACTGCAACCATAGAATCTCCCACACATGAGAGACGTGCACTAGGTAATGAGAACCAACTCTAGAACCTCTGACCAAAACCAAGCAACCACGATAGATCTTCCATGACCTATCCTGAAGAGAAACCTGCATCATGCAACTGACTAACAGAAATCAAGCTCTTACTGAGCATGGGAACATGTAGAACATCCCTGAGCATAAGAGAAGTCCCATTAGGCAAAGATAGGTGTATGTTCCCTGTACCAACAATAGCATAAGTCTGATCAAGAGCCAAATCAATACATTTGTCAACCTCCCTGTAAGAAGAGAACCGTGCTCTATGAGGGGTAACATGACAAGAGGCTGAAGAATCCAACAGCCAATCAAAGACATAGGCATGATCATTGAGCAAGTAAGCTGCAGGGAAACTAGATGACAGGAGGACATGCTCAACTACATCATCATGGGTAACTGCATGTACCTCACCACTAGAAAGAGTTGTAACACTTGTTGCATCGCTGACTCTTTTCTCATGTTGAGTCCATCTCTATCTCTGTTGCTCTCTAATTCATCTAAAACATTTTCTTTTAACATACCCAAGCTTTCCACAATGGAAGCATACAACATTTGTAACTAAAGAACCTATAGAAGACGACAAGGAATCCAAGTCATCATGAATAGGGCTATCCATAGCATCCATGAAGCTTAAGGAGTCGAGGGCTGTCCCAATGGAGGGAACCTGCTCATGAAGACAATCATCTGCAAGTACATTAGTGGTAGAAGCATGCTGCAAAGACTCATGAAACCTCAATGGACGGGAGGACATAAAGGCATCAACCAAGGATACAAAAGCTTCCACATGAAGAAGAGTCGTAGCCAACTGGATGACATAACCAACCACAATACGGTAAAGCATAAGACATCTGTCATAAGAGCATATGGTATTCAGCCATGAAATCAGCCCATAACAATAGTGGCAAACATGACTCTGCAGTACATCAGACCACATAGTAGCATTCAAGTCAATGCAAGACCGGTAAGTGGCATAAGATCCTGCAATGATCAAGCTCCAGGAGAAGCCCACATACCTGTACAACATCATCCATACTAGTGGCTCTGTAAGGTATACAATAGTAGACGCATAGACATGTAAGCATACATAGTATCTGCTCTCTAACATGGACGGGCAACAGTAGCCCAACTAGCATAGAAGCTAGACAACAAAGGAGCAAGAAAGCCATAACTGGAGCCCAAGCGCTATAAAGTTCACTGATTAACCAAATAATCCACAATAAATCCAAGTATCAATGAGCAATCACTGCTCAATAACCAACTGTCAAAGAAGAATGGAGCAATCACTACTCAAACATGTATCTGCATCCAAGTAAATCCAAGATCCATAATCAGGGCATTAAGGGCCAAATAGCATCCAAGCTGCATAAGTAATAATCCGACCAAATGAAAACTGCTCCACAAAATTCTCAAATGCAAGTTGATTCAAGCCCAAACATCTACCATACTGCAGTTGAACCCAAAAGCATCCACATCAGACATTAGTCCCATAATGGGTAGCACGAGGCATAAACCTTGTCAAGTGAAATGCCAGCTGCAAAGAAAATGACAGGGAACTAAGAATTGAGCTCTAATCTTTGCTCAAGAAGCATTCGGGATTATAAACATCAAAGTGGCATCATCCAAATACATCAACATATCATCCTGAGTAGTCGAGAGCACCCCTAGACCATAGGCATAACCAAACTAAAGGTAAAATAACCTGTCAACCAAGGTAGCATAAATCCCAACCAACAACGAAGTGTCCGCATCCAAATCAAGGCTCAATAGTTCTCAAATAGTATATCCGGGCATAAACCATGATGACTAAGCATCAATACATCCAACAGGACACTGGAATGTCAACAAAGAGCATTATGCATAAACCGTCCGTGATAAAACCTTGCTGCCCAAATAATGTGAGAGCGGAATTTTGGTGCCAAGAAGTACTTAAAAATAGCTAAAAATTATGAATATCAAGGGAAAAATATTCAACGTCGAAGGCGGCGGCTCGATCTAGGACGATTTTAAGCGTCAAAGTGCTTTAAAGGTGCCCGAGCGACACTTGTTGATTTTTCATAATTTTTCAGATAGTTGTGCGGGTTGACACGAGTTACCAGCCAATGCGGGATGCCGAGCCGGACGCCCATGATTTTTCAGAGCTCAATTCCGAGTCCGAACGGGGAAATGGCCAAGAATTGGTCAAGATTTGAAGAGGTGGACATGAGTTGGGCCAAGTGGTAAGTGACCCTTGGGGTCTTGGAAGCATTTTATGCCAAACAAAATCATGGCATGAAAGAAGAGAAAAAAAAATGTGAAGAAGAAGGAGAGGAAATTGTGCCGAAAATTGCGCCTAATGGGGGAGAGATCAAGAATGCAACCTACACATACCCTGCCTAATGGATTATGGGGCTTCATTCCCCTCTGTCTGTGGACTCTATCACCTGTCTTCACTCCTCCATTGGTGGCCTGAATGCTGAGATAGAAATCTAGTCTTTCTCTCTCCTCCCTCTCTCTCCCCTAAAGGCAGATTCATGTGGTGAAGAGGAAGAAGAAGAATGGATGATGGATGCTTGTCCAATGAAGACCGGATTGCTCCATGGTGTAAGAAGATTGAAGATTGCTGAATGTGGACTTTCATGCGCAGTAATGGTGGCTGGAAATCAGTCCCGAGATATGGCAAATAAAAACCCGCAACCTACAAAAGAACGGTAATCTCATTTTTATAAAGGAAAATGGTGTTTTTATGCAATTTGCTTGATGCATTCTTGTTCCCATGAGATAATAATGCATTATAATGTTTTCTTCAATGTCTTTCAACTGTTTATGCTCAGAAAATCAGAAAATCATAAGTGTTGTGGATGAACTTAGTAGTGAAAAACCCGTAAATATGCAAAATATGGAAAAATTGGGTGTTTTTGAGATATCAATGAAAAATATCATAAGACACACCAACTAAACTTGTCTTTTTGCTACAAATGAACCTAAGGGCCACAGCCCATAACTCATCTTGAATTTTCAGTCATTAAATATTGCAAAAAATACAAGGAAAATAGGAAAAATAAGGGAAAAATAGGGAAAAAATGGATTTTGAGTGCCGAAAATTAAGGAAAAATAAGAACCATGTTTGTGGATGTATGGGGGGTCTGAAGTATGAGGTTTAGCCTCAGTTCAGCCCTACCTCTATGTTCTAGTGAGTTTTTATGGCTTTTATGCAATAAAAATGTGGAAAATGAACCCTAAACCTATGCACGATGCACAACCTAAACGGGTGAGGGGGTGGAGTGTATGAAAAGTGTGTAAATGTTGAAGGAAATGATGAAGAGCTTGCTGGTTTTTTTTTACATACCATATAGATTGGACGATATTTAAAGATTAAGGACCTAATAGCACGAGGGTTTCTCGGTGCTAGGTTCATGCAACGCTGCATACGAGTGATAGAGAAATTCATTGAAAGAAATGTTTTCCACATGTGCACCAATGCTGATTTCCTTAATTGTTTGAGCACATGGACATTCACAATTTGCATGAAGCATGAAATTTAAAATGTATCAGACAATATCTCCTGGACTGCATAGCAATTGTTTTCTTAGGACTTTGATCCATGATTGAGAGTGTGAGGTTATCCCTTGCCGTAGGGTAGAGGGTCAGTTTCCTAAGGGACTGTGAAGTGAGGAAGCATGGTATATCTCCTGGAAATACGCGAATCATAAAAGAGAGAAGTTTGTGTTCGTATGTTATATATGTTTAGCGACGCATCGAGGGGCCAATCCCCAAGGTGTAGGAGAGTCGCAGTGAGGTAGCGGCATTCAGCCATTGGAGGACCTCCTATGTTTGTGCTTCATGCTATTTGGCAATGTGCTGGGACTCCCTCTGGGGAGTGTTAATTGGGGTAGAGTTGGACTACGAGACGTGATACAAACGCAATATGTTTAGGAAGATGATGTATGTGTCATCCACGCTCCTGGCCGCGAGGCCGTGGGGTTGTTGAGCGCATTATAGAGGTCCGGCTAGTGCATGAGCTAGTGCCGGCCCGTTTTAGGTCCCATCATAATGTACAACAGTAAATCCCTACAGAAATCGAGCTATGGAAGCTCAAACCAAGTCCCAAAGCGTCTCAAAACATTGGGCAAATATCCCCAAAGCATCTGGGCATCAAATACCAAGTCTCGAGAGCATCATGTAAGCTAAGAGCATGACATTTTCTTGCTGTAAATCAAAATTAGGTCTGTTGCAGAAAATGATGTGATCAAAATTTGGTAGATCTGACATTGCCATAGTGTCCAAAGCGTGCCAAAATCCCAAGTTAGACTCTTAGCTTGCCTAAATTGGGTTCTGGATGCTCGAGATATGAGAAAAAATGGGATTTTTGAGCCAGATTTTAAAACATGCGCAAAAAAATGTGAGCTGCTACTATGGAGCTTGTTGGTTATGCTAAGGATAAGGGAGAAAATGGGGGCATACAACGTGCCCAATGAAGCTAAGGAACACCTGCAAAGAGCCTATGAGGGCCGAGAAGAGGCAGGAGATGAAATCTTACTACGGGGGGAAGAAGCCATAGTTAGCATTGAAGCTCTAAGCTTTAGGTCTTCAATCTGGGCTAAAGGAATGCCGGGGCCAAGCTCCACGATCAAGCTCTAATCCAAAGCTTTGATATCAGTTGAAGGGGATGCAATGGCAGTGGAGAAGAAGAGGAAGATGCAAGGAGAGAAGAGCACACACAATGTAGGTCAAGAATGATAAATGACAGCCTTATTGCACTATCTCATATATATGAATAAAGAATATGGGTGGTCAGTGTACACGAGCACGCCCAAGGGCCTTTTACCCCAGCATATGATTTATATTCAAGAAAATAATTTTATTGGAGGGACACAAGAGGTGTCTTGGCTATAGTAATTCAAATCATCAAATCTTTTAGGTGTGGAGAAACCAAATTAATTGGTGATGAGGGTCGCCTCTCTTCAATGATATTGGATGTGCGCTTGCTATTGTGGTTTCTTTTTATAATAACCGCACTACTAGTATCAGTTTCTTGTGAACCCATCATAGTGTTGGGGTAAAGGCGCCTCCGTCGTGTCGCCCCGTGTATTACTACACTGACAGTACCCACCACTGCACACTGCAACCCTTCTTGAGCCCCCCATTACCCCCTTTCAGCCCATGTGGAGCAGCAACAAGTTCAGCACCAACAGGGCAGATTGCGCCATTTTTTTTCAGGCTATTAGCACTCGTCTACTTTAGCTCCACACTTGGCCATTGCTTCTTGCTCTCTACCTTGATCAAGAGGGCTATTAGACTTCATGTTTGATGTCATTCCAGCTTTGGGCATTGGTCTTGATCATTCGGGACTGATTTCTTCAGATTTGGGACTATCATAAACTGTCATAACAGGCTGAAAATAGGGCAGCAACATTGGCATTAGCATTTGTTGCTTACACTCCATTCCGGATGTGCTATTTGATGCCCCTATGCGGTCTACTTGATGCCCGAATGTCTTGGGAATGTATCCACATGATTATGCCATGATTTTGGCCTGAAATATTGGCTGAAATTTCTCAGTTTTGACAGTCAAATTTGGCTATAATAACAGTGGGCTGAAGGTACTTTGGATGCTTTGTCACTTACCTATTGGTACCGGATGTATGCTTTGGGATTTGCCATCATGTATCTGACATTTGGGGACGACTTTGAGCTCATGTTTGAATCTATGGAATGTATTTGAGCTACGCATAAGCTCCGTCTTGGTTGGTATTCACTGGCATTCGGACCGACTTGGCATGCTCTTGGACCGCTTATGCCTCATGTCTATGCTTGACAGTTAGGCTTCATACATTACATGCTTTGGTTCGTGATATATGCCGCTTGGTTCGTCTATGCTTTACCAACATTGGGAGATTTTCCTTGGATGTATTTGAGCATTTCCGACTCAGTTTGATCATTTACTTGGTTGCTTCCATCAGTTTCTTCATGTATGTCATGCTCTTGGGATGCGTATGACGCATTGACTTGGTCACTTGTCACTGGTACTTTGTCTTGGGTTGCTTGAGCCCTTGAGCTCGTTTGTACGCCTTTTGTGCCAGTGGGAGCATCTTGCATGCTTACTTGACCTTGAGCAGGGATTACATGCTATTGGAGCAGTTACATGTATTGGAGCATTCTATGTCATTGAGCAGTTATAGATGTATTGAGACTTTGGGATTATACTTCGACAATTGGATGTTGCATTGAGTATATGTCTTGGTTCACAGGATGCTTATGAGCTGAGTCTCAGTTTTGGATCCGCTTTCCTTTGAGCAGACACCTATTTGTGTCAAGTTTTGGCAGTTGCAGGTACATTTTGCCTGGATTGTCTGGGGGTGTGCCTCTTACTGGCAGATGCTATTTGACATCTCTCGGTGTTATGCTCATGTATTTTCACTGTCATTTGGCTTTGCTTTGTCCTCTTTATGCCGGCTTTGGACCTAGCATTGTTTAGTTGACATTAGATCCAGTTTTGGGACAGTTTGCTCTCATTATTGTAATTCTGAAATTTATTACAGCAAGCATTTATTGGTGGACTGAGCAGTATTTTTTATGCTAAAATATTCTGATTCGGTGTACCGCACCTAGTACTAAGTGGACAGCATCTTTTGGCACACTTTTCTCGCCATTTGGAGCTCATTTCAACGGATTTTGAGCATTTTCTGCAGTAAAACAACCAGCAGTTTTACATTGTCTGTGCATTTCCAGCCTGCATTATGGCATCCTCTTCAACTGATAATGCCATATTTAACATCACCAAGTTGGATGGTACCAACTACTCTTATTGGAAGAGTCAAATTTGGCAGGTCTTGGTGCAGAAATCTCAGATTAAGCCACTTCGGTTGAGCGGGGAGCAGCCTGAAACTATGGACAATGATGACTGGCTTGAACTTGATGAGCTATGCAAGTCCACGATTGTTTTGTCTCTCACTGAACAGGTACATTATAATGTATTTGAGGAAGCACAAAGTGCATGGGATCTATGGAATAAGATCAAGAATCTTTATGATAAGAAAAGTCAGGTGAGTCAGATGTACTGGTTGAAGCAGCTTATGGATCTGTGCATGAAGGATAATGCGACTATGTCTGCTCACTTGAGCCAGTTCCATGCTATACTGAAGAACCTGACTTCGCAGGATATCACCTTTGGAGAGGAAGTAATTCCTCTTTTCTTGCTTGGGACTCTGAATGAGTCATGGGATGTATTCTGCACTGCCCTATGTGCCTCTAGTGCTACTCTGAAACTGAATGATGTTGAGAGTGCTCTTCCGGCAGGAAGAGGTTAATTGCAAAAACTTGGATGCCTCTCGTGTTTCACATGCTTTGACAGTTAGAGGCAGGAATGACAAGAATGATCGTGGTCATGGCCGTGGCCGTGACTCGCAGAAGGGTCGGTCTAAATCTCGTGGAAAGTCGCGTAGTAAGTCGCGTAAGCACAACACTAATGTCACTTGTCATCATTGTGGGAAAAAGGGCCATATCAGACCACAGTGTCATGAGTTGCGCAATGAGAAGCGCAAGGATAAGGGGAAAGAGAAAGTGCAGGAGAAGTCCTCTGATCGCAACATAGTACCTGCGAAGTCCAACCTCAAGATTGAAGAAATTAATGTCACGCAGATCGAGGATTCTGATGGTAGTGATGAGTTCATACTTGCAGCTAGTTCTTCTGATGCCTCACACTTGACTGAGACACCTAGTATGTATGCACAGTGCTGGTTATTGGATTCAGGTGCGTCCTTCCATGTGACGCCTTACTGTGAGTGGCTTCACTCTTACCGTACTGTATCTGGATCAGTCAGACTTGGAGATGACAGGTCTCTTGATATTGTGGGATGTGGAAATATTCAGTTGCAATTTTCCACTGGCAGTTCCTTTTTACTCAGGGATGTACGTCATGTACCTGCGCTTACGCGCAGTCTTATGTCTGCAAGACAGTTGGATGATGCAGGGTTTCATGTCTATTTTGGGGATTCTGCCTGGAAGATTACCAGAGGCAGACTTGTGCTTGCTAGAGGCGCCAAGGCTGGCAGCCTCTATCCTCTTGTTGTATCTGGGTCTTCTGTAGACCATGTTTTGGCAGTGGGCTCTATCCCACATGTATCACTTTGGCATGCCCATTTGGGGCATATGTCTTTGAAGGGAATGAAAATGTTATCTGGTTTGCAATATCTTCCGCCTTTGGACTATGCACGTTTTGACTCGTGTGATCATTGTCTTTATGGTAAGCAGAATAGGTCTACGCATAAGAAATCGGGTAGGCTATGCATGAGTGAGCCCTTGGCTTTGGTGCATTCAGATGTTTGTGGGCCCATATCGTGTATGTCTATGGGTGGCGCGAAGTACTTTGTTACCTTCATTGATGATTTTTCTAGGAAAGTGTGGGCTTATCCCATAAAGCAAAAGTTCGATGTCTTGGTAGTCTTTCAGCGTTGGCTTGCTCTTGTTGAGAACCAGACTGGGTATAGGCTGAAATGCCTTAGGAGTGACAATGGGGGAGAATATGTCTCACGTGATTTTGAGCAGTTTTGTGATGACAGGGGTATTAAGCGTCAGTTGACCGCCCCTTACACCCCCGCCCAGAATGGTTTGGCTGAGCGCATGAATAGGACTATTCAGGAGCGTGTCCGCTCTATGCTTAGCCATGCAGGCCTACCACAGAGCTTTTGGGCTGAGGCAGTTAGTACGGCAGTGCATGTCATAAACCGATCGCCTTCTAGTGGATTGGATTTCCAGGTTGCAGAGGAAGTTTGGGCTGGTAAGCCACCCTCTTATGCGCATCTTCGTGTCTTTGGATGTGAGGCATTCTGCCATGTGCCCAAGGAGAAGAGGAGTAAGTTGGATCCAAAGAGCATTAAATGCATCTTTCTTGGTTATGGTGATTCAGGAGAGATGGGCTATTGCCTATGGGATCCGCAGGCGTGGAAAATAGTACGCAGCCATGATGTAGTCTTCCATGAAGACAAGATGCACAAGCAGCCTAAGAAGGTGGTTGAGATCCGCAGAGTGATCTTTCAGGAGGAGCCTAGAGCTCCTGCATAGCTAGTTGGACAGCCTACAGCTGCAGAGCAGATGCTCATGGTCAGGGTGTTGGACAGGCAGCTGGGCAAGCAACAGAGCCTGCAGTGAGACGGTCTGCTAGAGACAGACGTCCACCTGATAGATTTCAGCCCTCTATGCATTATGTCTTGGTTACAGATGCAGGAGAGCCTTTCACTTATGATGAGGCTATGCGCAGGGGTGACAGTCACTCCTGGGAGAGGGCTATGCAGTCTGAGATTGGCTCCTTGCATAAAAATGAGACTTGGGATTTGGTTGCCTTGCCTAAGGGCAAGAAGGCTTTGCCATGCAAGTGGGTGTACAAGCTGAAAAGTACCCCTGGACACCCCAAGCCGGCATACAAGGCTAGATTGGTAGCAAAGGGTTTTAAGCAGGAGCATGGTGTAGACTTTGATGAGGTCTTTTCTCCTATGGTTAAGATGACCACCCTGTGCTTGGTCTTGGCTTTGGTTGCTTAGCTTGACTTAGATCTATATCAGATGGATGTCAAGATGGCTTTCTTACATGGGGACTTGCATGATGAGATCTATATGGAGCAGCCTAAGGGCTTTGCAGAATCTGGCAGGGAGCACCTAGTGTGCAAGTTGAAGAAAAGTCTTTATGGCTTGAAGCAGGCACCTAGGGAATGGTATCATAAGTTTGATGCCTTTATGCAGTCACAGGGCTACAGCAGGAGTGCTATGGATCCGTGTCTTTACACGAAGAAAGCCCGTGATGGTTCATTGCTTATTTTGGTACTCTATGTGGATGATATGCTGATAGCAGGGAAAGCTCATGATGAGCTAGATGCTCTTAAATCTCAGCTGAAGAAGAGCTTTGAGATGAAGGATTTGGGACAGGCCTCTCACATCCTTGGTATGCGCATTAGACGTGACAGGCATCAGAGACTCCTCTACTTGTCATAGAGGGAGTATATTCATAAAGTCTTTGAGCGCTTCCGCATGCAGGACGTAAAGCCTATTGGCTGTCCATTGCCTTCTTATGTGAAGATATCACAGGCCGATTGTCTGCAGACAGATGAGTAGAGGGCCGAAATGGCCCAGATCCCTTATGCTTCAGGCATGGGAAGTTTGATGTATGCCATGATAGCCACTCGTCCAGATATTGCCTTTGCAGTTGGTGTTGTGGCATGCTATATGGCTACACTTGGTAGGAAACATTGGGATGCCGTGAAGGGTACCATGAGGTACTTGAAGGGCACAACAGATATGTATATTTGCTATGGCAGCCAGGATACAGGGGTCGTGGGGTACACTGACTCCGATTATGCAGGACATGCAGATAGTAGGAAGTCCACTTCTGGCTATGTATTCACCTATGCTAGAGGTGCTGTCTCTTGGATGTCCAGGGTTCAGAAGTGTACGGCTTTGTCTACCACTAAGGCCGAGTATGTTGCAGCCACTGAGGCTTGCAAGGAGGCCATATGGCTAGGCCGTCTAGTTGCTGATCTTGGGATTGATGCTATACCTACACTGCATTTGGATTCTATGAGTGCTATTCAGTTATCTAAGAATCCGGTCTTCCATGCGAAGACGAAACACATTGAGGTGAGGTATCACTTCATACGTGGTGTCGTGGAGGACAAGTCTGTTGACCTTGTCAAGATCTCCACTGACAAGAATCCTGCAGATCTGCTCACGAAAAGCCTCACTACTGAGCGCTTTGCCTTCCTCAGGAGATTGATGGGCATTGGATGAGATGTTGCCTTTCCTCATCCCTTGTACCTATGTACAATTGTACTGTCTTTTTCTTTTCTTTTCTCTCTCACTGGGGCAGATTCGCCTTTAAGTGGGAGGTTGTTGGGGTAAAGGCGCCTCCGCCATGCCGCCCCGTGTATTACTACACTGACAGTACCCGCCACTGCACACTGCAGGTGGCGGGCGCCCGTCACGTCACGTTATTCTTTACATTCATTTTAGTGACTAGTAAATAAAGGAAGGCCCGGTCACACATTGTGACTGTTGGAGTTCCCATTTCTTGTCTCTCTCTTTCTTGCTCTTGCTCTCCCGCCATAGCTCGTGTGCAAGCTTCGATCCTTCTCACCTTTCACATAGTCTCTTCATTATGAGACAACAAAGTGCAATATACACCTAAGAATGCAACTCATTTCATTTACCATGCCTCTGGATCATTGTGTCTCTTGTGTTTGTTTTTTCCTTGAATATTTTTGGTACCAACTTTTCTCATTGGAGGGGTATTCACCTTCTGGATAGTCGAGGAAAATAGGGCATCTTCGATATACCTCCTCATCCCATTGTTGCTCTATCTGGTAATCCTCATACATGCACTGATCCTCCTGCACATTTGCCCAGTCCTCACACTCTCTTGGCAGAGTTTGTATAGCCCTCCTCTCCATCAGCATGTACATAAACCTAACTTGCAAAGTCACCATTACAAATCTTAAATGGATTGGCAAGATAGCAATGTAGACATGCTACTAAAGAAGAATATTGTGAACTACCTATACAGAAGCCTCCATGTTGCCAACTTTGTTGACTTATGTGACTCTATATCTTCGTCTGGCTTGAAATCATGGAAGACAGTGAGAAACATTTGCTCTCTATGCTTTCTCTTTATCTCCTGGGTGTATTGGAAGAACAAATCATGTTCCACTCGAATGTTATAGTAGTCCTCCCAACTCAAAAGCAATCTCTTTCTACCGTCTTGCAACATGGCCCAAAAGGTCTCTTGTCTTACCCAACTTTGAAATGGTGCATTTCCATCTGCTCGAATCAAAGATATGTTGTTTCATACCATTTCGTCAAACTTATGATGCACATAATTTAGATGAGCAAGAATAATCTATGTTCAGGCATGCCCATTAGCGTTCGAATTTTCCTATCAGAACTCTCCATGGCCTTCAATATCCTTACACGATCTGCCTTGTTTAGCTTTAAGGATGCCAATGTGTACTCTCTCCTCATTCAATACACCCCCTGTCTTGGAGCCCCACTCCAAGTATGAGACAATTCTGCATTGACAAAAACATTGTTACTTTGGACAAATATAGTATAAGTACATATAGATGGCAGGTACAAAGAGGTGGCAACTTAGTGATACCACTTCTCTTCAAAACTGGGGTCTGCAACTCTTAGCAAACGTCGAGTTTTCTTGACGAGATTTTCATTGACACTATAGTACGTCTCACCCCACTTGGTTCTAAACTCAGAGTTGGAGAGCTATGTCCGTTTCTATTCGATCAGTCGCACTGCCATATCATACTTGTCTTGCACTTGGTAATTAGGGACAACATCATTGCATTAGGAAAAAATGCATTAGGAAAAACATTGTTAAGATAGCTTGAAGAACTATCTACCTTCCACATAATGTGGGCCAGTCCAATCAATGGTGCCTTGTACCATGCGAGAATGGGTGCCGAATTTTTGTGCACTTGCACCCATGCCTTTGCCTCATCAGTTAGCTTGTCAAAAATAGTTGCGTGGTCAGCCTACCCTAGCATCCTTGCTTCACAAACAAGGTCTGGATATGAGGTATGGACAACCCCCTTTTGTGCCAGCCTGTGTATATTCTGTATTAGGATCTCATGAATATGGTCCATTGCTTACCTGTTTGCACGAGAAATAGCTGAAAAAATTTCCCCCTCTACCACACTTGTCATTTTCACAAGGTGACAGTCAACCCGCACATGTTGCCTTGCATTATTTGGAAAGGCGATTGCAAATAGTCAATTATGTTAAGGATGATGTAAGAAACAAACACATTGTAGAATGTTAAGGTCCTACAGTTTAGGGCCACTCACATGTGTGTATCTCATTCATCCATGCTATGAGCTGATGGTTACCATCCCAAACATAAAACATGCAATTTGACACCCAATCTATGCTAGGTCACATGCACACCTACCATCTGTGACGACTCTACTCTTGAGCTTACTAACTGTTCGTCATCACTCCCATGATAATTTGCCATGCAAATATCCAGTCTTGGAAAGGAAGTTGTAAAAACCAAAGGTTCTTCAGGATGAGCCCTAGCCTCCTTGCTTGCAATTATAGGCCCCACATTCTCTTAACCCTTTCAGTTTCAACTGTTTCAACTTGTCCAGTGCATGGGAGCTTTCTTCCCTTGCTTGCACTGATTTCCACCTTCAGACTCTTCTCTCCAATTAGTAAGGAAAAACTGCTCCTAGCCTGTATTTGGGTGCCATTGTTAATTAGATCCCTAATCCTGCATGTGACAAAAATTTAGGCAGACACAGTTGTTTGTGGGAGGTTTAATTTCTCCATCCCTGACCAACAATCGGGAGTCCTCCATAGTCATCTAGTGAGTGCTTTACTATGTGAATCCCCCTCTTGACTAGATTGATAGCTCTCTGAGAGAGGTGTGGAGAGAGAGAGAGGGGAGGGAGAGAGAGATGGAACCGTACTGAGGGTAGGGGACATAAAACAAGAAGTTGAATTGCAAGGGGAGGGGGGTCCTTTTAAAGACAAAGGAGAGAGAGTGAGGGAGGGAGACACACACACACACACACACAGAGTGGAATGATTTGCAATGTGAAAAGGGGGGATGGGTCATTTTATAGGTGAAGGAGAGAGAAAATAGGGAGAGAGAGAAAGAGTGATGAAAGAGAGGGGGAAAGAGGGAGAGCATGTGATATGTGTAAATTTTTCTCACCAGAAAGGGGTCACCAACAATCCCTTATCGGATGATTTATTTTTTCAATGACTCATTCTTGGATAGTAAATTTTGGCCCAACAAGATTTGTGGTTTTTTTTTCGCCCATTAAGGGGCTGATGTGGCGACTCCTTTTTGGCAAAAAAACAAACCACAGATCCGAGAATATACAGGATAGGGAGAATAGGGACCAATAGGGTATGGGTTTTTTTTCACTCTTGGGTGAAAAAAAAACATGTACCCTATTGGTCCCTATTCTCCTCATGTTGTATATTCTCGGATCTATGGTTTGTTTTTTCGCCAAAAAGGGGTTGCTGGCAACCCCTTATTAGGCAAAGAAAACCCACAAATCCAGTTGGGCGAAAAGTTACTCTCGCAAGGAATGGGTCGTCAGAATTTTTTTTTTTCGATAAGGGGCTGTCGACGACCCCTTTCTGGCGAGAAAAAATTACACACATCACATGCCCTCTCTCTCATCACCCTTTCTAAATATTTACTTAATTAACTTTACGAGTGAAAGAGATATAATTTTCTAAATACACTCCTAGAAGCATAATATGAGATAGTCATACAAAGTAGAAGCTTACACACACTCGTTCAAACATTGCTTATTCATGTTGTCTCTCTCTCTCTCTCTCTCATCCCTCTCCCATCACTTTGTTACTCTGTCTTCCCTTGCCCAACTAGATTTGTGGTTTTTTTTTCCGCCCATTAAGGGGCTGTTGTTGGTGACCCCTTTTTGGCAAAAAAATAAACCACGGATACGAGAATATATAACATGGGGAGAATAGGAACCAATAGGGTGTGGGTTTTTTTCCTCTCTGTCACAACTCTATAGAAACAGAATTTGTATCCTTTTTCATTAATTTGTCTATATAATGATTTATTAAATTTATTTCCTTTGCACTAATTAGATATAAAGAAAAGTGCATTGGAGCTGGCCACTGATGAGTGGTCACAGGTTATGGTGGACCCACGCGGTGGGTTAGAGAAAAGATAGTTCACACTTCCACCTATATGACCCGATTGGGCGCCTGTGACTAGAACTCACGCATATCAGGGTTAGACTCGCACACAGAAAGGATTGATGCCTTGAAGTGTGGGCTAGATCCACCAGAACAGACAGTTACAATCAACAAGATGGCATGATCATGAAATGCTTGTATAATGTGCATGTGTGGGCTGAAAGCTTGAAATGCACATTTCTTTGCATAGGAAAGTCACATGAAGATTCGGATACCATTTTTGCGATGTACACGGAAAAAGCTTTCATATGATACCCATATTGGGGGGGTCCCTAAATTTTAGGAGATCCCTAAATTTTAGGAGGTCCCTAAATTTTAGGAGCCTCGAATTAGCCTAAAAATGCTAGTCCTAAAAAATAGGGATGTCATCTAAAAATAGTAAGTTCTGTACTCTGACTATGCTTACTAAATTTGGTTGTTTCTATTCTTGACAGTATTCAACCCAAAAAGGAAGGCCATAGAGAAGAGACAAGTGTCAAGACACTTGTCACACAAGTTTCCAAGTGTCCCACCACTTGTCACATCTCATGACATGTGGCTGGACACTTGTATTGTGCTACTCCACTTTCCCCTTTTTTACTAGCTCTCCCCTCTCCTATAAATAAGAGCTCGTTTTTCTTCATTGATCATCATTTTTCTTTGCTGTAAACTCATGTACAGCACCCACAGATAGCCAGAAACTGGCCCCATCCATCCCCATCATCATCCCCCACTTCTCCATTATCAAATTCCTCCATATGCCCTCTTCTATCACTGCTGTTTACAGGATAGCAAACCTGTAAATTCATCACAGCACCTCCTTCTCGAGCTTTTTCTTCCATTTTAGCAACAAGAAGCAAGCCCTATCCATGTACTGCTGATCAACGATGGAGAAAGGCTGATGTCCCCTTTTTCTTCTCTCATACTGTAAAGAAATCAGTTCTTATCATTGCATAATAGATAATGCATGTGTGTTTGTACATCTTTGCATGATCTTGTGAGAGTGAGAATTACCTTTTTCTCACTCTCAGGTTGATTGTAACTGAGCTCTTCCCTAAGGGACTTGGGTTGAGCAGAAATACATTCCTTCGGGGGGGGTTGCCCATCTTCAACCCTCAATCTTGTCTCCATTACTTTTACATTTTCATGGCTATAATTTTGTGAGTAATTTTCATTTTTAGCTTTAAGTGTTCATTCTCTTTTATATTAAATCTTGAAAACAAGCGAATATCATAATTGTTAAGCATACTACGTTGTTCGGGGCGTTTACAGTGGTATCAGAGCTTTGGCTCGGTCCTCACCCCCAACACTGGTAGTGCTTACAACTATAAGTTTGTTTGTTTTCAGCCCTTGCATTGAGTGCTTGAGTATATATATTTTTTCTTTAGTCTCAATGGATCAATCGAGTGCTATCCTTCAAGCCATTCAAAGTCTTAGAGAGGAGAATCAGCAAATTCGTGAGCAACTTCTCAAACTAGAAAAAGTTGAGAATCCCAAAGAATTCAAGGAAAGAAGCCCATCTACTTCAAGGAGACAAAGCCATACCAATGAAAGGAGCCGATCAAGAAGTCCAACTACTTCTAAGAGGCAGTCCCATTCTACTTCAAGACAAAGAAAGAGATCGCGTCGAAGCTCATCCTCTTCTTCAAAGTCATCTGGCGCCTATTCTGATGGATCCTCTTCTAGTAATGAAGAGTCACACCCTTCTCGTGGAAGACCTCATCATCGTCAAAGACATCGACATTCTTCACCCTCGTCTCCATCTTCATCCCCATCAAGCACTTCATCATCTTCAACCTCAAGATCCGAGCATGGACGAAGGCATAAGAAGAAGAAGAAGACTAAGTCACTATCTCAACTTGAAAAGAAGATCAAGTTCAGTATGTATGATGGTTCCCGAAATCCTGATCTTCTTCTGAATTTTATTCGTCAATTTCAAATTTTGTATGGTCGTGACAAGTATAAAGAAAAAGAAAAGATTAAGTTTGCAGCTTTACATTTAACCGACTTAGCCCATACTTGGTGGACGGGGTTGGAATATGATCATGCTGCCCCAAAATCATGGCGGTCCTTTGTTCGCCTGATACAAAGCCAATTTCTTCCTGTTCATTTCAAAAGAGATGTAAAAATGGAATGGGATCGGCTTTGGCAAAGGAAAAATGAGTCACTTGGTGACTATACCAAGAGATTTTGGGAGCTACTTTTGAAGGTCCAACATTTCAAGAAGATCAGCAGTTCGGAAAAGCTTAGGAAGTTTCAAGGAGGTTTGCATTTTAAACTTCGTTCTGCTCTTAATCATTATCATTGTTCTAGTCTCAGGGAACTCATTGACCATGCTGAGACATGGGAAATGGAGCACAATGGCAACAAATCATTCCAAAAGAATGATAAGAAGAGAGTAGCTGATGATGAGGAGTATTCAGCCCCAAATGAAGGACAAAAACAGTGGCAAAAGCAGCCATCAAATCAAAAGAAGATGAAGCCCTATGCACCTGCTAATGCTCCTCAATTTCGCTCCAATCTATACCCACAAGCAAAGCAACTTTCCGAAGAAGAAAAGCAACGCTTCATGAAAGAAGGGAAGTGCTTTAAATGTGGACAAACAGGCCACATAGCGAAGCAATGTCCAAACAAGGGACAAAGCAAGGTTTCTGACAACAAGCCTAAGTCGCCAGTGAAAATCAATGTTATCAGTGATGTAGTTGCAAACACAACTCACACTCCAGAGACGCGCAAATTATTAAAAGCTTGGGGACAGTTGCAAGGTAAGCAAGCACTATTCTTGATAGATCTTGGGGCGAATGAAAATATAATTTCCTTGCAATTAGCTAAAGAGCTTGGATTAAAGAACGAAGAGATGGACACTCCGGCAGAAGTTCGCCAAGCTTTAAATGCTGATGAAGGTGACACAGTGAAGACTGTGATACCCTACATTGGCAAGCTCAAGTTTCAAATTCAAGGCTACAGTGACAAAGATACCTTCTGTATCGGAGACCTTGATGGTTGCGATGTGATTCTTGGCATGCCCTGGAATCATAGAGTAGATTCAACCATCTTCTCTCAGAAAAAGAAGGTAGAACTCACCAACAAAGGCAAGAAGTACGAGATCCAAGCTGGAGTTTCTGGAGACACCATACCTATGATAAGCCATATGCAAGTCTCTAGAGCAATTAAGGATTGTGTTCAATGTTGTCTGCTTTATGTCACTGATGTAAAAGATAATATGAATGCTGAAAACCAAGAGCAACTTCAGCTCTTGGAAAAGTATAAAGATTGTTTTTCGGAAGATCTTCCTTATCAGCTTCCCCCAGAAAGGCCAGAAGACCATCATATTGATATTATCCCGGGCAGTTCCCCTCCTAATATAGCACCATACCGTGTGAGCCGTCCTCAACAAGAAGAAATCAGAAAGCAAGTCGAAGACCTACTCAACCGTGGGCTAATTAGGCCAAGTAGCTCACCATTTTGTTCACCGGTTCTTCTTGTTCAAAAGAAAGATGGCACATTTAGGATGTGCATTGATTATCGAGCCCTCAACAAAATCACTGTGAAGAATCGGTTTCCTATTCCCAGAATTGATAACATTTTGGATCGTCTAGGAGGCTCAAAGGTTTTCAGTCGCATTGATCTAAAGAGTGGTTATCATCAAATTAGGGTAATACCACAAGATGTACACAAAACTGCTTTCCGCACTTCATACGGTCTTTATGAATTCTTGGTGGTTCCTTTCGGATTACCAGCCACCTTTAATCGAATGATGGAGCGCATATTTAGAGAGCATCGACAATATGTCGGTACTTTCTTTGATGATATTCTTGTCTTTAGCAAGAATGAAGAGGAGCATCATCAACACTTGGAAATTGTTCTACAATTACTACAACAAAATCAACTCTTGGTAAATGGTAAAAAGAGTGAATTTTTCATGCATAAAATAAATTACCTTGGGCATGTCATCTCTTCTGAAGGGATTCAGATGGATCCTGAAAAGATCAGGATAATCCAAGAATGGCCTCATCTTCGTGATGTACATGAGGTGCGATCGTTTCTTGGCTTATGTTCTTATTATCGCCGCTTCATCAAGCATTTTGCACATATGGCTTCTCCACTTCATGACCTTACAAAGAAGAAGATCTCTTTCCAATGGAAGGAAAAAGAGAAGGCAGCCTTCACAAGGCTGAAAACAACTCTTACTTCTGGACCTGTTCTTATCATTCCAGATCTGGTAAAACCATTTGTGTGGAAGCAGATGCTTGCGGTGATTGTATTGGTGCAGTGCTAAATCAAGAAGGCCATGCCGTAGCCTTTGAAAGCCGCCGTCTAAATGATGTGGAGAAAAGGTATGACATTTATGAAAAGGAGCTCTTAGCAGTGGTTCATGCTTTAAAGATATGGAAACATTATCTTTTAGGCAATGAATTCCTTATTAAAACTGATCATCAAAGCTTGAAGTATTTCAAGACTCAAAAGCATTTGCAGGAGAAACATGCAAGATGGGAAAATTTCTTGTCTATGTTTCATTTTCAAATTATGTACACTCCAGGGAAACAAAATGTAGTTGCTGATGCACTTTCTAGAGTGCCTCGCATTGCAACTATTACAGTGGCTCATCATGAAGATTTTCAAACGATGAAGAATACTTATGATGAAGATACTGATTTTGCAGCAATTTGGTCAAATTTACAGCAAGGAGATTCTCATCCAGATTATTCCATCAAAGACGGTTACCTTCTCATGAACAATCGCCTTTGTGTCACTCTTCCTGTTCGACAAAAGGTGCTTAAAGAAAGTCATGAACCCCCTTATGCAGGGCATAGAGGGAGGGCAGCCACTCTAAGTGCAATTGAGCGCTACTTTTATTAGCCAACGTTACGAAGAGATACACATAACTTCATTGAGGCTTGTCTGGTATGCCAAAAATCCAAATATGATAGGCAGAAGATTCCAGGATTGTTGCAACCTCTTCCAGTGCCCAAAGATCTATGGGAATCTATCACAATGGATTTCATCTCAGGTATTCCAAGAACACCTCAAGGTCATGATATGATTTGGGTTATAATTGATAGATTCAGCAAACAATCACATTTTATTCCATGTCATAAAACATTGAAATCCGCACAAGCTGCAAGACTTTTCATTCAACATATCTTCAGATTACATGGTATGCCTTCTGAGATCATTTCAGATAGAGACTCCAAATTCACAAGTAACTTTTGGCGTGCTTTATTTGAGAATTTGGGAACCACTTTAAAGTTCTCCTCAGCTTTTCATCCTCAAACTGACGGCCAAACAGAGGTGATGAATCTCACTCTTTTGGATATGTTGAAAGCTTATGTTAGTGAACATAAGTCACAATGGGAGAAATATCTTCCATTATTGGAGTTTGCTTACAACAATACAGTGCACTCATCCACAGGGAAAGCTCCAAATGAAATAGTACAGGGTAAAGTGATTCCTCCTCCAATTATTCGCACTAAAGATAAGATTTTTGCTGCTGATCAGTTTGCTTCAGATTTAAAAACCACAATGGATCAAGTTCGAGCCACTATCAAAGTTTCCCAAGAGCGACAAAAGAAGCAAGCAGATAAACGAAGAAGACCTTTGGCTTTTGAAAAAGGTCAATATGTCTTGCTAAAGTTTGATAAAAGCAGGCTCAAACAAGGTTCTGGTCAAAATTCATCTTTTCCAAAGCTCTCCAGTAGATACTTTGGACCCTTCAAAGTGATTGAGAAAATAAATGAAGTTTCTTATCGACTTGAGCTTCCTGCTCATTGGAAAATACACAATGCTTTTCATGTAAGTTTGCTAAAACCTTACATAGGACCAGAACCAAAGGAACCCATTACTGAAGATCCCCCAGAAGTTGAAGAAACAGAGCAACTCTTGGAACCTGAAAAGATTTTGTTTCTCAAGGATCGAACCACGAGAAGTGGCCTTGTGACACGAAAATTCTTACTAAAATTCAAAAATCTACCCACAACAGATGCACAGTGGGTAGATGAAAAATTCATGAAGGATTACCCAAATATTCTACAGCAATATCAAGAAGCTTTTCAACTGAGGACAGTTGAATAAAAGCCAGAGGGCTGTCACAACTCTATAGAAACAGAATTTGTATCCTTTTTCATTAATTTGTCTATATAATGATTTATTAAATTTATTTCCTTTACACTAATTAGATATAAAGAAAAGTGCATTGGAGCTGGCAACTGATGAGTGGTCACAGGTTATGGTGGACCCACGCGGTGGGTTAGAGAAAAGATAGTTCACACTTCCACCTATATGACCCGATTGGGCGCCTGTGACTAGAACTCACGCATATCAGGGTTAGACTCGCACACAGAAAGGATTGATGCCTTGAAGTGTGGGCTAGATCCACCAGAACAGACAGTTACAATCAACAAGATGGCATGATCATGAAATGCTTGTATAATGTGCATGTGTGGGCTGAAAGCTTGAAATGCACATTTCTTTGCATAGGAAAGTCACATGAAGATTCGGATACCATTTTTGCGATGTACACGGAAAAAGCTTTCATATGATACCCATATTGGGGGGGTCCCTAAATTTTAGGAGATCCCTAAATTTTAGGAGGTCCCTAAATTTTAGGAGCCTCGAATTAGCCTAAAAATGCTAGTCCTAAAAAATAAGGATGTCATTCTAAAAATAGTAAGTTCTGTACTCTGACTGTGCTTACTAAATTTGGTTGTTTCTATTCTTGACAGTATTCAACCCAAAAAGGAAGGCCATAGAGAAGAGACAAGTGTCAAGACACTTGTCACACAAGTTTCCAAGTGTCCCACCACTTGTCACATCTCATGACATGTGGCTGGACACTTGTCTTGTGCTACTCCACTTTCCCCTTTTTTACTAGCTCTCCCCTCTCCTATAAATAAGAGCTCGTTTTTCTTCATTGATCATCATTTTTCTTTGCTGTAAACTCATGTACAACACCCACAGATAGCCAGAAACTGGCCCCATCCATCCCCATCATCATCCCCCACTTCTCCATTATCAAATTCCTCCATATGCCCTCTTCTATCACTGTTGTTTACAGGATAGCAAGCCTGTAAATTCATCACAGCACCTCCTTCTCGAGCTTTTTCTTCCATTTTAGCAACAAGAAGCAAGCCCTATCCATGTACTGCTGATCAACGATGGAGAAAGGCTGATGTCCCCTTTTTCTTCTCTCATATTGTAAAGAAATCAGTTCTTATCATTGCATAATAGATAATGCATGTGTGTTTGTACATCTTTGCATGATCTTGTGAGAGTGAGAATTACCTTTTTCTCACTCTCAGGTTGATTGTAACTGAGCTCTTCCCTAAGGGACTTGGGTTGAGCAGAAATACATTCCTTCGGGGGGGGTTGCCCATCTTCAACCCTCAATCTTGTCTCCATTACTTTTACATTTTCATGGCTATAATTTTGTGAGTAATTTTCATTTTTAGCTTTAAATGTTCATTCTCTTTTATATTAAATCTTGAAAACAAGCGAATATCATAATTGTTAAGCATACTACGTTGTTCGGGGCGTTTACACTCTCTTGGGTGAAAAAAAAGACTCGTACCCTATTGGTCCCTATTCTTGGATTTGTGATTTGTTTTTTCGCCAAAAAGGGGTTGTCGACAGCCCCTTATTAGGCGAAGAAAACCCACCAATCTAGTTGGGTGAAAAGTTACTCTCGCAAGGAATTGGTCGTCAAAAAAATTTTTTGTTCAATAAGGGGCTGCCGGCGACCCATTTCTGGCAAGAAAAAATTACACACATCACATGCCCTCTCTCTCATCACCCTTTCTCTCCCCCCCATTATTTCAACTAATTAACAAATATTTACCTTATTAACTTTACGAGCAAAAGAGAGAGATATAATTTTCTAAATAGTAGGTCTTTACACTCCTAGAAGCATCATATGAGATAGTCATACAAAGTAGAAGCTTATACACACTCGTTCAAACATTGCTTTATTGCTTAAAAAACACATTCATTCAAACATTGCTTTATTCATGTTGTCTCTCTCTCTCATCCCTCTCCCATCACTTTGTTACTCTCTCTTCTTCCATCACTTTGTTACTCTCGTTTCTCTCGCCTAACTAGATTTGTGGTTTTTTTTTGCCCATTAAGAGGGTATAGGCGACCCCTTTTTGGCGAGAAAACAAACCACAGATTCAAGGATATACAGCGTGGGGAGAATAGGGACCAATAGGGTACGGATTTTTTTAAAAATATTCTCCCCATGTATTGGTCCCTATTCTCCCAATGCTGTATATTCTCGGATCTATGGTTTGTTTTCTCACCAAAAGGGGTCACCAGCAACCCCTTATTGGGCAAAGAAAAGCTCGTACCCTATTGGTCCCTATTCTACCCATGTTGTATATTCTTGGATTTGTGGTTTGTTTTTTTGCCAAAAAGGGGTTGCCAACAACCCCTTATTAGGGGATAAAAACCCACAAATCCAGTTGGGCAAAAAGTTACTCGCAAGGAATGGGTTGCCAAAAAAAATTTCGTCTAGTAAGGGGCTGCCAGCAACCCATTTCTAGCAAGAAAAAATTACACACATCACATGCCCTCTCTCTCATCATCCTTTCTCTCTCTCCCCCCATTATCTCAACTAATTAATAAATATTTACCTAATTAACTTTACGAGCGAAAGAGAGAGATATAATTTTCTAAATAGTAGATCTTTACACTCCTAGAAGCATCATATGAGATAGTCAAACATAGTAGAAGCTTATACACACTCATTCAAACATTGCTTTATTGCTTAAAAAACACACTGGCCCAAACATTGTTTTATTCATGTTGTCTCTCTCTCTCGTCCCCTCTCCCATCCCTTTGTTACTCTCTCTTCCCCCATCACTTTGTTACTCTGGCTTCTCTCGCCCAACTAGATTTGTGGTTTTTTTTTCCCATTAAGAGACTATAGGCGATCCCTTTTTGGCGAGAAAACAAACCACAGATCCGAGAATATACAGCATGGGGAGAATAGGGACCAATAGGGTATGGGTTTTTTTAAAAATATTCTCTCCATGTATTGGTCCATATTCTCCCAATGTTGTATATTCTCGAATCTATGGTTTGTTTTCTCGCCAAAAAGGGTTTGTTAGCAACCCCTTATTAGGCAAAGAAAAGCTCGTACCCTATTGGTCCCTATTCTCCCCATGATGTATATTCTCGGATTTGTGGTTTGTTTTTCCGCCAAAAAGGGGTTACCGACAGCCCCTTATTAGGCGAAGAAAACCCACAAATCCAGTTGGGCAAAAAGTTACTCTCGTAAGGAATGGGTCCCCGTTACTTAATTTATTTTAATAAACAATGTGCATATACATTTCAAAGAAAATTGATTTATGTTGCACATCTTTAAAAACTAGCTCTAATTATGAAATTCGATCTATTTATGAAGATAATAATTATTATTAATGAGATATTATATGTCAGTTCATGGAAGAAAGACTTGGGAAACCCTCCCAAGACTAGCTTAATAAAACTATGTTTGCAGTATAGAACATAAAAAAGAACTAGCCTAATGGATAGTCACTTGGCAGTTAAGTGCACTTGGGTGACGATACTACCAAGATGGGTGACCTCACGGGAAGATTTTCCTACAAGCTAGTGAGAGCTCCTCACGTGCAGCCAACAACGCCAATGAAGCTTTCATAGCTCGTTGCCAAGTATGCCAAGGCCAAGATGCCAAGGTCTATGCCTTGGTCGTGCGCCTTGGAGTGACGCCCGCCTGGCAACGTCAGAAGGGATTTGTTGGGGGGGAGGGGGGACTTGTGGGTTCGTTAAGGGGGCATCAGTGTCCCCTTCGTGGTGGATTTATGGGTTGGTTGGGGTGGGGGGGCGTCAATCCACCTGTGTCATGTCCACTCGCTTGTTGCACTACGTCCGTTCCTGCCGACGACCATCCATCTACGCACACTCTCTTTTTGGGTGGATGGGGGGCGAATCTCTCTCACTCATATAAAGACAAAAAAAGAAAAAAGTGCTATTTAATTTCTCCTAAATTGAAAAATTAATCAACTGACTAATCAACAGTGATTAACAATTAAGTAAAAATTAATTAACTATCAATAGATTAGTTAATTTTTTATTTTAACAAGTTAACTAAAAAAGTAAAAGTGTTATTTAATTTCTCCTAGTGATTAATAATTAAGTAAATAATTAATTAACTATTAATAAATTAGTTACTTTTTTATTTTAGTAAGTCAACTAAAAAAGTAAAAAGTATTATTTAATTTCTTCTAAATTAAGAAATAAATTAACTAACTAATCAATAGTGATTAATAATTAAATAGCTAAATAATTAATTAACTATGAATAAATTAATTAACTATTAACAAATTAGTTACTTTTTTATTTTAACAAGCTAACTAAAAAAGCAAAAAGTGTTATTTAATTTCTTCTAAATTGAGAAATTAATTAACTAACTAATTAATAGCGATTAATAATTAAATAATTAAATAACTATAAACTAATTAACTAACTATTTAAAAATTAGTTAATTTCTTATTTTAGCAAGTTAATTAATTAACAAGTTAATCATTATTTGATAGTAATTAGATAACTAATTAGTTAATTCACTAATTACTAATTAAATTAATTATTAAATTAATTTACTAATTAATTAATTAAATATATTGAATAACTATTTAGATAAACAATTATTGAGTCAAAAAATAAGCGAATAAAATTAACTATTAACTAAATCAACAAATTAACTATTAAGCATTTAATTAAAATTTAACCAACTTCACTTACTAATCAATCTATTGATTAATTAAGTAACTAATAAAAATTAAGTAATAGCCTTTGGAACGATTAATTAATTAGTAAATTTTTAAATTTAATTATTTAATAAGTAAGTAATTACTTAAGCAACTAATTAACCAATAAATTAATAACCAGTTCATAAGTAATTATCTCATTAAAAACTAAGTAACTAATTAAGTAACTATTTGACCAATTAAGAAATTAGTTATTAATTAACAAATAATATTATATTTTATATCAATTACTTAGTTAAATAATTAATTAATAATATTAATAAATAATAAATAAATAATTTATATATTAGCTATTAATTACTTAGCCAATAAAATTATATATTGATCTATTAGTTGAAATGATTAACTATTTGTTTAAAATTAATAACTATGAACTAAAAAATAATTAGTAATAACTAATAACTAGTTACTTAAAATTAATAAATAATTGATTATTTATTAATTAGTTATGAATTACTTAAATATCTTTAATTAGTTATAAATTAGTTTTAAACAACTAATAAATATCTTTTATCCAAGTAGTAATTGTTAATGGCAATAGTGTATATTTATTTTATTTGAAAATATTAAATAATTTTATCACATAGTTATTTAGTAATTAAAAATATTCATTACTCAATTAGTTGATATTAATCTATTAATTAAAATTTTATTGATTTAATATAAATCAAATAATATTTAACAAGATGGTATCCGTTAGTTCATTGATTAGATATTTAGTGTATTGGTCAAATGATATCAATTAAATTATTAATTAATTTTTAATTCATAATAATCAACTTATTTTATAATTCATGTATATCAACTAGCTTATTGATTAATTAGCTATTATAGTAATCAATAAGTATAAAGTGAACCATTTGTATATTACTATTACTTAACTTGTTTATTAATTTATATATTACTATTAATCATTTCATGTATATCAATGTATTGTAATAATAATACTAATTAATTAGTTAGTATGATTGTACATTAATACGTTAGTTGTATGGGATTTTTTTGGAGGGAATGAAGAGAGAGTGTAAGTGCATGTGGATTAGGATCATTCTGTCCACCAAGAAAGGGGTCGTCGACACACCTACATCATCTATCTTAGTTATTTGGGTTTAGGGTGGTCCAAGGTATAAGAGAGTGTGCGTGTGGGGGACCAGGATGGTTGATGAGAGAGAGCGCATGTGGATTGGGATCATTTTGTTGTTAAAGAAGGGGTCACCAAGAGCCTTATATTTGGTGTAGAAAAATATGACTAGCACCCCCCTCCCCCCTTTCTCACATCTCTCTCTTCGTATGGCACATGTCTCCTAGTCTCCCTTTCTCCGTCTCTCTCTCTCTCTCTCTCTCTCTCTCTCTCTCTCTCTCTCTCTCTCTCTCTCTCTCTCTCTCTCTCTCTGAGACATGTATTTAATGCCCCATTATGTCAAGAGATCCAACGAGTGTTAGCCTTAACAAACAGAAATCAAATAAGACATGACGTAGAGAGAGAGAGAGCATTAGAAGGAGACCTTACGTTGATGAGCGAGCTTCTCATGAAGTGATTATTAGATAACACTTCAGCAGAGTAAAGCATAGCAACACTGGCAAACTCATTGTTCATAGGATTAAAAGTCAACCAAGGCTCCAAGATCCAATCAAAAATACCTATTGTTGCTAAGCATTAAAACAAGTACTAGTCGAACGACGATCCCTACAACTTTGTAGAGCAGTTCAAGCAGGTCTACGAGGCCAACGGCCTCATCAATATCACCTAGTGCTTGCAAGCCTTCGACATATGCTTAGGTGATAAGGGAAGGACTTGGTACACCAGTTTAGATGCCGCAAAATGTAACAATTTCAACCATCTCAAGAAACTCTTCATTAAGAGATTCTCAAAGGCTGGGTACTCAGACAATCTAATCGTACAACTCATGAATGTGAAGCAAAGAGATAAGGAAGATATCAAGGATTATGTGACCCATGTGAGGAGTCTCTTTAAGAGAATCCCGACAAACGAACGACCCATGGAAAGAGTGGTGTCCACGGTCTTTATCAATAGAATATGAAGTGAAAAACTCTATAAGTCCTTGGCAAGCAACTCAAGCTTGCAGAAGATGTGCTAACTAGGGTCTTTGAAGAGGCTATAAGACTGGATGACCAGCTCAAGGAGAGGAGCTCCAAGATCTCAAATCGAGACAAGGCTAGCTCTAGAATCTCAGAAAGGGCAACTACATCAAGTGAACAAATAGTCCCAAGTAGCCAAGATAAGGGACAAAGTGCTGACCAGAGCCAAGAGCTAGCAAAAATGAAGATGGAGCTAGTGAGACTACAAGAGATCATGAGGAGACCTATGCACCCACACATCCAATGCATGTATTGTAGCAGAAACCACATGCTAGTTGAGTGATAGGACCCTAGGTCCCAAGCATGCTCTAATTGCAGTAGGTTTAGCCATGATGCCATGCATTGCAGACTGCTGAGAGGAGACTCCTATACTTGTAACCTTACAACCAACCTTACCTAGGGAATAGGCTGCCAAATTTCTTCGGGAGGGGAGCCCCATTGGCTCTCCCGGCACCTAATGACACTAAAACAACCATTCCTAGGATGGAGATAAATCCCACATGCATACCTTGGCCACCTGGACCTTTCGTAACCCACCCACCGAGAGTGACACTCTGGTCCACTATGTGGAGGAGCCGAATGACAACGAGCCCTATGTGAACCCTTACGTCTCGTACGATGAAGAGGGCAATACAATCTTCATGGATTATTGACCAGTACTAGTGATAGAGCTATGTAGAGGTAGAGGCAGATGCTTAGGAGAGTAGACCTAAGAGCCAAGGACTTGCGGTGACCCAGGACATATCTCCTCATGATGCCCTGAAAGGGAACAAACCAGTCGAGACAAGGTTGATCTTAGATGCATTGAGTGTGGAATCACACATGTCTTTGCCGATTGCCCTAGACGGAAGCCACCCACTAGCTCGGCAATCGTGCCATTAGTCCCATTGGGGTTGTTTGGTGTTGAAACACTCGATGGTGAGGCCACGCCCATCCCATTGCATGTCATGACTTGAATGCAGACAAAGCAAGCCGACATATCAGTGCTAGGGCCTAGCAACTTAGACACATCCTCAATCAGAAAGAAGAGTCATAGACAAAGAAAAAAGAAAACCAATGCAAAGGTCACTTAAAACCGAGAGTGCCACAGCACTGCATGTTGGAAAGAAGGTCACATACACAAAGGCAGAGACATTCACTCAAAAGACTACAGAGAAAGGGAGTGCTAAGGTGGGGGAGTACCCTAACCTAAAGCACCAACTAGAAGCCATAGAAAAAGTCAAGGACTGGATGAAGGAATCCTAGGAGCACCTTAAGGACATTGAGCCCATCTTGGAGGACAAGATTGATGATCTCTTAGGTGTAAGCACACCAGTTTCATAAATCAGCCAAGGCCATTGGCCAAGAAACGCAGAATCAAGAGTGAAGCAAGCAGTTATAGCAATCTCCTCACAACCCTACTAACCAATATAGTTGAGATTACACTACATTAGATACTTAAAGGACTATCCCAAGACTATTTATGTTCCCACGTCATTATGGTTTTTGTGATATTAATCTTGTTTAGGTTTATTCTTCAACCAAATATATGTGAGGGACAGTTCAAAAGCATCTCAATTTTATGATGACCTTCTGTCTTTAATAGTTCCATAGGATATTCTTGACGGAAAGAAATTCAAAAAAGTAATGAGACAATGCTTGAATTATTTCTTTAACCATCATTCTTTCGATAGTGAGCAGGTGCAAAAGAATCTGGATAGTATTAATATAAATCAAGATAGATATACACAAATTTTTCATCTAATGCATTCAAATATGAAATAAGGTCAAGTAATTGGACAGAGCTACATCTAGGCATATCAAAGATATGTAATGATTTAGACAAAATTTTATATTTCTTTAGCTAATGCTCACATGCACACACTTCATACACTCTACAAAATAGTTAAAAGGCTAGTTCATATTTATATAGAGTTTGCTTGGAAGCTTAAATCCTTGTCAACTAAGGATGCTATAACCAAGATTGAGCAAGTTTTATCTTCAATTGATTTGCAAGGAGACAATCTAACAATGGAAGTTATGTCTCCATAAAACCATCTATTGGTGAGGTAAATGCTAGGAGATCTTTAGGATTTATTGGAAAACTTGGTAAGATAAACTCTAAAGAAGGTGGCTCAACTATTAACTACAATGAATGGAAATCTCTACTTAATATAGTTAAAGATCGTGTTGATAATAGACAGGCTCATAACACAAAACTAAACTTTAGGAAACGTTAGAAAAAATTAGACCTTTTTAAAAAGGTAATGATGAAAGCCTCAGATAATCAACACTTCACTCAGTATATAGTAAGAAACTTACATTGTCATGTATCTTTATTGAAAATTTCATATAAGATTTCAAATTAACTTTCATTTTTGGTTAACTGTGTAGCATATTTCATGCAACCATGCCCCATATTTCATTAAGCAATATGAAACTCCTCATATCTAGTTAACTTAAGGCATGGAAAAATCCCATTATCATATAAGAACAAAATATTTCAAATATACAAGACATGGAGGTAGGAGTGGAAGAAAATATCTTATTCAAGCCCTTTCAATAGTTTTAGAGACAAATCTGGCACAACTCAAGCTTAAAGATAGAACAAGAAGAAGAGGAGCTCCACTCTTTGGAAAATGAGCTCCTTGATCTACTTGCATGTGTAAATTGATAAGGTTTTCAAGTGAATTATTTTCTTCCTAGTGACATAAGCAAGAAGAAGGATTTTGTAGCCTTTGACCCTAAGTGCATTGAGATCCTTATGGATGAAAGAGAGAAATGAATCATTCTATTCTTCTTGCCAGGTTAAGATATTAGCATACTTAGATTTTCATTCTTAAGTGTGGTATATGTATGGTAATTCTTAAGTGTGGTATATGTATGGTATTGTTTTTTAATTTAAAATTTAACACCTTACTTCTTGTTTCAAATACGTGACACACGAGTTTCCTCTATGCATGCAGTAAAAAAATTGAAGTACTTAATCCATCCATCTTCCATTTTATGAGGAGAAATAAGCTTAACATAAGGGGACTTGGACACATTGGTTCGATCCAATTGACTTTGAAACTATGGGGCTTCTTCTAATTTCATACCATGACCTTTACTAATAATATATGAATAAATTTTCTATCATTTTGAAATTAATTAAACACTAATATGGAAATAATTTAAGCTCGGGTGCCTTGTTGAATGTCTAATTTCTGTATCAATGGTTAAGAAAGGAATAACACAAAGGCAAAAGAAGTTGGAAACCCCAAGCTTTTTTGTGATTGAAATTTAGATTCAATCATGATTATTATGCAATCACGATTACATGCCTAATGTAAAGTGGACTAGACATTATGCTAGTAATATGAAGAATGTCATTACATGATTATATGAGCTTAAAAATAGCTATTCAAATCCAAAATTTATAATTATAAATGTATATATCTTGTTTAAAAATGACTTTTTGATTTTGCAAAAATAAAAGTTTTGTTAAGGGTCTTTTCTCCTATTGATTTAGAGCACTCTCTCTTTAAAGTCAATTTCAAGACTAGAGACTTCCATAATATCATTTTATCAATGCACTATGTGTAAATACTCAAATAATCTTTAAGCCTTTTATGTAATGCATCTAACATGCACGTGGACTTTACAAATGGTCCCATTGCAATGTCCATCTTGGTGACCACCCAAGTGGTGCAATAATCACCTTCTTACAACATCATACATCATACAAGGTGCCACAGTGCTACCCATGAGAATGGAACCCCTAACCTTGGGTTTATTACACTATTTTACTACCACTTGAGCTAGCAGCTCCTCACCCTCAAGGGACAAATCACCGATTGCTTGCTGTAGGCTTTTTTGAATTCTGATCATATAAGCCAAGTCCCCCTAGCTCAAGTGGTAGTAGCGTTTAAATTTCAAGCCCAATTTGGGCATCTCAATGATTTGGGCATCAAATGACACCTAAAATTTGATGGATAAGGTGTCAAAATAACACCTTAAGATTAAGGTCAAGGTTGCAAATGAAACCTAAGCATAAGGGGGAAGGTGTCACCATATATAGATATATATCTCTCTCTATATATACATTGTGTGTGTGTGTGTGTGTGTGTGTGTGTGTGTGTGTGTGTGTGTGTGTGTGTGTGTGTGTGTGTGTGTGTGTGTGTGTGTGTGTGTGTGTGTGTGTGTGTGTGTGTGTGTGTGTGTGTGTGTGTGTGTGTGTGTGTGTGTGTGTGTGTGTGTGTGTGTGTGTGTGTGTGTGTGTGTGTGTGTGTGTGTGTGTGTGTGTGTGTGTGTGTGTGTGTGTGTGTGTGTGTGTGTGTGTGTGTGTGTGTGTGTGTGTGTGTGTGTGTGTGTGTGTGTGTGTGTGTGTGTGTGTGTGTGTGTGTGTGTGTGTGTGTGTGTGTGTGTGTGTGTGTGTGTGTGTGTGTGTGTGTGTGTGTGTGTGTGTGTGTGTGTGTGTGTGTGTGTGTGTGTGTGTGTGTGTGTGTGTGTGTGTGTGTGTGTGTGTGTGTGTGTGTGTGTGTGTGTGTGTGTGTGTGTGTGTGTGTGTGTGTGGAAGGGTGTGTGTCGGTTTTTTGTTAGTTACACTTTAACATTGAGTTGTAAGACTCAATTTTAAAAACCTTTACGTTTTGAAAAAATTCATTCTCCTGGAACTTCTTGCCTCTTGAATTTCTAAAGGTTGGAGCAAGAAGGCTGAGAGTCTAGATACTTCATACTCTTTCCTAAATCAGTCCATTCTTGTTTCTTGGAGCATAGATACTACTGCACTTGGTCCTAGGGCGTGCCTACAACTTGTTAATAATATCAAACTTTAGAGACAACCTTAATCTATCTTGCAACATCTAGCTTGCGATCATGACTCAAGTTAGTTTTCAATCCTTTTATTATTTTGCATTTTGTGCTATCAGTTTTGCATTTTTCATGTGTTGAACCTTGAAGCATAAGCAAGTATGGGTTGAGAAATATTTAATGGGTGACTTGTCAAGCTGTCAATATTCATATAAGGCTGTCAAACGAGTCTCTGTAGGTGCAGTCAATGCTTGATTAGTTGATACTTGAGTGATTATTGTGCAATATTAGTCAATATTAGAGTGATCATTGATTCCTCAATAGGCATCACAATGATGATTCGATGTTGAAGCCTATTGGAGTCTAAATGCATACATAACCATTACGTGCTACATGGTCTCAATGCTTGATGATGGCCTACAAAATGCCCAATACTAATCTTGCCTCATTGAATGGTATTGTTTAATGTTTGATGTAGCTAATGTGAAAGCTATAACTAGATGACAGAAGCACTCTTATGGCTTGGCACCTACTCAATCCTTCTAGTCAGAGAACCTCACACTCTTGATGCCCAAAATGAATATTTTTGCGTCAATATGATGCCCATAAGGCAAGCTAAAGGTGTCATCCAATCTCTTTTGAAGCCCAACCCTGGGTGTCAAATTTAAAGCTTGAGTGGTAATGAGATGGTGTGTGGAATCCAAGGTCAAGGGTTCCATTCTAATCACGAGTAGCATTGCAAGTGCCCCATACATTGGAAAAAAAGTGATTATTGCACCATTTCGTTGGCCATCAAGATCTGGTTATTGCTCCACATTTGGTGCTGATAGTCAAGGGTTTGGGAGGTCCTTGTTTATTCCAAGTAACTGATGTATTTAATTAATCCAAAATCATGTCCCGTCTAAATTTTGGTCATCTTATACCTAGATTTAATGATTTTTTTCCAAAAAAAGAGAAAACCTTATAACAAAAAAATTATCAAGGTTTTTGTTTCCCTAATTTCAACAATTTGCTTTACAATAAGGAGTTGTTATCATGAGCATTTCTATTTTGGAAACGATTTTCCAAGAGGTTCCCAAATAGATGGGATTTCCTTAAAGTGGACTAGGCCGCACTAGAAACCCCCCACAATATTTAAAAGAATTTGTTAAAACACTTTTTCAAAGCAAGTGGACTATCAACACCACACACACTTCTCGCATCACTGTATCAATAATTGAAAACACTTACCACACTACAATCTTAACACATTAGTCCCCTTCCATTGAGGACTTAAAAGAAAGCAACTGCTATAAAACATTGATGCCATGTGGGAAAGCCTTCTATCAACCAACTTTGTTTGGTTTATGTCCCTCTACTTTGCACAATAGTTGAGAGGCTCTACATTTTAGCCTACCATATGTAATAATAGCAGTGAATGCATTTTATTCATGCAAATCATGCACATCAACCTGTAAACCTATAGAACTACTCTAGTAGAGGAAAAAACTAGTAGTAGAACACATAAAGACAAAACTAAAACATGAAATAGATTTTGCCCTCTCAACTTGGCCTGGCACATGGTGTGTAACATCATCATGTCCCACACCATTGTCATGCCTCATTAAGGTAGCTCGTGGTTATGTTCTAAACCTACTACTTTCATGCTACCTCCCAAAAAAAAAATGATAACAATTGCTGCAATGGAATAAATATGACCAGACAATGGTTTGAGGTGCAATGTACTTACAAATCAATTTAGGGTCTATGAAATCTACATATGTCTTTCTAGGTATTGTAACGCTAATCATGGCATTTAGCATGTGTGGATAATGTACAAGAACCTTTTCACATGCAAAAATACTCCACCAAACAAAAGAAAATGGTTGCAGAATAAATACATGGAAACTGTAATGTGGAACAAAATCTACCTATTCAACGTGACTTGGCACATGATTTGTTAAGTTAACATGTTTACTAGAAATGTGTTGTTTTGCATTGTGCAAGGCAATTATGAATCTCTCGAACTAGGAAATTTTCATGCATCTACCTCACTTATGAATCCAGGCTGAAGCAAAGGGTGAAGAAGCTCCTTGAATGCTCACCTGATACCAATTGAAAGGTAGAGCCCAAGTGGAAGCACACAAGTGAAAGCAAGAACAAAGCAAGAGGAGCTATGGCAAATTGAATGAGAGACAAACACTGTATGTGGAAACTTCAACGTCACAATGTGTGACCAACCTTTCCTTATTCAATAGTCACTAAAAGAATAAAGAATAAAGTGATTGTGATGGGCACCCACCACCTGCAGTGTACAAGTGTGCAATCATGGTGCATGAAGTAAATATAGGGCAGTGTAGGCACAGACACCTCTACCCCAAACACTAATTGACTGTGGTCTCCAAAAAGAACATTTTTGCAGACCTCTACCCTCCACCCACTCCTTAAGAGATGACTATATGCTCCTTTCTTTTGACATTTCCATAGTAACTGATGTTATATTTTATCATGTCTTTTACATAACACACAATGGAGAGATTTGTTGATCCTTGGATAATCTCTTGTAAGGAGGAAACTTGTTTATGAGTATTCTCCATAGGACAAGATTAAACCTCCTTGAAGGAGTGCTAGGCCAAATGCTTCTTATTCTACTTGGTTTGGGGATGTTTTTGCCACCAATAATCATACACTTTGAAGTTGAAGAGATGCTCACCCTCTACTTGGCAAAAATCTTCCATCTTGGCATAGTCCCAGAGGGCTTTGTCTTTCCTACAAGCTTGAGTCGCCTCTTCCATCCTCTGTTCCACTTCATCCAACTATATTAATTATGGTTTTCCACATAAAAATTAACTTTTTGATTGATTGATTGCCCTACTTATAGAATATCTATTAGAATGAGTTCTAAGCAATACTCCCCCAGTATTGTACATGTTTAGATATCCAACTCCTTGGCATCACATCCCATAGTTGATTTGAGTTGATTCTTCTAATTAGTTTGAAAATGAGTCTATCTACCTTATCTTTGTGTGACAAAATGCCTAATCTACCCTTTTGCTTCTCAACTGAGGTGATAAGGTCGGAAGTAGTGGAATGCCATTGATGGCTCTCTCCATTGGTCCATAAAAAGGTTCTGAACATCTTTTCCAATTTCCTCCAACATGTAACATTGAAGGCAAAAATGGTTGCTACAAAGGTCTCAATTGAGACTAGCATTGGGTTTAGAACAACAAGCCTCTAGAGCCCCAAGAGGAACACCCAAAAAACAAGGAATCTACTACAAGAAAATCTATCTTGTATCATCAACAAGCATGTTTTTCATATTCAATCAACCACAAGAAGAAAAACAACACCAATCTTCTCAAATCTCCACGCCGCTTCATATAACAATTCTCCCATGGATTTATCACAATAGAACTTTAACATGTTCTTAATATACTTCATAAAAAGAACAAGAGAACACAAAGGAATGCTCCAGTTTGAATGGAAATCATCACATAGTATTCATCTTCAATAGCTTCATAGTCTTCATAGTCTCTCTCATGATCTCTCACTCATAAATACATTACTTTACATGAAAATTTGGCTATCTCTCACTCACACACTCTTTCATACATGCTCTCTCTCAATAGTACATTGGAATCATCAATAATAATAATCCATAACCCCTTTTTGGTTGTGGATACCCCTCCCAAGAGGTAGGTTTGATACGAAAGGTCATCAAAGCCACTACAATGTCTTTTAACAGCTCAATAGTATCATTGTCACTTGAGTCTTCACTTGAGTCTTTAACAGCTACTTCTTCCACTTATTTGAGATATTTTCAAATTGTATTCATCTCTTTCCAAGATTAGAAAACTTCCCCAAGCTACACATTCATCCCACAGAGCACTTACACTGAGCAAAAATAGAATAGAAATAGAGGCTCTACAGACAAAGGTCAATAGAAGGTCTACAAAAAGTCATCAAAAGGCTTTAAGCTCAACTAAAACCATTCAAAACCATCAAGAATCATTAAATAACTTCCCAACACTCTCAAACTCCATCAATCATCACTCCAACCTCTCATACATAAGGAAAATAGAACAAAACAGAAGCTCAATAGAACCAAATTAGAACATATGAACACATCATATCTCTATTGAACAACATTATGAGCTTCTCAAATCCATTTAACCTTATCCAAAACTCTCTCAAACACTTCCAAAACAATCAATCATCATTCAAATCATTCAAGAATCACCCAAAAATCCAACAAAAAATAACAAAAAACACAATCATATCATCCCTCAACATATCCCCACACTTAATCAGGGAGCATCCTCGCGACTTTAGAAAAAGAGAATAAAATTTCAAAAGATAGCTCAACTTGATTTTTCATAGCAACTTTAGGAAACACCATCCAAGCACGACCCCAACTTATAACCTGCATCTAATAAATAATTGCAATGAAAGGAAAATACCGTTATCCATCAACATAGCTTAGAAACAAAAAAGCATTACAAACTTTTAAGGGATATATGAGGTTGCTTTCGCAATAAGCATTCATCCATTAGATAGAATCATAAACCACCATCAATCAACTTTTCAATCAATTCCATCTTTATCTTCAACTCCACACAAGAAGGATAAAACACCACCTATAAATCATAGAACATACACATGACTCACACAGACACAAGACAATGTAGTCTAAATGGCACATGCTCCTAAAAATGGAGAGAAAAGAGAAAGATTTTCATTGAAAATATTAGTACAACCAAGAGAGTATCCACAGACTAGGTAGGATGAAGATATTTTATCTTAAACTTCATACTTAGCTTGAGACATTCCAGACTCTTATTCTCATCCACAAAATATAGATGCACATTCTGGAAAAACTGTAAACAACACATACTTTTCAATAGGATAATAAACCTAGTAGGAAAGCCTTGTGTAAAATAATACAAGGCATCCATTTGAGCAACAGTCACATTCTCATTAGGATTAATTATTAAGTACTGAGCTATCCTCAAAATGAGTATGTGCTCTAGCAAATTAAACATAAGAAGTAGAACATTGTGCATAAGTGTCCCAGGATCTAGGAATGAAACATTAGTCCTATCAAGGAATCATTCAATGTCCACTTTCGTCGATGGAGGATATCATTGTCATACCTAGGAGTATCCATCACTGATTGTGGAGGAAGATTAATATAGTCAGATGGAGATGGTAAGGAAATAAGAGGGGAACAATGAAGAGGTAGGTAGGATAAATCATAAAATAAAGATATTTGAAGGGATAATGATGATGGAAAAGAAGGAAAAGAAAGTAAAATTTTCTAAAGGGATTTTATTGGAAAAATAAGGGGAATAGATGGGACAACAAGAGTAGGTTCAATAGGAGTAGGCAAATATATAGGATCGGCGATAAATGGGCATGTAGTAAAAATTGAAATTTGAGGGAAAACTGCAAACATAAAAGATACTATTTGGATTAGAAGTGAGGATGGCAATATACAAGGGTAATCAATAAGAAATTAAGAAATAAGATAGGATATCATGAGGATCATATGAATAGATGGAACATCAAAAATCAAAAGTTGAAAAGAAATCCTCTGTGAACAAGGGATTGCTAGCAATATGGTTCAGCACTTGGGATCACAATGGCTGGATATCCAACTTATAAAAGACACCATCGACACAAGGATCCAAAGCATCATCCTCCAAAGGAGGATGCCAAGCATAGCCTCTACACTACAATGTCAACTGATGATCATTCTTCAAGCCATCAACCAAAGTCAGTTGAGTAAAATGTACATACATGAGTGCCTACAAAACACATCTGCTACATAAAGGTTCATGTCCTCCTCATCAAGGATGTGCAAATATCCTCGAAGATACATAAAAGATAATAATTGGGGTTCATGAGAGATTAACTCATCAACAAATCTATCAAACACTGCTTTGAGTAAATCTGTAGATCACATGTTCTGCTACCCATCCTCTGGAGGTTCTAAGTCCACATTACTCAAGGAAATGTACAACAGAAAGCGTTGCTGATGATACTTAATCTAGAAGGATGATGGTGGTGCAACCAATTCAACATAGTGGACAAAATCTTCATGAACACAATTCATATGCTACTACTAAAGGCACTCTACCTTGGTAGAGAACCCATCACATAATTTAGCTTTCTGCTACAATTGATCCAGCTCTTCCTTAGAAGACAACAAAGAAGATACCATTGGGGTTGGAGAAGGACCAGAAAGAGTAGCAACTTTCTGGTTAAGTTCTTTAATAAACTTCGTCTACGACTCTATAGTTTCTTGGGAATGCTGCAATGGCCTTCACATATACCAAGCTTACAAGCTGATTCTATCATTTTCTCAAGAGCTAAATTTTTCTCCTTAGTTAAGGACATGTTCTCTTCTTCTAAAGTGGCAACCTTAGCTTCTAACTCCTTAATCATGGCTATCTGTGACTCCTTAAAGTGGCAACCTTACCTTCACTCACTCACACACACACACACACACACACACACACTCTCTCTCTCTCTCTCTCTCTCTCTCTCTCTCTCTCTCTCTCTCTCTCTCTCTCTCTCTCTCTCTCTCTCTCTCTCTCTCTCTCTCTCTCTCTCATGTCTCTCTCACGAATTACTCCATGTCTTTACTCTCTCTCAGTTTAGGGTCGTACATGCAATTTCTCCCTCTCACTCTATATTCTCTCTCTCTCCCTCACACATGCACATGCACACCCACACCCCCCCACACACACACACACACACACACACACACACACACACACACACACACACACACACACACATATGCGTATATAAATCTTAGTCACTCTCTCATTCTCTGTGTTTATCTCCCTCCCTCTCTCACATTCTCTCTCATGCATGCGATCAATCCACATTGTATCATAATGGCTCACATCAAATTATGGCATGTGTTGTAAAAAACACTTTTCTTAAATCCTAAACACCTCTCTCTCTCTCTCTCTCTCTCTCTCTCTCTCTCTCTCTCTCTCTCTCTCTCTCTCTCTCTCTCTCTCTCTCTCTCTCTCTCTCAAAAACACACACACACACATACACACACACATAATGTGAATGCTTGGGTAGCCACTTGGTGTTTTTAGAACTTTAATTTCAATGCATCGATAGCTCCCTCCCCTCCTCTTCTCTATACCTTCCCCTCCTCTCCCCAACAAATATGATACAAGACAATTCATACAAGCAATCCAAATGTACATTTATATTGTGTTAACTCTGGGAAATGTGCTTTTGCTTGTCAAATTAAGAGATAAAATTTCACCAAAGGCTTGCCATCCAAATGGATTCTATAATGGTGACTTCTCAACAAAATAAAATGTGGTTGTGCTAAGAGGTAGTGTTGGCATTGCACTGCTGGTCACTATATAGATGGTGTTGGAAAAGTTCTTCTGCTTCCAACTACAATGTGCAAGTTTTCTTCAGTGAGTGTGGGTTGGTGTATAAAAATGTTGGCATTTGCATCCATCCCAAACACTCGGAGGTACACATAGTATAGGTGCTTTCATGCCAAATACACTTTTCCTTCTACGGCACGGTCCATGAAATCCTGGCAATTACATGTTGGATTTTTTGCAATATGCACATCATAACACTCATGCATGACACTTGAGTTAGCTGTCTCTAGTTTGAAAACCTCATGCTTCAAGGCCTTCACCACTGTGTGGCCCTTCAAAATTGCATCTAGAGCCAACGCTGAGTCTATCCTTTTCCCTGCAGCTTGTGAAACACCTCTTCGATATCTACATGAGCCTTCATTAACATGCACCTCTTGTGCCGCCTTTTGTAAAACAAACCCACCACTCTCCAACATGTGGATTTCTTCTACGTTCAAATTAGTGCCTTGTGACACTAGCCATACTTGTGGAACCTTGGGTGATGCGTGTTGAATGGAAGAACAAATGTTCCATGTATGGTCTACACTATCATTACAAAACCACGTGAACTAGTGCCGCATTCTATGTTGATTTCTAGCTTTTCCTCTTCAGCTAGACCACTCCATGATGCCCCAAAATGAAGGTGCAGGCACCCCATATGATGTATTTTTTATAGGTTTTTTGCATTTTCCCTCTCTAGCTCCCAACCATCCTTGACATTGTACACGAATGCGAGCTGGAATCCTTCTTATAGCCCAAACAGTGTCATTAAGGACTGTCTCCACCACCATTTCTTCCAAACAATTTGGTCATACTGCCCTTGATTGGTGGGAATGCAAAGGGTCGTCAAAGTTTAGTTTTCTTATACCCTTTCTTCTAGGTATGTTTTAGGTCACATACTCAAGCCTGTGAGAGGCGTTGGCTTCCTCGGACCCCACTTTCCCATCAACCTTGCGTTTTCTTACTACAGTCACATTGTCCCCTCGAAAATCGGGACGTTAATGCAATTCAATTCCTCTTGCCACCTCCTCAACCATCCTTACCGTTGCTCAAGGTGTGGGGCTAATTCCTTGTTGTAGTCGACTCAAAAGCTTCTTTGCATTGGGTCTTGCACCATGGAACTTTCCGCCAAAAATGAATGCATGTCTTTTTCTGCTCTGAAGTAGAGCATTAGCCAAAGCATTGACACATCATCGTACAAGCTAATAGATCCCTTGAATCCCTCCCCTGCCAACCAACTTGCATGCATTGGCTCTGCCAAGTTCGTGGTTGGCATATGAGCAATGTCCTCCACCACCTAGACAAAAATATAGCATGAGAAGGTATGGAGTGTGAGAAAACAAATGTGCCACATGTCACATCCTACTATTACAAACTAGTCTTACCCCAATAAATTGCCGCCTCCAACGTGGATATCTGATATGCCACCAACTAAGCCAACAATCCATTGCTAGTATATTGCAATCTGAAAATTTCCTTGAGTTCCACCAAGCCCGAATGAATCAATATTGCATTGTTGCATCATCTTTCATGACTGCACACCTCCACATGCGGCATGAGAGCTTATGCTCATCTTGAAAACTCTTGTGCACATACTATGATGTGTGTACTTGGAGACTTTGTTCCCAATGAAATAAGCAAGATCTCTCCCTTCCTTACATTATGTTGTCCGGACCACCATTGAACACTGTGCAGATGGCCCTCCAATTGGTAGTTGCCTCATCTACCATGAATCCTGAAAATTTAGCGCTTGAGTGTCCACACTTCTCCATCACCTCATTCATCTTTGTCCAAAAAAGAGCTTGTGCATCTGTATCCTCTTCTTTCATCTCACATATTGCCAGATTCATCACTCTTGTACACTATAGAAACACAAGAAAGGAATGGGAGAGTAAGGATAATTATGTTTCTTAAGTTTGTGTTGTGACAGCAGAATTAGGTAAGAGAAACTACCTTGGGTCATACACATGTGCTACCATGGTGGTCCAATCATTAATGCGATGCACGTGGTCAAAGCATACCTAGCTATTGCGTAGGTCCCCACTGCCACTTCTTCGCATACGATTCACTAAGTCAACCCCTGAGGCTGGCCCAGTTGTTGACATTTTGAATATAAAGCACCCACTATGCCTTGTAAAGCTTTTGTGCTAGTTTCCTCTCCTCTTCGAGATCTGCTATGATATCCTTAAATGGTGTACCATGGTGGTCCATCTTGGTTTGTTAATCGTACTTGGTTACCATTTGTTGGATTTCATCCGAGAAATCCTACAGATCGAGCTCTTTGTTGCGTCTGCGATTCGAGCTGGTCTCTGCCATGTCTGTGGTCTCTTGTTCCACCAAGTTGTTAATGAGGTTGATCAAGTCGAGTAGATTCACTTCCCCAACGATGTCAATCATGCTCGAATGAGTAGTCTCCTTCTTCAAGCAAGATGGTAGCTCCACAATTCGTGATGTGAGCTCAAGCATTCTCAAGCCTCCACCTCCAAGCTTCATTCTCCATAGCTGCGCGCAAGACAAGAGAAGATTAGAGAAGAGAAGAAGAAGAAGAGAGGGGATGATGGAGAGCTTCTTCTCCAAGATACCTCACCCTCACACACTGTTTGGTCTTTCGACTATAACCATTTCAATCCTAAATGCCTTCATTCCTATTACCCAAAAACTATACTATTTCCCTAGACTTGGATGAACTTGCATTCAGGTCGTGCAAGGGTGACTATAGTTCATAGTTGACTCCCTTCATAGCAACAAAGTTGACAAAGAACTTAATTCCTATAATTGTGATGTGCCAATCTTTAAGCACTCTCAGTAGATTTTGAATCCATTGATGATGAGCAAACTAAAATGAACTTATTCAATAGGAGGGCTTTCCCAAGCTTTGAGTACTTCTTGGTCTACACTAGTCATGCTTTCTCCTTTATCAAGGATTGCTCATATTTTGGAGTAGCCAAAGGCTTCTAGAGAAAGAAGGACATGGTGCTCAACTCCTTCCCAGAATGTTACTGGTGCGCAGATCGGACGTTGTATGCTCGCGTAGTGAATGCCGAAAGGTCCCCAAGAACAATGAACTCTACTTTTTGCACAAGTTACAAGGTAAAAAGTATGAACGACAAGAGCAAGAGACCAATTGGGTACAATCTCCCCCCATGCCTTGTGTGAGCGCTTCACAAAGCATGTATTTTATGTATATTTCATCTTCATGCTCAATAATAGCCCAATTTACAAAAATATAACAAGCTTTTAGCTTTTGAGTTTGCTTTTACAAAAATAGAAATAAAGCTAATGGACGGTGCCCAAAGAGTCTGGCACGCCCAATACAATGTCCAAATAGAAATAGCATAACCGTGCGCCCATGCGCATACAAAATAATAATAAATAATCGATGCCTCAATAAATAGGCATGATAAAATATAGGCGTGGCACCTATCAAAATATAATCCATAAATCGAATACTCGCTATCCTCCAATGCTTTCCTCTGCCACTGCTGCTATCTCTACACATCAACTGAAGCATTCACAATCGTTAGTAAAATAATACAATTAAACCGACAAAAGTGAATACCTAGTAGTCTTCAGCTACATAAATAAATCAACTGGTTAGAAATAAATACTAACCTTAATTTATTACGAGTGCGCACTCAAAACTCATAAACGTTTATTAATTTAATATGCATTTTGTGGAATCACCCGCTATGGAATCACCCATGTACACACTAAATTAATGAAACGCCCGAAAAGGACAGGCGTCCCCATCAACTTCTCGCACAAAGAATCCACTTTGTGTATGAGCCCCGGTCATCAAAGTTTACGGAATCCACCGTAAAACCTCACGGAATCCACCGTGGCACGGAATCCACCGTGGCACGGAATCCACCGTGGAATATGCCTCCTGGCATCAAATGGGTGTCCCATGTCTGTGGTTTAGAGATAGTATATGCACGTAAAAGATCTAGAATTGTGCTGTTAGTGGCTTCTGTTTGTCCATTAGTTTCTGGAGGAAATGCAGATGAGAAATCAATCTTTGTGCCTAGGTTAGCAAACAGAGTAATCCAAAAGTTGTTACAAAATCTGGAATCACGATCTGAAATAATAACTTTTGGCAATCCATGGTCAGTAAAAACAGTTTACAAAAACAATTGTGCTGCTTGTGATGCTGTTGAATTTTTCTTACATGGAATGAAATATGCTTGTTTACTAAATCTATATACAACTGTCCAAATCATATCATGATTAGATTTAGTATTAGGTAAACCAGTAATGAAATCCATAGAAATTTGTTCCCAAGGTTTAGATGGAATAGACAAAGGCATAAGTAATCCATACTGTTTTCCATGATGTCTCTTAACTCTTTGACAAATCAAACATTCAGAAACAAAGTTAGATACATCAGCATCCATATGCGGCCAATAAAAATCTTCAGTTAACATACGTAAAGTAGATATGATACCTCTATGACCTTGATATGGGGGACAATGAATTTCATTCAAAACAAAAGATCGGAATGGAATTGTAACACACAATCTCTTTTCATAAAACATAAATCCATCATTATATGACAATGAATCAATAGGAATCAAATTATTTTGAGCTAATTTATTCCAATCAGCATGAAAAGTAATATCCTGATGATATGTATCTTTCATAGCAATCAAAGAATCAAAAGATATAACAGAAATATTATGAATGGTAGGTCTTCTACTCAATGCATCAGCCACTACATTTTCTTTTCGGGGTTGGTATTGAATGATAGGATGAAAAGTTTGAATAAAGGAGGCCCATTTGATATGTCCGTCAGAGATTTGGGGTTGGCTAAGTAAATGTCTAATACTTTGCTGATCGGTCTTAATCATAAATTCTGAACCCATTAAGTAGTGTTTCCACTGTCTTAATGCTTGTACAACTGCTAATAGTTCTTTGTCATATGTGGAATATTTCAGTTCAGAAGGTTTCAGCTTACAACTGGAATAGGCTATAGGATGATTGTCTTGCATAAGTACAGCTCCTATTCCTGATCCACTAGCATCGGTCACTACTAGAAAGAATGGTCTATTAAAGTCAGGCAACTATAGAACAGGGGCATGGGTTAATGCATGTTTCAGTAAGTCAAAGGATTTCTGTTGATTTTTGGACCAATGATAAACAATTTCTTTCTTCAGAAGTTTGGTTAATGGTAAAGCAAGTAATGAAAAATTACGTACAAACTTCCTATAGAAACTAGCAAGACCAAGGAATGAGCGTAACTCATGCACGTTTTTAGGTACAGGCCAATTCAATATTGCATCAATTTTCTTAGGATCAACTTTAATTCCATCAGATGATACAATATGACCTAAATACTCAATTTCTGTTTTAAAGAATTCACTCTTTTCAGGATTTGCATACAGTTGATTTTCTTTCAATAACTGAAAAACCAATGACAAATGCTCATAATGTTCTTTCTCATTTTGACTAAACACCAAAATATCATCAAAGAAGACAATTACACAATACTGATATTTCAGAAATATACGGTTCATCATTCTACTAAACGTAGCAGGTGCATTAGTCAATCCAAATGGCATCACTAAAAATTCGTAATGACCAAACTGTGTTCTAAATGCAGTCTTGAATATGTCAGACTTATCTAGTCTCACCTGATGATAACCAGACTTAAGGTCTATTTTACTAAATATAGCAGATCCTTGCAATTTGTCCATAAGGTCATCAACTCTAGGAATAGGATACCTATTCTTTACAGTGATCTTATTTAAAGCTCGATAGTCAATGCACATACGATAGGTATTATTCTTTTTCTTGACTAACAGAACAGGTGCACCGAATGGAGAACTGCTAGGTCTAATCAATCCTCTATTTAGTAATTTCTCAACTTGACTCTGAATTTCTTTTTGCTCTATCTGGTTATACCTATATGGTGCTTTGCAAGGTGGTTGTGTGCCAGGGATCAAATCTATCTTATGGTCTTCTGGACGTGAAGGAGGTAAACCAGGTGGTAGGTCTTCTGCAAAACAGTCCTTAAAATATGCAAGAAATTCTTTATGCCTAGGGTGCATATGACTTTCTTTTACTTGCAATTCATTCACCCAAATGAGATAAGATTTACTACTCTTGCATAATGCACGTTTAGCTTGAGTATACGAAAGCAGTGGAAAAACATTAGATGCATGCATACCATATAATGTAATAGATTTTCCTTGAAAATTAATATTCATTGAGTGTGTGGAATAGTCTATATCTGGGTTATGCTGGTGACGCCAAGGCATACCTAAAATAATGTCACTCGACTGTAATGGAACAACTAAGAAATTTCTTCTTTCAGTGTATTGACCAATTTGAATCTCTAAGTCTTGCACTTCCTGTGTACCATTATACCTAGTGCCTAAGAATGCAGCTTTGATGCGATAATGCATAGGTACAGTCTGTAACTTCAATTCCTTTACTAATTTTGCTGAAATAAAATCATGAGTACTACCGTCATCATGCAAAATAGTCTTTTCCTTTCCATGCACCAAACATTTCATAGTCAATAATGAATGTGGAGTAGGCATACCTGGTAAAGTATCGGAAGTAGTAGTAGTGTCGTCCTCATCTTCAGTGAAATCAGGTATATCTTCATGTTCGTCTTCGTCCATTGCTCCAAGGTAGTTGATATGAGCAGGTGGCTTCTTTGAATGACAATTTGCTGCTAGATGTCCAGGCTGGTGGCATTTACAGCATACTATTGGCTTGGCTTTGGTTACATTGTTTGCAATGGCAGGAAGTCTAGGGACATTAGGGTTTGGCTGTGGAATATGCTTGGAATTTTGATTAAGATTGGATGGTAATGCAGGTGGTTTTGCCCAATTCTTGCGGAAAGATGTTGAAGAGAAACGACCTGGATTAAATCTTCTAAAATTGGAATTGAATTGTTTAGATCCATAGTTACCATTGGCTTGGAATTGCTGTGGACGTCTGTCTCTACCTCGTAGCTTATCTTCAGTGTCGTGAGCTAGTGAAATGGCGTCTTCAAGGGTAGCAGGCTTGAACATGTTAACTTCAGCGTAGTAATGCCCAAGGAGTCCAGACATATACTTGCGCTTATGTGTCTCTTCAGGTACGTCTTCAAGCATGCGTAACTAGAGTAATGCATTCCAAAAACGCTCTGTATACTGAGGTATAGGCTCACGATCCCGTTGCTGGAGAAGATCCCATTGCTTGATAGCTTTCTCATGAAATTGTGGTGGAAGGAAATTCTGCATGAACTTCTTCTTGAAATCTTCCCAAGTAGCAGGACAATCTATGCTCTTGCGTACTACAGTCCACCAAAGAGATGCTCTATCTACTAAATGATTAGTGACACACTTGATTTTATCTTTTTCTGCATAGGTTTCCTCATGGAAATAGTCATCAAACTGACTAATGAATGCTAGAACAGTTTTTCCTTCTCGTATGCCATTGAAAGTACGGAATTTGAAACTTCTTTTACTTATCTTTGATTCCTTGCAGATGGTTTGAGCTTCGAGAGTTGCGTCGATGGTACGTCGAATCAAATCTTCAGCTTGAGGTTCTTCTTTGTCGGTAGACGCTCTTTGTAAATTTGCCAGTTGAGCTTGCAATACTTGCCTAGCCCTTCGTTCTTCTTCCAATTGCATCATGATTAAGTCCAGCTTTTGCTCCATCATAGGCTCAGGTAGGTCGCCTTCAGCCATAAGATCATCCATATGTGGTTCCGTCATCCTGCAAAACTCAAAAGACCTTTCTCACTCAAAATCAAGTTAGTGGGATGAGCATAGCTCAAGTTCGGGAATACAAGGCTTATGTGTTTTTGGGTATAGTTTTCTCAATCTTCGGAAAATCTGCGATTTATCCTTCGTATGCTGAAAATGCTTCAGCAAACCTGCGTATGGGTAGAGTACCTTCCAATGAATGTCGCAACAAACATACCAAAATCTAAGAAGGTAGCAAAATACAACTCAAAGCAAAGATAGAGAGAGAAAGAGAGAGAGAGGGAGGGAGGGAGGGAGGGAGGGAGAGGGAGAGAGAGAGAGAGAGTGAGTGAGTGAGTGAGTGAGTGAGTGAGTGAGAGAGACAAGAATAAGGACTCCTCTTGAATCGGTGTTGTGATGGGCGGTGATAGGGCTACAAACACCTTCTCCTCCCTCTCCTTTCTCTTTGCCTCTTGCTTCCTCCTCTCTTTACCCTTTCTTCTTTGCCTCTTCCTTTCTCCTCTCTTTGTGTCGTGCGCCTGTCAAAAAAACCCAAAAGAAACGCACGACGGGACTACTTTGAAAAGAATGACACATAAGAGTTTCTGCGCAGGAACAGTCCTTCTAGGAGTTTTGAGCACAAGTCAGTTCTGACTCCAGTTGACTAGTCTGACTTGCAGAGTTGTAGACTTATGTGACTTGCAGAGTTGCACACTTGCAGAACTTAGTCGATTTACAGAACTTGTAGTACTTAACCTGAAGATACTTGCTGAACTTGATTAAATGGGTGTGACCTGGAGTTTGTGACTTGCAGAATTGATTTGCCTTAGAGGACTTAGGGAAGTAAGAAGCTTAAGGCTTCTGAGTCGACGGCGATTTTTGAGGACAAGAGGATGTTCACGGCGCGTTTTTCGGCCCTCAGTACAGCTCGCCGTCCTTCACGATTCGATTTTTTTTGTTTAAAGCTTAAGTCAATTAACTAAAGCTTTTAAACTTTGAAGGCTTAATCTTTTTAGCTATGGAAAATATGAAGCTTATCTCTGGTTGTCCACGACTTGATGAAGGAGATGTAGGAGTGGTCCTCCGCCTCTGTAGCCCGGTCCTTTGCGATCCAATAACAGAAACAAGGGTTCTTGATCGCCAGAAGTCTGCTTGTATCGACGATTCGCGACGAGATTGACCGTAGAGCCCGATCGTTCCAGGAGCTCCGCCTTCGCACGAGATGGGTAGCGATTGGAAGCTCTTGATCTCAGCTCCACTCTGATACCACTGGTGCGCAGATCGGACGTTGTATGCTCGCGTAGTGAATGCCGAAAGGTCCCCAAGAACAATGAACTCTACTTTTTGCACAAGTTACAAGGTAAAAAGCATGAACGACAAGAGTAAGAGACCAATTGGGTACAATCTCCCCCATGCCTTGTGTGAGCGCTTCACAAAGCATGTATTTTATGTATATTTCATCTTCATGCTCAATAATAGCCCAATTTACAAAAATATAACAAGCTTTTAGCTTTTGAGTTTGCTTTTACAAAAATAGAAATAAAGCTAATGGACGGTGCCCAAAGAGTCTGGCACGCCCAATACAATGTCCAAATAGAAATAACATAACCGTGCGCCCATGCGCATACAAAATAATAATAAATAATCGATGCCTCAATAAATAGGCATGACAAAATATAGGCGTGACGCCTATCAGAATATAATCCATAAATCGAATACTCGCTATCCTCCAATGCTTTCCTCCGCTACTGCTGCTATCTCTACACATCAACTGAAGCATTTACAATCGTTAGTAAAATAATACAATTAAACCGACAAAAGTGAATATCTAGCAGTCTTCAGCTACATAAATAAATCAACTGGTTAGAAGTAAATCCTAACCTTAATTTATTACGAGTGCGCACTCAAAACTCATAAACGTTTATTAATTTAATATGCATTTTGCGGAATCACCCGCTATGGAATCACCCATGTACACACTAAAATAATGAAACGCCCGAAAAGGACAGGCGTCCCCATCAACTTCTCGCACAAAGAATCCACTTTGTGTATGAGCCCCGGTCATCAAAGTTTACGGAATCCACCGTAAAACCTCACGGAATCCACCATAGCACGGAATCCACCGTAAAACCTCACGGAATCCACCATAGCACGGAATCCACCGTAGCACGGAATCCACCGTGGAATATGTCTCCTGGCATCAGTTACACCTAGTGGTCGGGTAGGCTAGGTACTCTATTCTATGGAAGCTTTAAGGGTGTTATGATGCAAAATCTCAAATCAAGAGGACATGACTGTTGAGAAATGCGGATCTAGAGCTAATGCTAGCTATGGCGGACGAAGGTTATAAACATAAAACATGATTGAAATAAAGAATTGTAACTCGAGCGAATTTGGTTCCAAGATAGATTAACTTGGACTCATAAACACAAACGTGAGTGACACAGAATGATAGTACTATATATATTTGAAATGAGTGTCAAGTACATGCTTATATAGCTTTTTGGATAGTACCATTGTACCTCATTGTGCTTATGGGATCCTATCATCTCTTCCTAGAACATACATCATATGTCTATCTTCCATACAAAGCCACTTATGGGCAAGCCTCTTTTGGGCACACATCTAGTCTCTATGGGCATACATATCAAGCATCATTTGCTATTCTCAACACCCCCCCTCAAATGATGAGTTCCTACCCTTGCTGGCTTTTGCCCCTCCACATGATGACATGGCCCGGAAAACTAGCTCATAGGCAGCCTAGTCAAGTTAAAGCTTAAAACTTTATATATTTGATAAGGGCTTTTACATCCACAATGGGAAAACATGGTCCACTACAGGAAATTTCTTTGTTGTCAGTAGTAGCGGAAATAATTTATTTATCTTCTTCTTGCTTCTTTAGCAACCTTTGGTAATATCCTCAATCTTCTGGATGTCTTTGAACTTCTTGGACTCCTTGGTCTTCATGCTCTTTTTCTTTGTTGTGATCCTTATCCCTTTTGTTGATGTGTGGTACTTCTCTTTTTGCTTTAGTCTTCTTGATATGATCTTTGTGCTTCATTCTTTTACAAATGGATATATTGATGGGTTCATGGCCTTGTCTTGACAAGATCTCTTCTGACACAAATTTTGGGATACATGGACTTGGAATACATAATTTTTGGGATGTTGGTTTTGACTTGCTGAAGGGAATGGCATGGAATTTTCTCATAACATTGGATTCCGTGTAAGGTGCAAGCAAAACATTTCAATATTGGGAAGGTCTTACTGCAAGTGTACTCGGGCAGTGTCTAATCCCTTTTACAACATGTTTTGACAGAAGTTGAGAAGGGGACACAATGCTAGTGTCTAAAGACACTTCATAGAGTAGAGTGAGAGAGATTAGAAGCAAACATGTTTTAAAACCAAGATTAATGTGAATGAACTTTGAGTGTGGGAGAGAAGGCAATGGGGCAACGAAGATAATGTCGAGCAGGAATATGAGGAGCTACTTCAGGCGGCATGTCCTCAAATCAGTCGACTGGGGAGAGAACAAACTTGATTACCATGCATTGAAGCTTAGAGCCTCAATTCCAAGGGGAAATCCTTTGGGTAAGGACATGTTGTGGGTTAGCAGCCGTATGAATGTATGCTTTTGTATCTCTTGAGGCTAACTCGCGGAAGGTGGTGTCGCAAGTGGTGGAGACTGGACGGGAGTAAGAACGTAAATGTCCGCATGCCCAACGGTCACTGGTTAGCGATGGCGTGCTGCAGCAAATTGTCCTCTCTCTCTCTCTCTCTCTCTCTCTCTCTCTCTCTCTCTCTCTCTGTCTTAGAACCAGACAGCTGACGTAGATGTCCGCATGCCCAACGGTCACTGGTTAGCGATGGCGTGCTGCAGCAGATTGTCCTCTGAGCATGGACGGCAATAAAGATGCCACATAGAAGTGTTTGGGCATTGGGAACAAAGCTCCGAAGGATGGGAATAAGACTCGAGCTTACAAGTTTCTAGTCAAAGCTCAGCAAGGATCCTGGTCTACTGTCTTTGAAAGGTATTCTGCCTGATTTCAAGCTTGGAAAATGACTGTTCAGCTGAGAAGGTCCGAAAAGCTTATAGGAAAGTATCTCTAAAGGTTCATCCAGGCAAGATCAAGGCACCAGGAACGGATGAAGCTTTCAAGGCTGTCTCCAAGGCATTTGCTTGTCTGAATAATCCTCCTGGATATCTCGAACTACGGCTTGCTCGACACTTCTCTATACACCCTCTTCTTCTTTCTCTTCTCTTTCAAAAAAAAAAGAACACCCTTTCCTTTTTCTTCAAAACAAAGCCCTAGCTTGCAAGCCCTGAGCTTGGCCTTAAGCAGGCCCCTCTTCTTCTTCCAAATGATAGCTTTTGAAATAAGAAATGAACTTTATTACCTCTGATGTGAGCTCCAAACCAAGCTTCTTTACTTCATACACAACACTGGATGTTGGCTTGAAAAAATTGGAATAGAGACAAGCGTGCACAAGGAGAAGAACAAGACGGAAGGGGTTTAGAGTATGCAAGGAAGAAGGGAATGTTAGGAAGCTATGCTCACTAGCTATCTAGCTCAGCCATGGCTTTGATACCATGTTGAGAAATGCAGATCTAGAGCTATGCTAGCTATGGCAGACAGAGGTTATAAACATAAAACATGATTGAGATAAAGAATTGTAACTCAAGTGAATTAGGTTCCAAGATAGATTAACTTGGACTTATGAACACAATCTTGAGTGACACAGAATGATAGTACTATATATATTTGAATGAGTGTTAAGTACATGCTTATATAGCTTTTTGGATAGTACCACTGTACCTCACTGTGCTTATGGGATTCTATCATCTCTTCCTAGAGCATACATCATATGTCTATCTTCCATACAAAGTCACTTATGGGCAAGCCTCTTTTGGGCACACATCCAGCCTCAATGGGCATACATATCAAGCATCATTTGCTATTCTCAACAATGACTACATTAAAAGGATCCAAGCAATAAGATGCTTTTAATCTCCATTATGAGAATGATCCTACATTTCCCAAATAAAGAGCAAGGCTATGGGTTCAAAGAGTAGGGCTTGCCTTCATCTTGAGCATGATCCTACATTTTCCTAACAAAGAGTAGGGCTTGCCTCCATAAGGGTTCAATTTCGAACCGATTGGAATCAACTATGATCAACCTAGTTTGTTCTAGAATTAAGAAGATAGAGTATTGAAATTAGATCCTTTATCAATCAATGTGTTTACAACAACATTATTCTCTATGATCAACTAGACTTGGAGGTAAGCAAGTGGTATGATAGGCTCATCCTCAAAGTTTAAATAACTTAGAAGAATAGCTTAGTACCGATCTTGTAACATGAGGTTGTGAATGTCAAATTTCATTGAGACAACTGATTAAGTTACACTTGTTATTCAAATTGCTTATACAAAGTTTGTTTGGTGACCATGATGACACTAACATGAACATCAAGTTCCTTAATTGGGGGTCATGTAAATAATATCTTGGAAGATAATACATTTGAATGTCTCCTATTAAAATATCCAATACTTTCTCTAACTAGGGTTTCTAGCTTCGAGTGCTCATGCATAATGCGTATCCCAAGAATATGTGAGGCCTATCCCATGTCTTTTATCTCAAAGCTCTTCTTGAGCTGACTTTTCAGAGCATCCATCTCATTAGAAGCTTTCCCAACAATCAATATGTCATCCACGTAGAGTGTCAAAATCAAAAAGTTGCCATCATGAGCCATAAACACAAATCCATATCATTGTGTGTATAGCCTTGTGAACGCATAAAAGTATCAAACTTGTGGTATCATTCCCTAGGTGTCACGAGCCTTCTTCGTGTATAAACATGGATCCATATCATTGTGTATAGCTCTATGAATGCATAAAAGCATTAAACTTGTGGTACCATTTCCTAGGTGCCTACTTAAGGCCATAAAGGCTCTTTCTCAATCTTATAGAGGCGATTAACTACTGAGTGGCACGAACCACTTATTGTTTCAAGCGTTCCAAGCCGAGCACTAATGGCTACCTCTCACATAGCCTATACGCTATCCATCTCTACGGGTGTAGTGAGCTTACCTCCATGCCCGATCGAGTTACCTCCTCTCCCAAGCACTTCAAGAGCTCCATGATTCAAGTGCAAGCTTCAAGAAAGCTCCATCCTCAAGCTCCACACTCCAAGCTCCATTGCTGCGAGCAAGAGAAGAGAAGAGAAGAGAAGAGAAGAGAAGAGAAGAGAAGAGAGGAGAAGATGGAGAGCTTCTCCCCGGTCCCTCACCCTCACACACTCACTCCCTCACACTCTCACACTCCCTCTCTCAAGCACAAGCTCAAGCAAGCAAGCAAGCAAGAAGAAGAAGAAGAAGAAGAAGAAGAGAGCTACTTTTGGCCACACACAAGAATGAGCTTCTCATTCACTTTTCAACTTTATCTACAAAGTCCTAAATCCCTTTTGGGCGGTCATCCCCTTATCCCCTTTTTTACATGGCCGATCATGGCGCCTAGACCCTTTTTCCCATCGTCCTCCTATCTTCCTAGCTTCCTTTCTACCACCCATCTACCTTTACAAATGGCACGGGTGAGAGCCCAGCACTCTTAAAATAAATCATGGTGTGCCCTACGCCTTTTTTACAAAAGTATTGACTTGCATTTTTTCTCGTGCGCCTTTCTCCTTGATTTAGGACTTTTCTGCACTTCTTATGTTTCCAAGTCCTTCTTGGTGCGGCTTCGTCTTATACTTCACTTTTGCCTTGGCCTTCTTCTACTTTAGATTTTCTGGCTTTTCCACCTTGTTCGTTTGAGGGTTAACATTACTCCCCTCCTAAATGAGTGCTAGTCCCATGGCACTCATCGTCGTAGGTAGCATGCTTTGGCATGCACAGAAGACAAGGGAGAAAGTGACATCTGTGGTTTGCCTTGGAGGAGTTTTGGTGGTGGCATGGATGAAGGTCGTTGGGGGCACGTTGGTGGCCTGGTTGGCTAGTGATAGGGTTGTTCTTTGTTGGGAATTGCAGTGAGGGCTAGCACAGGTGTTGTTTTTTGGGGATTCTGCACATGACGATTCTTTAGTGGGCGTGCATGATGATGAAGGATAATAATTCAAAGTAGAGTGTTGATGAAGAGCTGATGACACTTTCGTTGGATTTTTCAATACCTGCAATTAAAAACCTCTCATATGTGGTCTCTTCTTGGGGGTAGTGCTAGTCTTCTTATCATGCATAAGACATAGTTTGATTAGTTTGGGAGACGGGTTGTAGGCTAAGAGTATTGTCATGCACTTGAAGACCCAAACTGTGTATATATTATGGTGCAAATATTATATGAGTGCACATTCATACTTAGATATTATGTAGTTAGAAAGCTGTTGGTCTGGTTCCTCGTAGCAATGGGTGGATGAAGCAAGGGTTTGATGGGGTGGGAAAAATTGTCGATGTTAAGGAGAAGTACACTTGAAGGCTTCTTGAGACATTATTTGTGATTTTGGCAACACGATATAGTATAATTGAGCTCATTGATGCCTTATCTTTGGTAGTTGGTAGTAGCTACTTGTAGTGGTTGAAGAGTACAATGTACTTTCCATGGTCTTCCATGCCTTGCTTTACCACTGTTGATTGCAATGGCACTAAGATAGAGTGCGAAAAAGAATTGTGCAAATATGGTTCAGGGTGATAGGTCTAACCATAGGCGAGACGAGCTCCCTAGGTATGTCTTGCCCTTGATGTGTCCTAAACACTTGTGGGTGATGTTAAAGAGCTAGAGGACTAGGGAGGGAGCCAGCCAACCAAGGTCACTGGACGTACCTAATTTGAAGACCCCTAGGTGATGTACTGTGATCATGGGTGCTTTTCTTTTCTTTTCTCTCTCTTTATTTTATTTTGGTTTTTTTTGTGTGGATAAAATGAATGCAACCATTGCAGTACGTTGAGGCTATCAGCCTTTCATTTGGATTGAGAAATGTGGAGATCCAAAGGCTGTGAAAAATGGATATTACAAAGATGATTGTGTTACTAGCCTCGTTGCTAGAGAAACAATTGTTGAGATGGGGAGATACACTGGAGATTTTGCAAAACCTCTTTGTACCATGCGATGTTGGTACAATTGAGGTAACAGCTGCCATGAGTACCAAGTGTAGAGTTTAACCCAGAAAGAGAGAGTGCCCCCTGATCCTGCTTTGGGTCATGCAATGTAGGCGATTAGCAAGGGTGATTTTTGCTTTCGGCAATGAGGCTTCGATCATGGGTCTTTGTGAGGTTGGTGGTCTTGCGGTGACTTGGGCCGCCCTAAACACTTTCGTTACGAATACCTGTGTTGTCCTGCATCCACTTGACACTTCGTGAGAGTATATGCAAATCACATGCATCAATTATGATGAACAGATGCCATGCAAAAAGATATTACTTCATCTAAAACCTATGGTGTGATGCATCTCATTGGCACTTGTTAAAGACATGCCATATATTAGTAGTAAGGGAGGTTTGTATAGTTGGGGGGAGCTTGCCCCTTTAATCACTTAAGGACAAAAAGTTATGGCAAGATGGCCTTTGTTAAGCAGCTTATACAACATAGGGGCTATTCTATTTGTATGAGGCGAGGTGAGTTCGAGCTGTGCCTATGAAGGGCTCCCATCAGGCCGCATAGGGAAGATATCGGTTGGCGGGACCCGAATGGTGTAGTCCCTGGTCGCAGTTGTTTCAAGAATGCTTTTAAATAATTCATCAAATTTCCTCTAGCTGCCATCTCCTCTTTCGAGCACCTAATGCCCGAGCGTCTGGCGAGGGCCTGTATGGCCAGGGTTACCACCCCCAGAGAATTCCCTTGAGCCTTCGTTTTCATGGCCTGGGAAGTTTTTGGCCTGCGTCCAGGGTGGTGTCGCTTAGGGCCTCTTTTTGGTGCGTACCTCTTAAGGGTAGGCACATAGTGCTCTGGCGGAGGAGCTTGTGCCGTATGCTCCCTCCGACGGCAAATAGCATCCTTGCAGGCCAACTGCATTGGGTGCTCCATGACGGTTACTGTAAGGAAACCTGCAAAAAGTGAACCAAGGGTTAGGCCTTGAGGCAGGATGTAATTATTCGCATGATAGGGATTAACCAGTAGATCATCAAGCGCATAGTAGTCATTCTAGAGGGACGGCCCCCGTGATAATATTCGTCCTACTTCGACCACGCGGCGTATTCCAGCCACCAGTAGTAGATCTTTGCTCACCCCAAATCACACGGATTGGTTGTGATGAACTGGGACAAGCCTCGTTTCTGGAAGGGGAGATCGGAAACAAAGGGAGTGCCCGTAGAAAGGTACGGTGCCCCGTGTACACCCTCAAAGGTGTTGGTCAAGGCTTCCCATAGTAGTCATGAGAACTATCTGCCCTTTACCCAAAGGCGAGAATGGTCACATGACTTCTAGACGTGTGGTGAGAGGATAACCCTTGGATCTTAGCCTGTCAAACCCAAAATTTTCTCTCTGCGCTTGACTATCATTGCTTGTGTGTGAGCTTGCTTGGGTATTATTTATTCACAGTCACAAAACACATTGTTCATTTATGTACAATTTATGCATCCATGTCACTTCACAAGGATAAAAACTAGTTGTAGAACTCAGGATATACTAGAGTGCGGCACATGCATCCAGTACTTGTGGCAACTTACTCTAACAATAGATATTTTGCAACATCAAGTAGCATGGTACCTTATCCGAGCCTATTCGCAACATGTAGCTCCTCCTTAGTGAGAACCTTATCAATTAGAGAGTTTTCTTGGTTGGTTTTGGCTAAGTTCATACCTTGAATGGCAGTCAGCACTCGAAAAGAAGTTGGCGCCACATAGGTTGGGTCTCTTTGAGACCAGCATTTGGCCAATCGCTCCTCTGAGACTTTCATAATTTGGGCTCCCAGTTTGACCACTATGACACGGTTTTCTAACCAACGTTTTTCAAATTGACTTTGACCCTCTGATTGTGGCTTTAGTTACTCTATCTCTAAGAGATTTGGTTGGCCAAGCACATCATTGAATGTCACAGTTAAGCGTAGTTCATTGGCTTCCTCGTCAGAGATGAGTCGCATGCATTCATGCAAGAGCCTGTCATAGTGCTTGTCGAGATGTTCTTGCTCTTCCTAGGATAGGGGAAATGGTAAGTATTCTTCAAGGTGCTCCCTAGGAAATGCGCCCATGTCTGTAAGGATGTAGACATGTGCGAACATTTTGAGCTTAGCATCCAACTCAATTAAGGTGCAACACTTCTATGCTCAATGAGGGCTTGCTCGGTTTCTATCTCATGCAAGGTTCTAGGAGTTTCCCTAGGCTTTAGCATAGTTGGGAGCTCAGGCCTAGAGGAGCAAGATTGGTCAACTCTAGGATTGCTTATGTCTTGGGGGTTTCCATGTTTTTCTTGAGGCTTTGTTGTTTTCGTGTCATGGTTCTCCTTGGATGTGACTGGTATAGATTTGTCACCCTGTTGTGACTATTGTATCCACTCTTGATTGGTCAATGTAAGTTTTGTTGTTGGTTGATTGAGTGTTGCAAGCAACCACTGATGGTGATGGTTGCTCTGACTTATGAGAACACACACGGATGTTTCTAGGGTTTCACCGCTGTTAGGGGAGATGGCAATGGGTCCCTTAGTGGGTGGACTCGATGCTTTATTCCCAAGTTCTTCCGTGCTCTTGGTCTCAATCTTCTTGGCGTCCACAACCACTTGTAACTGCTATTGTGTTCACTGTGTTCTCCTCTTGTTCATGGGCCATGAAGCTGTGTTTCTTAAAAACTCACGACCCTAAACTAGGTTAGCCATTGATGTGCTTGGTTGGGCCTTAGCACTCTCTTTCTCTGGTTGAACAGCATGTCTAGGTTGATTGGTCAGATGTGCCATCTCCTAGGTCACATCTTCGAGAGGTTTCTCCTCAAGCATAGGCTTTAGGTTCTTTGACAGTGTTGGAGGTATCAAGGATGTTGGTTGTGACACCTCTTCCACCGGTGAATGGCTAAGGACACATTTCGCAGGGGACATCATCCTGGCCAAAGGCTATGATTGTTGTGATTCCTGATTGGAAGTAGTAACTGCTAGTTTAGCGGACTCTAGCCACTATTGGTAGGCTACAGTGTCAAGTCCTTAAGTAGATCAAAAGTGGTCGTGTCTTTTGTTGCCCTTTGCACATTCACCTGCACAGATCGAGCATTAGTTGAGCTAGTCACGACGGATTGCAGAGGCATATCCTTAGGCTGAGAGCTAAGGGTGGTGTCATGTCCCACATTTTGGACATTTGGAAGCTCAGATGGAGATAGAGATTGGGATTGAGTAAGTGCACTTGACAGCTACTGTTGTGCTTCCCGTGTCTGTTTAGGGAAAGAGGGTGTAGGAGACTTGGGACTCCTAAGTGGCTTTGACACTGGCTGGACGATTTGCTCGTGGTTGTTAGATGATTCTGCCATTTGCTTTGTTGAGCAATTAACCTTACCATGAGCAATGTTGTACTTATGATGCTCGTTATCCTCTTGGGAAATCAAAGGCTTCTTGGGCACTAGTGGCTTTTGTGCACACTCGACGGGTACATATGATATTTGCTTGTTAAGCACGCTAGGCTGAGGATCTACTCTTCGAATAGTCCCATTTGGTTTCTTGGTTTTTGTGAGGGGCTCAGTCACTCCAATCTTGTTAAGTGAAGACTTGGATTTTCATCTAGATTTCCTCCTTCACTTCTTTGCTTTTGACATGATTTGGCCTTTAGCTAATAGAGGTGATTTAGCATGGGACTTTGGTACCCAAATCCATCGGTTACTTGCGTGATACCCTTGAGCACGTAGCAAAGCTTTGGATATCCATCGCGGCATTGTGTTGGCTCTCCATCGATATCTTCATCTGTGAGGCTTGGGCTTCTTTTGGTGTCTTCTATGATATTTGTAAGTCCAAAGCCTGTCCTTCGCATCATCTCCTGACCTTCTTGTTTCAAGCATGGCCTCGCTCCACTGGTTCTCTCTGTTTGACATGCGCTTATATCAACTCTTTCAACAAGTCCTTGCTCTCGTTAGTAGGCTTGCATGTTATGTCAGCACCCTCCTTGCCTTTCCCTCAAGGTTCGATGAGGTCACCCTTGCTAAAGGTTGTGACTATCCTCACACCCGTTAGTGTCAAGTGTATCATCTATGCTACACAATCAGCCTCATACTTTGTTGCCATTTTGAAGGGTCTTCCTAGGAGGGTTTCTTTTCCACAATTAGCACTATTTGGAGGAACATGAAAGAGGATAGGCAAGCTTTCCGTTTCAATAGTTACAAGGATTTTGCACTTCCCTATAAGTGCTTGTGAGTGTCCCCCATAAGGACTAAGAGTTGCATTAGTCGGTGTGAGCTCTAGTTGGCCTAGTAGGGTCCATGCGTCATAGGTCAAGATATTAAAATCAACTCCTTCATCAATGAGAGCATCGACTGTGTGCTCTCTTTTTGGGTCTTGACTTATAATTTTAAGCCTTCTGACAAATTCCCTCGAGTCCCCAACTACACAACCAGATGTGGATTCTCCACTGATGTCTTGGATCGTATGTGCAGTGCTATTCAAGGTGCATCTATTGTTAGGACTGTCATATCTAGTCATCCTCACAGTTGTAGCTTGATGTTGTTGCTTTCCGTTTTGACTAGATGCAGTCCGAATGCAACACATACGTGTTTTTGCGGTGTAGCCTGTTTATCCGTGTTGGCTAGATTGGCCCATTAACGTTTTAGGGTCTCTGTTTGTCTTTGTTCGAGTATGGGGTTTTGATTGCTCTTTTGCAAGTGAGAATCCATGCTTATGTAGAGCCATTACTACACTAGGATCTAATTTAGAGGACCTGTCATGGTGCGTTTTGAAGGACTGTTTCTAGCCAAATTTTGAACTATTTGCTCTAGATTTCAGCCCAGTGATAGATCTATGATGTGCTTTCAGCTTTATGTGGTCTCTAGGTCGGTTTCAAGGTCTACAAGTTAAAATTTATACCCAATCCAAATTTGACCCAGTAGGTTCGAATTGTAGGGCTGAATGCCTGATTTGGCCTGTTGAGGGCCAAGTTAGGTGGGCCGAGTGCAAGCGGTCCGAAGGGTGAATTTGGCAAGTCTGAGGGCCAAGTGGGCCAGTGGTGTGAGGGGTGAATTTGACTGGTCCGAGGACCGAGTGGGCCAAGTGGAAAGGGCCAAGGGCCGAGGGCCAAGTGCCAAGTTGGGCCGAATATTAAGTTCGTCCGAGTGGTCGATTTGGACAGGTCAAGTGGTAGGTATCTGAGTCGAGTAGGCCAAGGGCCGAATATAGGACTGAGGGCCAATCCTAGGACTTAGCCCAGAATTGCTTCACTCGGAGCCGAGCGCGGTGCATTTTTCTTTGGACTCCACTGAATTCGTCACGTTGAGCGATCAAGGCCTTCTTACTGATCGAGCACCTCCAAATCCAAGCGACTCATGTAGGGGAAGGTGTGGAATTACCTATGGTGGACAAAGAACTCGATGGCAAGATCGAATCAGGTCCATGCAATGAAGCCCTCTCTCCCTCTCTCCAGCTCTCCTAAAACCCTGCAATGCAAAATATGGTCTTCCTTGCCACTCTTGGCCCCTTATCACCCTGCCTATGCGTGTACTCACCTTAGACTTGCTCCCCTCACCAATATTTAACCCTTTTTTTTTTTGCCCTTCTTTTCCTTGTTTCAGCTTGTTATACAGCAATAGAAAACCCTATGCGTGCTCCAATGGAATCGAGCATTGAAGTAGGGTTTTCCCCAAACCAGTGCTTGAGGTAGATAGGTAGGAAGCGAGGGAGTTTGAAGGGGTATTCGATCTCCTTAGCAAGTAGGTTTTTGGTTTTGGACTTGGAAAAGCATATTGGAGTAGTGTAGGTATTTCCCTTATGATTTTTTCTTGCATTTAGGTAAGATAGGAGCCCCAAAAGCATTTTGGGACCTTGCCTAAGTATGTGGCATCAACCATAGACATCAATGTATCATCCCAAGTAGCCAGAAAGCATCAACAAGCAATAGGCATATGCTTTCATTGATAAAATAGCCTTCAGTCCTACTTATTTGAGTAGTAAGAATGATAGTAAAACTAACCCAAATATGGGCTCAAATCAATCCAAAAGCATTTCAATACATTGGCCAAACACTCCCCAAGTGTCCAACATCAAATGAGCATCCTGGGAGCATCACGTAAGCCAAGAGCATGACATTTTCCAGACAAATAGCATTCAAACATGTTATGATAGTAGTGATATCTATGAGAAAATTGAGCTAAAACAATGCTCAAATCAGTCCAATAGCATCTCAAACCAATGAAATATGATCCCCCAAGTATTCAACAAAACATAGGTATACAAGCATCCTAAGAAGCATATATGAGCTCTAAACATTGCAAATATTGGTTGTTCCTATTTTATGACAGCATGTTGCCTTGTTTGCACAGTTAATAGATGAAGCCCAATGACTCAAAACCAATGCTCAATGTTAATGGTCAATGCTGAGAGGAGCGATAAATAATGCCAAAGCCTTTGTCCAATGCTAAGCAAGCACAAGTGCTTGAAAATGGCCATAGTTGAAAAAAACGTTGTTGTATTTCCAGCCCTGAATACTAAGATGAATACTCCCTTAAATAAGCTCAATGTACGCTTAAGAATGCCCTGAGATAGCCAAAATAAGTCTTGAGAAGTCCTAGAGCAATGAGAGCTCAAGATGAACCTCAAAGGTGGAGCTATGGTTGCCAATGGTGAAACCCTATTGTAGGTAACTCGAATGAGAGCTAAAGCAATGTCGGATTGAGCTCAAGATCATGGAGAGGAAGGCTTTGATACCAGTTGAAGGCAGAAGCCCAAGTGGAAGCATGAGCAAGTAGAAGCAAGAGAGGTGTGAGCTATGGTGGATGGAGCAAGAGAGCAAGAGAGCAAGAGAGAGAGAGACTCAAGATGTGGGAACTCCAATAGTCACAATGTGTGACTAGCCTTCCCTTTATTCAAATGTCACTGAAAGAATAAAGAATGAAGTGACAATGATGGGCGCCTACTACTTGTAGTGTGTAGGTGTGCGGGTACTATTAGTGTAGTAATACACAAGTGGTTAGGCATAGGTACCTTTACCCCTAAAAACTATTCTCATGCATGTGTGAAAGTACATCTGATCTCATAACTTCAAAATGGTTGGTAGGGATTGACCCCACTACATTAGTTTCTAGTCAACACAATAGTTTAATAGCTTGCTAAATCTATTACTAATGAACATTGAAGCTTAAGACCACCAACCTATTACAAGGTTAAATTAGTTGGTGGACATCAGTGGCAATCCATGAGTAGCTTCCATGTTAGACCACTTCCCCTAAAGTTACTTGCTTATTGCACAAAATATCAATCTTGTGTAAAAGGAACCTAAGAAAGGCCCTGCACATCACTTTGATGGGTATCTAAGGTCCTCCTTGAGACATGCAAAGGTGCTATCAAGATTGTCAATATCTTTGGATTACAAAATGTGCCATGCCAATCAATAAAATGCTCACAAAACACAACTATAGATAAATTTCAAAAAACCTTTATTAACCAAGTCCCAACATACATGAAAACCATGACAACAATAGGTCTATGCCACTACCCAAAACACAAATGCAAAATGTCAAGGAAAAGTGAAGGAGAATGGACAAGAGCCATTTGGATGCATTGTCAAAACCAAGCTTGGGCCTTGTAGGTTTTGTATTGGGTGTCAAAAGAATCACCTCACAAATCCTATCAGAGTTTATAAACCAAAGGGCACAATACTACCTTTGCTCTCAATAACAAACAAAACAAGTCAACCTCTAGCAATGTAAATGAGTTTGTTGTCCTTAAGACATCCATTCCTAGGAATAAGAAACTTGAAAACTCATAATCCAAATAAGTGATGACACCTATCACTATTGAACCTAAGGCAAGAGTTGTCAGCAAGTCAGGCGAGTCCCCCTCTCCCCACCTCCCCTTGTTCTCTCTCTCTCTCTCTCTCTCTCTCTCTCTCTCTCTCTCTCTCTCTCTCTCTATGTGTGTGTGTGTGTGTGTGTGTGTGTGTGTGTGTGTGTGTGTGTGTGTGTGGTGTTTACACGTTCGTATGATGGTCGACTTCAAACTGTGGCGGCGCTCTCTCTCTGTCACTTCAGAGGCTGTCACGTAGAGGGAGCAAAGGCATGAAGGAGCAACACATGCAACTGAGAAAAAGGCATGCAAAGTGGAAAGGTGGTGATTGCTCATGATTAGGAGAGAAGCAAATTTGAATTGGCCGACTCCTCCTCATTCATGATTGGGAGAGGTAATCTCTCTCTCTCTCTTCAGCAGTTGTCAACATGCAGAGGGAGAAAAGGCATGAAGGAGCAACATAGGCAGCTAAGACAAAGGCATGCAAGTAGACAAGAGCTGTCTCAACAAGTCAGGTGAGTCCCCCCTTCTCTCTCTCTCTCTCTCTCTCTCTCTCTCTCTCTCTCTCTCTCTCTCTCTCTCTCTCTCTCTCTCTCTCTCTCTCTCTCTCTCTCTCTCTCTCTCTCTCAAAGCAATGTTTACACGTTTGCATGATGGTCAACTTCGGACTGTGGCAGTGCACTCTCTCTCTCTCTCTCTCTCTCTCTCTCTCTCTCTCAGTTGTCATGGAGAGGGAGCAAAGGCATGAAGGAGAAACATAGGTAGCTGACACAAAGGCATGAAGGTAGGCAGGAGCTATGAGCAAGTCAGGTGAGCCCCCCCCTCTCTCTCTCTCTCTCTCTCTACACACACACACACACACACACACACACACACACACACACACACACACACACACACACACACACATATATATATAGTGTTTACACATTCCCATGATGGTCGACTTCGGACTGTGGTGGGAGCGGCAACGATTCAATTGGTGGGCAATGAGGAGGTGACACAAGAGAGAGAGAGAGAGAAAAGAGAGAGAGAGAGGCACTCTACATGCCCCAAGGGGGGAAGAGAGAGAGAGAGACTCTGTGTGCATGCTCTCTACCACTCCCCTACTCTTGAGCTTAAGATTGTTAGAGAGAGAGAGAGAGAGAGAGAGAGAGAGTTTTGTTAGAGAGAGAAAGGCAGTTGTGTGTTTTGTTATAGGGAAAGAGAGAGAGAGAGAGAGAGAGAGAGAGAGAGAGAGTTGTGTGTGTATTTAGCTTAAGATTATTAGTTTTAGTTTAGTTGTTAATTAATTTTGTTTAGTTTGTAAGTTTACATTTTTTATTTATTGGTGTAGGATTAGTTTAGCTTAAGATTGTTAGTTTAGTTTAGTTGTTAATTAGTTTTGTGTATGAGAGAGAGAGAGAGAGAGAGAGTCTGTGTGTGTGTGTGTGCATGTGTGTTGATTATTTATTTGGTTTATTATGTTATTAGTTTGTAAGTTTACTTTTTCAATTAATTGATTTAGTGTTAGTTTATTTTAATTCTTAATTGTTAGTTTAGTTGTTAATTAATTTTGTTGGTTTAGTTTAGTTTAGTTCTTATTGTGTTATTAATTGGTTTAGATTTAGTTTAATTTAGTTGTTAATTAGTTTCATGAGAGAGAGAGAGAGTGTGTGTGTGTGTGTGTTGATTGTTTATTTGGTTTATTATGTTATTAGTTTGTAACTTTAATTTTTTGTTAATTGATTTAGGGTTAGTTTAGTTTAGATCTTGGTTGTTAGTTTAGTTATTATTGTGTTATTAGTTTATAAGTTTATTTTGTTATTAATCGATCTACGGTTAGTTTAGTTTAGTTGTTAATTAGTTTCGTGAGAGAGAGAGAGTGTGTGTGTGTGTGTGTATGTGTGTGTGTGTGATGGGAAGAGAGTTTAGTTAGAGAGAGTGTGTGTGTGTGTGTGCCATTACGAGATACATGCCTCATACCGACATACGAAGCGACGAAAATGTTCATTAAAAAAAATTGCCCCCGTCGTCGCTAAACACATCGGTATTAGTGTCTCCATAGAACCGTCACTATTGACGTTATTAACAGCATTGCTATTTGTGTCGCTAATAGCAACGATTTGTGATGCCAATAGCAATGCGTGTAGTAATTTTGTGATGCTAATAATGACAATTACAAATGAAAAAAATTGTGGTAGGACAACTTGCCTGCCAATGTAGCACTATGTGTTGTATTTACATTCTACAAATGATTACATGTTAAGTGTACAATGGTCATCAAAATGAGTGCAAAATGTACGAGAAATCACAAGACTGAAACATAAAGTAAATGTAAGATCACTGATTAAAACTCATGGAATCATGGCAAGATACAAAGGATGATAATAACATAGTATATAGAAGGTGCCTGCATAAATCATAGGACCAAAAAGGAAGAGGATGTGCGCTCCACGAATCCAAGCACGAGCTATAGATCCTCGCCATCCGAAAGCTCGTCCTGGCGCAAAGGAGTACCGAACGGAGTCTGCCAAAAAAAAAAACTACACATCAGTCCACCATACATAATGCATAATTTGAATTAAAATAGTAACTACTTACGGACAAGAAAGTTGAGTGACTTGCTGGGCCGCCGAGTGCATACAATCTATCGATCAATGCAATGAGACCATGTCTCTCTGCATATCGAGTCTCTAGGCCGATGGAATCGCGGTTTGTAGTGGAGTGCTGCGAAGAAAACAAAATACAACTGTTAGAAATATGATTGTCAATAGAAGCGATATTGTAAAAAAGAAAGCGAGAAGAACAAAAGAAAAACTTACAAAGTCCTCCAGATAAGTCCCGTGGCCGCCACTCCCAAGATGATGGACCACCCTTGCCTCCACTTGTATCCTCGCTGCCTCGCGCTGCTGTCTCCAATGTCCCGGAGAATCCATAGCCTCCTCCCTAAGTCTCTACCAGTCATCTGTGTCGAGCCACTCGGGCTTCAAGGTGCCACTCTTGAGTGCCTTGTGTGCATCCAATCATTTGCTTGACACGTACACATGCATGCACTCCATCATCCAGCATGTGGAAAACCTCTCTGCCGCGGTGGGTACTGAAAACTCCTCATGCAAGGATGCTACTATGTAGTCCTTGCTCCCCTCGAGTATGTTCTTCCAATGGTCCAAGATGTTGTGCCGAAAAACTTGTTGGCACAACTCTCTCATATAAGCCATCACCCTCCTCCCCTCATCATTCATGATCATGGCTCTTGTCCTATCATCTACAAGGTATCCACACCCCTTTGGGGTATGTCTAAGATGTGTCATCTCCCACCTACAACCATGCTCCTGGGCATAACCAGGAGACCCCTGTACATCTGGTGTACCCACGGGGGTGGTATCTCTCGGAGTAGCACCCATAGGGGTGCCACTTGCAATCATTGGAGTAAACATACCCATAAGTGTAACAAATCCTACAGGTGATGCACCTCTAACAGAACGACAAGATGGAGACACTGCATTGGTGCCTCCACAATAACCACCTAAGCCACCCTCTCTCAAACTTGCACGAGAGCGAGGAGTAGCACCTATATCTCGAGCCGACCGTGGGCTCATCGCATCCACATCTTTGCAACATCTCCCAAAACTACTCCCTCTGTCTGGCCCAAGTCTGGAGCATCGACCTCATCTATTGGAAACCAAAGCATTAGAGCGTGCCAATGTAGATCTAATAGAATGACCTGATGATGTCTAAGACAGCTTCTAGTCCACCATATCTCTGAATCGAGCCATTTGATCTGGACACATACGTGTGAATATATCTTTCAACTCCTCATCACTCATCCCTCGACTCATCGTGCTCTCCAAAATATCGTCAAAGGTCACCTGCATAGACAAAAAGTGATGTTAGCATAATCAATATAAAGATTCAAGCAAAGCACAATAATATAACTCTGAAAAAAATGATGTTACTTAAAATGCATATTCTAGAGTACCCTTATGGGCGATTCATCAATGAATTGTATAGGCAGATATTGCAAGTATAACATAGCCTATGGTCCCATGTCAATCTCCTGGCACAACTCCACATACACTGGAAGGTCAATAGACAGGTCACCACAAAAGGATGAGTCGACCTCGTTCTTGAAGAATTATTGACCTCTTATCTCTCTATCATCGTTACCCGATTCTACCTCCTCTACACACTCCAAGCCATCTTCGACCTCCACCCCTTGCAATATCAACCCCTCCATCTGCATACTATCCTCATCTACGTTGGGAACATTACTTTTATCATACACTCTGGCACTTCGAGGAGCTGACGGCACAAGATACCACCATCGAGGTTGTTGGGAGCTGGATAGAAAATTACATGTTCAAAATTACATACAAGAGAGATTCAACATTTGTGACATATACCACGTTGTAATGAAATTTTAAAAAATAGTTCATGCACTTGTTCACAATGGGCCGGCAAGACAAATGTGTCGTGCAAATCCGTCCATCTTTTTTCAGAATCTATTTCAAGAAATCCAAATGGACCTCGTCAACAGTTGCCCTGGCTCTTACCAATGCCACTTTGAACCACTGCACATCGAATATGATCATGGAGAAGCTATGGTAATCCACCATGATAACACTTTGCAAGTTCCCAAAATACTCCATCTCATCTATAATGGTGTTTGAATCTGTAGCTCGCCATCGGCTCTCTTGCTCAAACTTTGCCATGGTACCACAATCCATTGCATAGCACATTTTGTTGATGCACTTGATGCATAAATGTTGCCCACACGACCACGTCACATTTATATTTTGTATTGTACATTGAAATGGTTAGATTAGATGTCACATATAAAATCTAGATATGACAGCTTATAAAACATGTGGTTACTTTTGGACTACATCACCTCGAGAATTCCCACTCCTCAATAGAAGAGACCTCCACCCCTTCATGAGAGGCTGCGATCAAAGCTCCATGTAACCACCGCATAGACATAAACCATGGCATCTCCTCCATGCCCTTGCGACAAGTGGAAAGTACTTAAGAACTTTCTGAGGGATGGTTTGCCCTTGCAGGTCCTGTTTATACTTGTGAGCACCACACTTTGGACACGTCTCCATAATCTCATACTCTCCTCGAAACAATACTCAATCGTTGACATATACATGGGTGTTGTTGTAGTTTGTGCCAAGCTTTCGTAAAACATGTCGCGCATCATTATGAGACTCAAGCATGGTATTTCCAAGTGGTGATATATGATACTTTAGCAACCTGAAAAGAAATCATAAAACACCTTGAAAAAACACAATTGTTTTTATAATGGTGCCAAAAAGAAATCAACGAAGTGTACGTAGAAGGTACCTAAACATCTCGGTCACACTCTCATCACTCCATCCATATTTTACTTGCACACTTAACAGTGCAAGCAGTGTCTTCAGGTGAGATACTTAGCACCCATCAGGTATGGATGCTTTCTCTCCTAGCGGATTAGATGTGTTGGCATCCATGGGCATCAATGCATCTATCATTGCCTCCATCTCAGACTCCAAGATTGTAGGAAAGTCTGAAAGGCTGCCTATCTCCTCTGATATTGATGGTATAGACTGGGTCATGCCTTCCAAGTGGTAGATTGACTCAAGCACTCCATCCATTGCATGCCCATGAACTCTTCTAGCTGGCCGCAATAGGTGCATTCCTCCTTGGGATGAGAAATCACCTCCCTATATAAATTTTACGGCCACATCTAATATCAAAGTCTGAGATCGCCTAATAAATGATCTCTGATTGAAACTCATCAAAGTGTCGTACGTATTATATAGACACGTGGCACTTTCGTCTAATTGCCAGCTTACATTAAGAGTAAGGACACGAGACATGCTGATTAAGATATGCCTCACGATCTTGAACATCACGATCAACATCGCTTTCCATTTTGTCTACATTATGACAAACAATTGGTTTTTGTTCTCATTCTCTTTTTCTTTCTTAATTTGTTGGAGAAAGATAGACAAGACCAATGTCTCTGACCAAGAAACCCCAATCTTCCTCATAAGCATATGGCATATACTTATGGTGCGGTGAAGTGGATGGGTGAAAACTACAAAACTCATTTTTGTTAGATGACCAATTATTATTAGGATTCTTTGATAGCCACGTGCAAAGAGGGCAGCTCTAACTTGACATATAAGACTGCTTCTTTACGATACAAACTGAAAAGGTATCCATCCTATAACAGCCTTATTGGAGGTTCTGTATACCCAGAAGTCGATCATCCCAATCACAGTGATCTGTAGCAATTATCCTCATTAGAATCAAACCAAGGATACGATTGGTGACTTCGACTTGGCCGTGGCTCTAGGGTAGTAAGGTGTGGACTTGCAATGGCGAATCTTGTATAGACATGTCAATTCTTCCATAATCTTGTTGAGGAAGTGAGTACCCCTGTCACTTACTAGCTCTAGGGACCACAAAAATGGGCGATGACGTTCTCGTACACAGGAATAGGGCCACGTTGTTGCCATCGTCCCGCTTGAGAGCTTTGGCTTCACACCACTTCGTCACATAGTTCGTATAAACCAAAATGTATATGTTCTGCTTCCTTCTAGTTGGCAGATTGATCAGCCCCATGAAGTCAATTCCACACTTCTCAAACGGCTTTAGGGGAAGGATGGGCTGTGATGGCATGGTGCTAGTTTTGTGGTAGGTTTTCCCATCCATTGACAAGCATCACAACATTTGCAATAGTCATGGGCATCCTTGTGGAGGGTTGGCCACCAATATCTCGCAAGCAGAGCCTTTCCAACTGTTGCTTCTCCTACAAAGGGGCTCGTCATGACATGCTTTTAGAACTATCCCAACCTTATCTTCTTCCACACATCTTTGCAGTACTTCATCCTTGCCTCTCTTGTACAAAGCGCCACCTAATAGGGTGTAAGGGGTTGATTCCAACAGAAACTTCTTCTTGTCACAACTGGAGATACCAAGAGGATATTGTTGAGTAGTCAAGAGGTTGGCTATATCTACATATCATGGGGTTATAATTTCAACTAGAAAGAGGGAAGCATCAAGAAGGTCTAGTCATCCTATTCCTCTTCATCACTCTGAGGAGGGATTTGTGACAAATGATCAGTCAAGACATGGGAGCGAGTGTGTTTAGTCACCACTTCAAAGTCCAACTCCTGGAATAGAAGAAGCCATCTCATCATTTAGCCTTTCACATCTACTTTGTTCATCAAGAAGGACAGGGCCTCATGGTCCACATAGAATTTGAAATGCATTGATAGTAGGTAGTGTCGAAACTTCTCCAAGGTGAACACCATTGCGAGGGATTCGAGCTTCATCATTGTGTAGTTTCTTTTTTGATCAATTACCTTTCAGTTTGCATAGTAGATATGTTGATCTAACTTTGAGAAGCCCTTTTGACATGAGATTGCTCCTAACCCTTCGACAGATGCATCAATGTGCACAAGGAACTCCTTTGTCCAATCAGGAGGTTGAAAGATGGGTGCTTCGATTAAACATTGCTTTAGGGTATTGAACGCCTCATCACAACCAATGGTCCACGCAAACTCTACATCTTTCCTCAAGAGCTTATGGAAAGGGACTACCTTTGTTGCAAAGTGTGCAATAAATCTTCTATAATAGCCCACATGGCCAAGGAACCCCTTTAACTATTTGAGGTTGGTTGGCATTGTTAGAGCTACAATCTTCTTAGTCTATGTGAGGTCTACTGCTATCCCTTGTGCAGAGACAATGTGGCCCAAAAGAACTCCTGAAGAGACTTCGATTGTTGAGATTGAGAGAAATCCCATACTCTGGACAAAGCATAGCTCCACGTGTCCCCAATGCTCAAGAATTAGGCTATAGACACAGAAGTCATCTACATATATCTCAATGAAATCATACAGATGATTTTGGAATGCGACCATTATCACTCTCGTTGAAGGTAGCAAGAGTGTTATAGAGCCCAAACGGCATCACTCTATAAACATAGATTCCCCGTTCTATTGTAAAAGTTGTTTTGGATTGAGCTTCCTCTACGATTTGGACTTGGTTGTATCCACTGAATCCATCCAAGAGAGAATAAAGCTTATGTCTAGCCATTGTGTCCAACAGTTGGTTTTTAAAAGGGACAGAGATATAATCCTTCTTAGTCTTAGAGTTTAGATTTCAGAAGTCTACACATATTTTTAGCTTTCCATTCTTCTTGGATACTACCACGATGGGCAAAACCCATTTACTGTGCTGGATAGATAAATTCAGCTTTAAGGAGCTTCAACAATTCGACTTTCACGAGGACGGAGTAATTTGGATTCATGCGTCTCTGTCTTTGCCTTACTGTGCCTCCAAGAATGTCACACAAGAGGAGCCATCTAAGTTTTGCTTGGGCTATAGGACTGGTGATTGTTGGCAAGGTGCATCGTCATTATCCTCTCTTGAGAAGGGTAAATTTGGGTGACAAGAGCCATTACTAAAGGAAGGATTATTCTACTTAATCCATTTCTTATAGATATTTTACATATAATGCAACTCATTAACAAGTCCAAAGGGTACCATAGTCATTTTGTCCAATAGCATGGGGTCTTCAACTTCTGTAACCTCTAGGACTTCACACTCATTTGTATCCTCTTCAGGTAGGATAGATTTTTCCAATTCGCTTTCATAATTATCTTCTACACTATCATCATCGTCCTCTTCAGATGTTGTCTCTACCTTTGTAGGGGCTCTGTAAGAGAAGAACAAATTCTATGTGTTGTCTTCTGCCTGTGCTTTTGTATCTGGCTCTACTCCTATTTGTCTCTATCTATGTCTCTGGTTCTGCTACAGCCATGTAACAAGGAGAACAGTACATCCATGTCTCTATCTCATTGTTGGAGGTGACTTCTGAAGTCTTTTTGGGTTCAGATGGGAGGTATTGATCCCATTGACAAAGACTTTGCTTCTTTCAAGAGTTGGCTTATAGTGCCCACCATTAGGGACTGTGCCTCTATTTTCTTGGAAAAGATCTATCTGATAGCTTCTTCATCTCCTGATGTGCAATCTATTACTTCGTTGGAGGAATTTATGACGACTTCAATGGAAGGTGATCCATTACCTTTTTTTGAGCCATACAACTTCAGCACCACTTTGTTTGGACCTCTGCCTAGCGTTGGGGTTTCTTTAAACGAATCCATTTGTGCTCTTGCTTCAAAAAGCCATGGTCTTCCTAGCACATCATAGGATATGAAGTCCTGTAGGAATTTGGTTTTACCACTAGATAGGTCAGCGAATAATCTCTTCCTATGAGGGTTGCCTTCACATTGGAGAGAATGCCCAAAGGCTTAATTCTCCCTTGGTTTGCCAGTTTGATAAGCCACTACATAGGTTGCATACCTTGCAAGCCTAGATCCTTCATTATCACATCCATCGTTATGTTCAATGATGAACCTCCATCAATCAATGCATCCGCTATAAAACATCCTTCAATCCACATGCCAATCTTTGGGGTACCACAATCCAAGAAGGTGTTAGCCACATCCACTTCTTTCACAGGCTCTAGGGCTTTATTAGACTTAGGGACAATGGTAGGAGCAATCCTTAGGCCTCTTCTTCTTATCAGCATGCTTTTGAACTTCTTACGACAGCTAGGAGATAACATTAGCAACTCTCATAATGCTAGGTTTGGTTTAAAGGTGTCTAGGTTTTTGACCAGGTTGTACTCTTTGATATGATCCGCAAGCTTTTCCAATCGACTAGGGAATCGAACAACCCCCACTTTTATCTTTCCTCTAACAATGGCAACATCTACACTTCTTCTATCACTGGGGATACTTCTACATCATCTACCTATTGGACCTCTAGTCCTTTCTCTATAACTAAGTATATATCCTTTTGTAGTATTGGACGGCTTTGTACCATACCATTTTGTTCCGTATGATTCTGTTTCTCCTTGGGAAGATTGAAATTCACTATTTTGGTAGAGGGAATATTCTCTTTTGCAACTACGGGTTTTGTTTTCTTGACATACATTATTGTGGCAACTTCAAATTCCACCAAGTTGGAGGCAGGTTCTTAGGTCTTTTGTTGGGTATCAGAGTTGGTAGCTTTCACAAGAGTTGGACTACAAGAGTCTTTTGCAGTGTGGCCTTCTCTTTTGCATCAACTGCATAATGTTTGTAGTCCATGGACCTTCTAGGGTTTGGACAGTTTGGTGAGATATGTCATTTTTCTCCGCATATGTAACACTCCACTTTTGATCTCTGGCCGCCGCTGAACTATCGTCCTTTGTAACTCTGAAAGAGAGACCACTGAAATTAGAACCAAACTCTCTAGGCCTTGATCTGATATCATGGGTAGTCATCTTGGATTCCAACAAGTTGAAATTTTGCTTCTTTATCTTTCATGCATCTCCTTCAAAGAGCAAAGGCCCCATGAATAGTTCGTTTTCAGGTATATTAAGTGGCTAAATGTCCTGCTTGATGGCACTTTCTGCACCATATATTAGATCGCTTTTCATCTCTTCCACCTGTGCAGGACTGGATATATTGGCGATATTCACCTTTAGCATTTGCAGTGCAAAAGCTCTGTCTTGATGCTTGCAATTGAATTGGACAGATAGTCCTTCAAATTGTCTCCTCCTAGAGTACTTGTAGTAGGGTTTTGGGAAGCCTCTATAATTACTGCATAGACTGGTTGGGTTGATCCAAAGGGTCCTCTGTTCTGTTTCTGATTCAAAGCTCCTATTGAGATTGGTGGTTGTTGGTTCCAGTTGATAGGGTTCCACTGTTATTGTTGAGCCGCCATTGGGGGAATTGTTTGAGGCCACTGTTATTGTGGTTGAACCATCATTTGAGATATTGCTATCTGCAGCCATTATGGATTCGGTGCACTGTACTACTGGTCCGTGGGACTATATTTGGTGGATATACCATTCCTCGCATGGAAGGAGGTAGGACTCCTCTTGTTGATGTCATTGACAGCCTTGCTTCAACTTCATCATATAGTCTTGCACTTTTCACTATCGCTTCAGGTTAACTAGTCTTCTCAATTCCATAAACTACGAACTTCTAGTTGTAGGCCTCTAAGAAAAAATCCATTCTAGATGCCTTCTTCCAAGTGATGGTTAGTCCATCTCTTCAGTATGGATTCCATTCTAAAGACATATGCTTCCACCCGTTCTGACTTAAGTTCATGAACTCCTCTCGCATTCGCTCTTCAAAACCTTCACGCCTGAATTTAGTGGGAAATGCAAACTTCAGGTCATCCCATGTGCCAAAAGTTCATACTACTTTTCTCTTATACCACTGGAATGCCACACCTTTGAAAGTGGCAGGGAATATCATCAACCAATGCTCAAGGGTTCTTGCATTGTTGAGTACGCACACTACCATAAACTTAGCTACATGAAAATCAAGGTCTTCATTGTACTCTCCCTTAAAGATGGGCAATGTGACTACATTTTCTAGCCTATCATCAATATTTCTAGGATGGATTTGACTAGGAAGGGGACCTTGAGTTGCCATGGAGACTTTTGTGAAGAGTGCTGCAAGGACATCAAAGGAGGTTTTTGTTGCTAGCATGTTCTTGCAGCTTTGAATTTTGCATTCTCTCTTCTCACGTACCTCTGGAATCATTCTAGTGCTTGCCTCTTAATTGTGTCATTCATTAGGAAATTAGCTCCACCCAGTTTGTTTGTAGCCAACAGAATAGAATCAAAAGAGCTTTAGTCTCCGGAGGACTCTCTTGCCAACATTTCTGTACTTCCATCTTTTCAAAGTCTCTGAATTCAGATTTCTTTCCATTACAAAGGGGAAGATATTTAGTTCTGAAAGTATCAAAACTCATTCTTGTAAGGATCACCATAGTGTCATTGTCTTGATAATACCAACTTCAAAGGGTTTCAATAGCATAGGTTATGGAGAACACTCTGTCTACTACCTTCTAGTGGGTTATTAATAGGACAAACAGAAGGTTGCCAGTGCACCAAGCATCCCACGTATCTTGTTGTTTAGCATCCATGAACAGATTTCAACTCTTTTCCTTTTCGTTCTTGTGAACTTCAACTAACCATGACTCCTAAAGCTTTTGCACAATCTCCCACTTGATGATGTCTAGAAATTTTTCAATGAAGACCAAATTTCTAATGGATGGTCATTCTCTTTGTTTTTGCTTCTTTTTTCACTTTTGTGGGAAACAATTGGCTACTATGATACAACTTTCTATAGCTTTAGAGGAGAGTGGGATCAATCTGTCACATAGAGCCCGCATCAAGATAGTCACATGCTTCTGCCATTGAGGGATGCAATTCTTATAGAAGGTGGCTTTGGCAATGAAGATCACCAATTCTTCAACAATTTCAAGGATTCTCCAATCTTCCATTGCTTTTCTTCCTCTTCAATAGTGCCACTTCTTCCATTTTCAACCTCTGTTGGTGCTTGTTAATGGCAGTTTTTTCCAGCTACACACTAAAAACATGGAGCCCTTTAGAGGAACACCAAGAAAATGGCAAATCTACTGCAAGAAAATCTATCTTGTTTCATCAACAAGCATCTCCTTCATATTTAATCAACCACAAGAAGAAAAACAACACCAATCTTCTCAAATCTTCATGCAACTTCATATAACAATTCTCCCACGGATTTATCACAACAAACCTTCAACATATTCTTCATCAAAAGAACAAGGGAACACAAATGAATGCTCCAATTTGAATGGAAATCATCACACAATATTCATCTTCAAGAGCTTCATGTTGAGATATTTGCAATCACACCTATTGTAGCCTCTCTGTATGAGGCAGTTCTGGGCTTAGAACAAGGGAACACAAATGAATGCTCCACTTTGAATGGAAATCATCACACAATATTCATCTTCAAGAGCTTCATGTTGAGATATTTGCAATCACACCTATTGTAGCCTCTTTGTATGAGGCAGTTCTGGGCTTAGGACAAGCAAGCAGGCTGAATCCCATATTCATAGAAAGGGAAAACTACTACCATCCAACAACTATAAAGCATTGTACTTGACTACCACTTTTCAAATGAATGAATGCATGATGATGCTTTTCTTTATCACAGTTAGTGTCTATCTTGTACTTGTCAATCCAATACTCAAGATTGTGTTTATGAGTCCAAGCTGCTAACTTGGAACCTAATTCACTTGTGTAACAGTTGGTCTCTACTTGTCTATGTCATCACTTCAACAAGAATGGCCCGAGCTTGGTCACAAAGGACCTTCACTTCCTGCTCTTACAGGGGGTTGCACTCCAACAATTGCTGTATTTGTCTATCCAAATCCCCATAGGTTGGCATGGCCATAGAGACAGAAATCCCAGAGCTCCAAAGAAGTCCCAAGCTCCACCTTTCAAAATCTCAGAGATCCAATTGAGAAGGGCGTGTCACATGAAACAGAGCATGGCATGTCACGTGGAACGAAGCAAAGCATGTAAGCATGACCGCTTCTTCATGAAAGTTGTTCTAAAGTGGGAATTGAGCTGAGAGGCTAACTCAACTAAGAAGGTTGGATATGGGGGTGTGATCAAAGGGAAAGAGAGAGAGTAGGTGCGGTGCTTGCTGCAACTACATAGAGGGGGTGCCATTTTGATGTTCAAGAAGAGTGTTCGGGCATCAATAGTAGTCTCTACAGGGCCATAATTGTTAGAGAGGGGACCATCTTCATGCTGAAACAAAAAGGTAGCTCATCGGCTGTTATTCGGGGGGATTGCTGGAAGCTCTAAGGAGGGTGTGTGGATGAAGTGTGCCATCTCTGTAGCTATTTCATGATGAGAGTAGTATTCACAAAATTAAGTGATTGGTATGCGAGAAGGAGGTTGTTGGCCAAGATCTCATTTACAGCCTATGCACAATAGATACACGGTGTCAAAGAACACATATGGGATGCATTGGTGCATGTTCTTGGAGAGTATTTGTTGCACAGAATGGCTGTCTCCACTGTTCCAGTCCCACAACATGCCCTCCTTATCTTAGTAATCCATTTACTTGTGGGTCCTTGATGATGTCCAATAAACCCATGTATATGTCGAAATAGGTAATCTTGAGATCTGAGTAGCTGGCTACGAATTGATTAATGGAGGAGTTAAGGGTTGTATTGTAGGCATTGGCTACCTGGTTAAGGCTCTCCACACACCCTGAAGAAGTGCAGTTCATTGTAAACTTCAAAATGAACACAATGCCTTTGATGAAAGAGCATTGGTTTTTTCCCCTCTATTACTACATGTTATGTGTAAAGCTCTTGTACTGTGAAAATGAGATGAAATGGAAGAGAAAAATGAACTGTTGGTGAAGCCATTGCAAATCAGAAAACTATTGTTGTGACTTGATATGGAGGTCATAGAAAGAGCACACCATGAAGCTACATCTCTTTTAACTGAAAATGTAACTAGTTCACAATTGGAGATTTCACATTGTTGCAGAGTTGAACTAGCTGTTTTGGAGGGCCCCTAAAAGGCCAAATTTATGCCATTTTTGGGTGCCATTTTAGAGGCCAAAAATTTGCATAAAAATTCTAGAAAAAATTGTGTAGCTTTAGCTTGACTCAAACTTCATTCCTTGCAAAAAATTTGTAGAAAAACAACAAGGAAATTGGTCGATTTTAAGCCTATATTTTGGGTCATATGAGCACTATTTGAGCTCCGTTTTGGATGTTTCTTGCTGGACAGCCAATGTATGATGTATGGGCATCATGTATGAATGTATATGATAGCATTAGAGCTTATGTATAGTAGCCATTCTCTTGGAAGGGAATTACATGAAATTTTTGGGCTATTTTGGTGCATTTTTTGTCTCGGGTTGACCATTAGGTAGTGGATTGGTTCATGTTGCTGAATGCTTGATTGGGACAGCACATATTGCTAGTTTTCCTGAAATTGTAGCCATCAAAATGTAAGACACAACTCAAATTATCAAGATTGTTGGACATAAATTGACCAAGGATAACTATAGTGTCTAGTCATATAGGATGGATAACTTTTTGATGGGGAGAGGTATTTGGGACCTCATTATAACTTTTTGATGGATAACTTTTTGATGGGGAGAGGTCTTTGGGATCTCATTATAGGGGTGATGATGCATGTCCAGAGCTTCTTGAGGAGTCTAGAGAAGAGCAAAAGAAGGCATACAAGGATTGGACTGGAAAGAAAAGGAAAGTTTTGCATTGGATCTCTATATGCATATCATGGACTTTGATTCCTCATATCAAGAAGGCAAACACTTGTAAAAAGGCATGGGAGATCATTGAGAAAATGTATGGGACACGTAAGAGGCAAGGAAGATACAACTTAAGCAAATATTGCATGGAGCATGGAGAGAAAACCGCACTATCAGTGACTATGTTGCAGAGATCAAACAGGTTACAGAAGATCTTGCATCTATAAATGCACCATTGGATGATGATGACTTGGTTTCAATCACACTTAATGGACTTGGCCTAGAATCTATTTCAGTTAGAGGAGGCTCTATGCCAGACTGTTAACTGTCAGACGAACAAAGTGGAAAATCTGGAAAAGCTAAAGCACAAGACAAAGGCCAAGGCAAAGTGAAACGGAAGACGAAGGCGTGTCAAGAAAAATCCAGAAACACAACAAGCACAGAAAAGTCCTAAATAAGGGAAAAAGACGCACAAGCAAAAGCGCAAGTCAATACTTTTGTAAAAGAGCGCAAGTGCATCATGATTTAATTTAAGGAGCGTCGGGCTCTCACCCGTGCAATTTGTAAATGTAGACAGGCAGTAGAAAGGAAGCTAGGAAGATAGGAGGACAATGGGAAAAAGGGCCTAGGCCATGACCGGCCATGTAAAAAAGGGGACAAGGGGATGATCGCCCAAAAGGAATTTAGGGTTTTGTATATAAAGTTGAAAAGTGAATGAGAAGCTCATTCTTGTGTGTGGCCAAAAGTGGCTCTCTTCTTCTTCTTCTTCTTCTTCTTCTTCTTCTTCTTCTTCTTCTTCTTCTTCTTCTTCTTCTTGCTTGCTTGCTTGTTTGAGCTTGTGCTTGAGAGAGGGAGTGTGAGAGTGTGAGGGAGTGAGTGTGTGAGGGTGAGGGACCGGGGAGGAGAAGCTCTCCATCTTCTCCTCTCTTCTTCTCTTCTCTTCTCTTCTCTTGTCTTGCTCGCAGCAATGGAGCTTGGAGCGTGGAGCTTGGGGATGGAGCTTGCTTGATGCTTGCACTTGGATCGTGGAACTACCAGAGTGCGTGGGAGAGGAGGTAACTCGATCAGCATGGAGGTTAGCTCACTACAGTCATAGATATGGATGGCGCGTCGGCTATGTGAGATGTAGCCATTAGTGCTCAACTTGAAACGCTTGAAACAATAAGCGGTCCGTGGGTCTTGGCGATTGAGCGTAAGCTCCCACATTTTGGTTCCGTTTTGCCGGGACCAACGGATTCAAGCCTTGAGCGCTTGCGCGCTTCGAATTGACCATTGAAGTAGGGTTTTCTCCGAATCAGTGTTTGAGGTAGATAGGTAGGAAGTGAGGGAGTTTGAAGAGGTATTCAATCTCCTTAGCAAGTAGATTTTTGGTTTTTTGGATTTGGGAAAGCATGTTGGAGTAGTGTAGGTATTTTCCTTGTGATTTGGATGCATTAGGGTAGGAAAAAACAAAGAAAAACAAGCATCAAGGTTTCTGCTGTCATAACAGGGCATGAGGGTTTGATTCGGTTGCTGATTTGTATTTTGAAGTTTATTGGCTATTCCAGGTATATACAACTCTCCCCCTCCATCCACAGCTTTGATCTAGAGATGTGTGTGATGGGCCGTAATCTGAATTGTGTGATTCGAGCGATTTATCGTTGCGCCTGCTAAAGTCGCACCACGCTCTGCCTGTTGGAGTGATAGCGATTCTAGGCCAAGTCCCAGAATTGGCCCTTGGCCCACTACCACTCGGACCACTTGACTCGGCCCATCTGACTCGTCCTTCAGCCCACTCGGCCCTCGGACCATTCGGCCATTCGGCCCACTACACTTGGACGCCTTTCACTCAGCCCGTCTGAATGAAGCATTCGGACTAACTTTGAAATTTTTCCCTCGACCGTGCCGACTCGGCCTAACCCCACTCAGACAAGTTGACATTCGGCCCGTGGCCGAATTCACCACTCGGCCCTCGGCCCACTTAACTTGGCCAACCTGACTCGGCCCTCGGCCCACTTGGCCACTCGGCCCTCGGACAACCACACTCGGACTAGCCAAATTTGACATTCGAACCAGTTACATTCAGGCCTTTTTGATTCGGCCCTCGGCCCTAGGACGGGCCGAATCAAGCATTCGGCCCCTGCAATTCGAACCTATTGGGCCAAATTTGGATTTTTTCAAATTTTAACCTATAGACCCTGAAATTGACCGAGAGACCATATAGAGCCAAGACCATATCATAAACCGATCACTAGGCTGAAATCTAGAACAAGTAGTTCAAAATTTGGCTACGAACCATCCTTCAAATTGCACATGGCATTTACTGTAACGGCCCTGCGGGCCAGGGGGACTGCCCCCTCGGACTCCCTCTGAGGGGGCTCTGCCACCTCCGCACCTCCCCCAAGTAGGTTGGAGTGAAAATGCGCGCCGTGACAAGTCCTTCAAATTCAATCATAGTGAGTAATGGCTCTACACAAGCATGGATTCTCACTTGCAAAGGAGCAATCAAAAGCCCATACCCGAGCAAAGACAAACAGAGACCCTAGAACCTCAATGGGCCAATCTAGCCTACAAGGGCAAAAAGGCCATATCGCAAAAACATGTATGTATTGCATTCGAACTGCATCTAGTCAAAGCAGAAAGCAACAACATCAAGCTACAACTGTGAGGTGACTAGATATGATAGTCCTAACAATAGATGCACCTTGAATAGCACTGCACAGACGATCCAAGACATCAGTGGAGAATCCACATCTGATCGTGCAGTTGGGAACCCAAGGGAATTTTTCAGAAGGCTTAAATTTATAAGCCAAGACCCAGAAGATGAAGACATGGTACAGCCTGCTTATCTTAGGGTCAAACTCACTGCAAAAAGAGAGCACACTATCGATGCTCTAATTGATGAAGGAGTAGATTTTAATATATTGACCTATGAAGCATGGACCCTACTAGGTCAACCAGAGCTCACACCGACTAATGCAACTCTTAGCCCTTACGGGGGACACCCACAAGCACTCATATAGGGAAGTGCAAAACCCTTGCGACAATTGAAACTAAAAGCTTGCCCATCCTATTTCATGTTCCTCCAAATAGTGCTAATTGTGGGAAGGAAACCCTCCTAAGAAGACCCTTCAAAAGGGCGACCAAGTGTGAGGCCGACTATGTAGCACAGAGGATATACCTGACACTACCGGGTGTGAGGATAGTCACAACCTTTAGCAAGGGTGACCTCATCGAACCTCGAGGAAAAGGCAAGGAAGGTGCTGACATAACGGTCAAGCCTACTAACGAGATCAAGGACTTGTTGGAAGAGTTGATACAAGCACATGTCGAGAACAACGAGAACCAGTGAGTGAGGCCATGCCTGAAATAAGAAGGTCAAGAGACAATGCCAAGGACTGGCTTTGGACTTACAAATATCATAGAAGACCCCAAAAGAAGCCCAAGCCTTAAAGACGAAGGCATCGATGGAGGGTCAGCACAACGCCGCGATGGATATCCAAAGCGTCGCTACGTGCTCAAGGGTATTACACAAGTAACTGATGGATTTGGGTGCCAAAACTCCTTGCTAAACCTCCTTTGTCCAGATCGTATCAAGAGCAAAGAAGCATAGGAGGAGATCTAAACGAAAAACCAAGTCTCGAGTCAAAAACATTGGAGTGATCGAGCCCCTCACGGTCGAAATCAAGAAACCAAACGGGACTAATCGGAGGGTAGATCCTCAGCCTAGCATGCTTGACAAGCAAATATCAGATGTAATCATTAAGGATATGCAAAAGCCACTAGTGCCCAAGGAGCCTTTGATTCCCCAAGAGGATAACAGGCATCATAGGCACAACACTGCTCATGGCAAGGTTAAATGCTCAACGAAGCAAATGGTAAAATCATCTAACAGCCACCACGAGCAAATCTTCCAGCCAGTGTCGGAGCCACTTAAGAGTCCCAAGTCTCCTACACCCCCTTTCCCTAAACGGACACAGGAAGCACAACAATAGTCATCAAGTGTAGCTGCTCAATCCCAATCTCTATCTCCATCCAAGCTTCCAAATGTCCAAGAGGTGGGACATGACACCATCCGTAGGTCTCGGTCCAAGGATATGCATGTGCAACCTAATGTGACTAGATCAACTCATGCTCGATCTACACAGGTGAATGCTCAAAGGGCAACAAAAGACACGACCACTTCTGATCACCCTAGGGACTTGACACCGCAATCCACCAAGAGTAGCCAGCCCACTAGACTAGCCGCTACTACTTCCAATCAGGGATCATAGCAGTCACAGCCCTTGGCCATGACAACAACCCTTGCGGAATGTGTCCTTAGCAGTTCACCTATGGACTAGCATCGTTGACAACTCCAGCACTTCCAAAGCACCTAAAGCCTACGCTTGAGGAGAAACCTCTCAAAGATGTGGCCAAGGAGATGGCGCATCTGACCAATCAACCTAGCAAGGCTGTTCAACAGGTCGCAAATACGTCCCATGAGGACACACCAGAGAAAGGGAAAGTTGAGGCCCAACCAAGCACATCAACGGCGGCTGACCTAGTTTAGGGTCCTGAGTCATTAAGTTGTGCACCTTCACTGACCAAGAAAAAGAGGAGAAAACAACAAAAATAATAGCAGTTACAGGTGGTTGTGGATTCCAAGAACATTGAGACCAAGAGTGTTGGAGAGTTGAGGAATAAAGCATGGAGTCTATCCACCAATGAACCCATTGATGTCTCTCCTAATAGCAGTGAAACCTTAGACACATTCGTGTGTCTTGAAAAATCAAAGCAACCATTACCATCAACGGTTGCTTGCAATACTCAATCCACCATCAACAGAACTCACGTTGACCAATCAAGAGTGGATACAACACTGTCACAACAGGGTGACAAATCTATACCAGTCACATCCGAGGAGAACCATGACACAATAGCAACAAAGCCTCAGGAAAAATGCACAAACCCCGAGAGCATAAGAAATCCTAGCATTGACCAATCTTACTCATCTAGGCCTGAGCCCCAAGCTATGCTAAAGCCTAGGGAAACTCCTAGAACCTTGCATGAGATAGCAACTGAGCAAGCCCTTGTTGAACATAGAAGTGTCGCAGAATGCTTAACCGAGTTGGATGCTAAACTCAAAGTATTCGCACGTATCTACGTCTTTGAAGACATGGGTGCATTCCCTAAGGAGCAGCTTGAAGAATACTTGCCATTTCCCCTATCCTGGGAAGAGCAAGAACATCTTGATCAGCACTATGATAGGCTCCTACATGAACACATGTGACTCACCTCTGACGAGGAAGCCAACGAACTATGCTTGACTGTAACATTCAATGATGTGCTATGCTAACCAAATCTCTTAGAGATAGAGCAACAAAAGCGACAATCAGAGGGTCGAAGTCAATTTGAAAATTGTTGGTTTGAAAACCGTGTTGCAATGGCCGAACTAGGAGCCCAAATTATGACAGTCTCAGAGGAGCAATTGGTAGTCTCAAAGAGACCCAACCTATGTGGCACCAACTTCCTTTCAAGTGTCGACTGCCATTCGGGGTACGCACTTAGCTGGAACTAGCCAAGAGAACTCTCTAGCTGATAAGGTTCTCACTAAGGAGGAGTTACATGTTGCCAGTAGACTCGGACAATGTGCCACGCTACTCGATGTTGCAAAATATCTATCGTTATTGAGTAAGCTGCCACGAGTACTGGATGTGTGTGCCACACTCAAGTTCTACAATTGGTTTTTATCCTCGTGAAGTGACATGGATTCATAAATATGTACATAAATAAACAATGAATTTTGTGACCTTGTATAGATAATATCAACACACATAGGCAATGATAGTCAAGCACAAGGAGAAGAGTTGGGTTTGACGATAGGCTAAGCTTCTTAGGTCCTCCTCTCACCACACATTTGGAAGTCATGTGGCCATTCTCGCCTCTAGGTCGAGGGCATGCAACCCTCATTACTGCCATAGGAAGCCCTGACCAACATCTCTGATGGCGTAGACGGGGCACTGTCCCTTCCTGTACACCTTTCCCCTTTCCAGTCTATCCTTCTGGGGATAAACCTTGCCCCACTCCATGACAACCAATCCACACAACTTAGCTTAAGCCAAGATTTGCTAATGGCTGGAGGCAAAACAAACATCATCATGGGGGCCATCCCTCTACAACAAACACTGTATGCCTCACCTCTCCCCTCCTCATCATATGCGCTTGATAACCCACTGTATAATCCCTTCCATGCGAGTAGTTTTATCCTACCTCAAGGCCTAATCCTTGGTTTGCATTTTGTAGGTCCCCCTATGGTAGCAGTCATGGACCACATAGTGCAGCTAGCATGCAAGGAAGCTCTCCGCCATCGGAGAGAGCATAAGGCAGTAGCGCCCCCACCAGAATGCTACGTGCCTACTCTAAAGAGGTACATGCCGAAAAGAGGCCCCAAATGACACCATCCAGGACGCAGGCCAAAAACCCCCCAAGCCAAGAGGACGAGGGCTGAAGGGAGCACACGGGGTGTGGCAACACCAGCCGTGTAGGCTCCCACCAGACACTCAAGCACCAGGTGCTTGAAAGAGGATAGTGCAGCTCGAGACAAGCAAGAATTTGATGCATTGTTTAAAAGCATTCTAGAAACAGTTGCAGCCAGGGACTACACCATCCAGGTCCCGGTCGACATCTTCTCTGCCCAGCCTCACAGGAGCCCTTCACCGGCATAGCCTCAGTCGCCCGACCACCCGGACTCACCCCGCCTCGTACAAATAGAGTAGCCCCTATGATATATAAGCTACTTAACAAAGGCCATCCTGCCATAACTTTTTTTCTTTAAATGGTTAAAGGGGCAGGCTCCCACCTATATACACTTTTCTTACCTACTGCCAATATAGGCCATGTCTTTAACAAGCACCAGAATATGCATCGTAGTCAGCATCATAGGATTTAGATAAAGTAATATCTTGACATGATTGTATCTGTTCATTGTACTTGATGCATGCAACTTGCATATACTCTCATGAAGTGACAAGTGGATGCAAGATGCCATAGGTCTTCGTGTGAACATCTTCAATGCCCAAGGCACCACAAGACCACCAACCTCACAAAGAGCCATGACAAAGCCACACTGTCGAAAGTCAAAATCACCCTTACGAGTCCCCACATCACATGGCCCAAAGCATAGTCATTGGCTATGCTCTCTTTCTGGGTCAAGCTCTACATTTGGCTCACAGCAATTGTTACCTTTGTACCAACATCGCGTGTCGCAAAGAGGCTTGCAAAATCTCAAGTGTATATCCCCATCTCAACAACTGTTTCTCTAACAACAAGGCTAGGGCACAATCATCGCTGTAATATCCATTTCCTGAGTCTTCGAAGCTCAACATTTCCCAACCCATTGAAAGGCTGATAGCCTCAACATATTGCAATGGTTGTACTTAGGCAAGTTCCCACAAAAAAAAGAAAAAAAAAAGAGAGAGAACAAGAAAAAGAAAAAAAAGGAGAGAACAAGAAAAAGAAAAGAAAAAGGAAAGGAAAAGAAAAACGAAAAGAAAAGAGATGAAAAGATAAGAAGCACCCACAATCACGGCACAACACCTAGGGTTCTCAAATTAGGTACATCTAGTGACCTTGGTCAGCTGGCTCCGTACCTAGTCCCCTAGCCCTTTAGCATCACCCACATTTATTCAAGGCACATCAAGGGCAGGACATACCTAGGGAGCTTGTCTCGCCTATGGTTAGACCTGTCACCCTGACCCATTTGCACAATTTCTTTTTTGCACACTGCCTTAATACCATTGCAATCCATTGCGGTAAGTCACGCAGCACAAACAGCCATGGAAAGTATACTGTACTCGTCAAGCAATACAAGTAGCTACTAGCTATCGCAAGTATGGCGTCCCTGTGTTCAATTATGCTACTCGTGTAGTCACAACGCAAAGGATGTCTCATACACCTTCACGTGTACTTCTTTTCAACATGGACAACTTTGCTTTATCCACACATTGTTACGAAAAACCAGCCCGTGGTCTTTTAACTACGTAATATCTAAGTATGCACGAGCACTCACATACTATTTGCACCGAAATATATACACAATTTGGGCCCTCAAGGGCAAGACAATACTCTCAGCTTGTTTAGAGTTCGACGTGTCTCCCAAACTAATTGAACTATGTCTTGTGCAGGATAAAGAAGACTAGCACTATCCCTAGGGAGAGACCACCTATGAGAGGTTTTCAATTACAGGTATTGAAGACTCCAACAAAAGTGTCGTTCACGGTTCATCGACACTCAACTCTGAATTTTTATCCTTTATCATCTTGCAAGCCCGCCAAGAATCGTCATGTGCAGAATCCCCAACAAACCAACATTTGTGCTAGCCATTAATGCAATCCCCAACAAAGAACAGCCCTACCACCAACTCCAACAACCCTACCACCAGCCACCTAGGCCACCAACATGCCCCCAACGACCTTCCTCCACACCACCACCAACACTCCTCCACGGCAACCATAGATGTCCCTTCCACCCATGTCTTCAGTGCATGCCAACGCCTGCTATCTACGACGGTGAGTGCCAAGGGACTGGCACTCGTCTAGGAGGGGGTAATGTTAATCGTCAGACGAACAATGTGGAAAATCTGGAAAAACTAAAGTAGAAGAAAAAGGCCAAGGCAAAGTGAAATGGAAGACGAAGGTGCGCCAAGAAAAATCTAGAAACACAAGAAGCGCAAAAAAGTCGTAAATAAGAGAAAAAGGCATACAAGGAAAAGCGCAAGTCAATACTTTTGTAAAAGAGTGCAAGCACATCATGATTTAATTTAAGAAGCACTGGGCTCTCACCTGTGCAATTTGTAAATGTAGACGGGCGGTGGAAAGAAAGCTAGGAAGATAGGAGGACAATGGAAAAAAGGGCCTAGGCCACGGCCGGCCATGTAAAAAAGGGGATAAGGGGATGACCGCCCAAAAGGGATTTAGAGTTTTGTATATAAAATTGAAAAGTGAATGAGAAGCTCATTCTTGTGTGTGGCCAAAGTGGCTCTCTTATTCTTATTCTTCTTCTTCTTGCTTGCTTGAGCTTGCGCTTGAGAGAGGGAGTGTGAGAGTGTGAGGGAGTGTGTGTGTGGGAGTGAGGGATCAAGAGGGTGAAGCTCTTCACCATCTCTTCTTCTCTTCTCTTCTCTTCTCTTTTCTCGCGCGCGCGGCTATGCTACATGGAGCTTGGAGATGGAGTAGGCTTGAGGATGCTTGAGCTAGCATCTAGGATCATGGAGCTACCGGCATGCATGAGAGAGGAGGCAACTCATTTTGGCATCAATGTAAGCTCACTACACTCATAGGATCGACGGCGTGTTGGCTAGGTGAGAGATAGCCATTAGAGCTCGCTTGAAACACTTGAAATAATAAGCGGTCTGTGGGTCTTGGCGGTCTGTGGGTCTTGGCAGTCAAGCATGAGCTCCCTCTACACCACCGACTTAGACCTAGACTTCTGCGAGTCTCTACCACGACCATTCTGTCAAGATTGTGGGAGAGAAGGAAGGAGTCTCACTTGTAGCTTTCTTGCTTGCACAATGGGGAAATACACACAAGGGTGGAGGCTGAAAACTGTTTTCCTCTTCTTAGTTGCGTAAGCCAAAAGAACTCTCATACAAAGAAATAGAAGAACCCTATATATGGGTCTCAAACCAAACTCAACTAACTAAGGTGGCATACTAACTGAGCCACGAACTAGAGTAGATAAGGATAGCTATCATGTAGCTATTATTCATGGGCGGTGTACCAACCGCATCTGCAACTAACACGTCGGTGACATAAATGCACAACGGTCACCCTGGCATATCACGAGTGGAGCTCGATATCTCAACACTCCCCCTCGAGCTCAATCCCAATTCCTGTACACCAAGCAGGTCTCTGAACTTGCGCAGCTTCTCTGCGCCCAATGCCTTCGTGAATATGTCAGCTACCTGATCCTCTGTGCTGACATAAACTAGATCAATAAGACCTAGTAAAACCCTCTCTCGCATATAGTGATAATGCACCTCAATGTGCTTTGTTCTAGCATGATAGACTGGGTTATTTGCTAAGTGTATACTGCTCATGTTGTCACAATAAATGACAACTGGCCCATCTATAGGCTGATGCATATCATAAAGTAGCTTATGCAACCAAGCTACCTCACATGCAGCCATTGCTGCACCCCTGTACTCGGCCTCTGTGCTCGACAAGGCAACTGTAGGCTGTTTCTTGCTGCTCCAAGTGACTGCAGCACTCCCAAAAGAGAACACATATCCACTGGTAGATCGTCTATCAGAAATACTACCAGCCCAATCAGCATCAGTGTATCCATGCAGCTGTATCTGAACCCCAGTCTCATAAAATAGTCCATACTGCAATGTGGACTTCACATACCTGAGTATGCGTCTAGCCGCATCCAAATGCGGTTTCCTTGGAGCCTGCATAAACTGACTTACCAATCCAATAGCATAGCTCAAATCTGGCCTGGTAATAGTCATATAAATCAAACTTCCTACTATGCGTCTGTACATAGTAGGGTCTTCCAGAAGCTCACCTGCATCTGCGCTCAGCTTTACATTTTGCTCCAAAGGAACTGAAATAGGCTTACAGCCTGTCATCCCATATTTGGACAGCATGTCCAATCCATACTGCCTCTGCAAGAGCTGTATCCCACTTGGTGATCTAATCACCTCAATGCCCAAGAAATAACGCAGCTCTCCCAAATCCTTCATCTCAAACTTCTGCTTCAATAGCATTTTCACATGAAGGATATCTTCATCACTGTCACCTGTCATAATCAAATCATCAACATAAATGACAAGTAGCATAATACCTTTCTCTGTTTTTCTCACATAAAGTGAGAAATCTGCCTTGGAAATCTGAAAGCCAATAGTGACAAGATACTGTCCTATCTTGTCAGACCATGCTCTAGGTGCTTGCTTCAAGCCATACAAGGCTTTCTTCAACCTGCAAACAAACTCAGGATGAACAGCATGCACATAACCTGGTGGCTGCTCCATATAGACCTCTTCTTGCAAATCACCATGCAAGAAGGCATTCTTTACATCCATCTGATGTAAAGACCATTCCTTTGATGCAGCCATAGCAATGACTGCTCTTACGGTTGCCATCCTTGCAACCGGACTGAATGTTTCTTCATAGTCAATGCCATATGTTTGTGCATACCCCTTGACTACTAATCTTGCCTTGTATCTGTTCACAGAACCATCTGCATTGTGCTTCACCTTATAAACCCACTTACAGCCAATTGCATTTTTAACTTTAGGCAAAGATACCAACTCCCATGTAGCATTTGCTTCCAAGGCATCCATTTCTTCATCCATGGCTTTCTCCCATTTTTCTTTTCCCACGGCTTGCTAAAAGAAGTGGGTTCTGGTTCCTGTATCACTTTGACCATATATGCATAGTGAATGGCTGTAAATCCATCATATTTCAGCCTATCCACAGGATACCTAACTCTGGTTGACCTGCGTAAAGTAGGTTCACTCCCAGGTGCTCTCAAAACATCCCTGGTCTTCCTTACTCCAGGTGTAACAATAGAAGGAATACCCAACTCATCATCAATGCTCTGTTCTGAGCCACTGGATTCACCATCCACATAAGAGTGACCTGCATTCACATCAAACATGGGCTGATCTACCTTCGCCATTCTACTACTAGAGGATGTTTGATCTGCATAAGAGTGACCTGCATTCACATCAAACATGGTAAATCAGCCCATGTTACACCTCTAGTAGTGGTTCACATAAGAATCCAGATCAAACATCCTCTAGTAGTGGTTCACATAAGAATGCAGATCAAACATCCTCTAGTAGTGGTTCACATAAGAGTGACCTGCATTCACATCAAACATGGGCTGATCAAACATCAAAAAGTGAATTCTGTGCAGCATTACCATTTTGTGCATCTACATCATCTATCACATTTACTGGTTTATACCAGCTACTCATCTCATCAAAAACAACATCTCTGCTCACTGTAAACTTACGAGTAGAAGGTTATAGCATCTATACCCTTTTTGCTGCAGAGAGTAACCAATAAAGATGCACTTCTCAGCTTTTGGATCCAACTTGGATCTCAACTCATCTGGCACATGTACATAGGCAATGCAACCAAAAATTTTCAAATGAGAAATATCTGGTTTCCTACTAGTATACCTCTCCTCTGGAGTCATCCCATGTATTGCTGCAGTGGGAGTCCTGTTCATTATATAGACTGCTGTAGCAACTGCTTCAGCCCAATAAAAATCTGGCAGGTCTTTTTCATTGAGCATGGCACGAGATACCTCTCTAATATGCCTGTTTTTCCTTTCTACAACTCCATTTTGTTGTGGGGTATGATTGCATGAATATTGCTGCTTTATGCTATGCTCCTGCAGGAACCTTGCAAACTCATTTGAGAGGTACTCTCCCCCTCCATCTGACCTTAGGCATTTTATTTGCAGGCCTGTTTCTTTTTCAACCATAGCTTTAAGAGTTTTGAAATGCCCAAAAACTTCACTTTTCTTTTTCATAAAATACACCCAAACTTTTCTGCTATAGTCATCAATAAAACTGACAAAATAATGACAGCCTCCAAGAGATGCAGCTTTAGTAGTCCACATATCAGAGTGGATTAATTCCAATGGCTTCTTACTCTCTTGAACATGTCTAGGAAATGGTTTCCTTGCCTGTTTTCCAAACTGACAGGCTTCACATACCTTATGCATTTCTGCAACCTTGAATTTAGGCAATCCTGCAACAATATTTTGGGCCTGCATTGATTTAAGTCGCTATACATTAACATGACCAATGCGTTTATGTCAGATATCAATATCTGCAACTATACGGTCCCATGTGCAACCATTGCTGCACTCAATTCAGACATGTCTGCATCCAATGTAAACATTCTGCCCTTCTTCTTTCCTTTTGCTATCAAGCGACCTTCCTTTTCATATCCTCAACAAAGCATCCATGAGGATTAAATCTGACCTGCAAGCCCTGCTCAACCATTTGACCAACAGAAACCAGATTCTTGGTGATATTCGGGACATGAAATACATCGGACAGGTATTTCTTTTTCCCATCCTGCATAGACAAAGGAATTTTTCCAATCTGCACAATCGGATGTGCAGTATCATCACCAGTCTCCACAAATCCTGGTTTTTCCATTTTCCTTGCATCCTCCATCCATTCTGCATGACCTGTCATGTGGTTTGATGCACCTGAGTCAACATACCATATATCGTTGCTTTCTTCTGCACTTGTCACAGAATTGTTCATGTGCTGCACCATAAACAAATGCTCATTTCTGTCATCACCCTGTCTACTAGAAGATGCATAATTCCCTTGTTGCAGTTTTCCATTCATGATATCATTCTGCTTTTTATAGCAGTCTTTAGCCATATGACCCATTTTGCCACAGTAGTAGCATTCAACATTACTGTTTGCATTTTGGCCTCTTTGCCATCCACCACGACCTCTTTGGCTCCCCCTGCCTCTAGCGTTACCACGTCCTCCTCCATAGGACTGGTTTTCTTGAGTTTGCTGCATATTCTGATTTCTGCCACGGCCTCCAAATCGGCCTCCTCTACCTCTGCCTCTACCTCTTCCAGTATTTGAGTAGAATACAGTTTCTTTTGAAGTTCCTCCTGAAGAAGATGCACCACCATTTCTCTGCTCCTCAGAAATTAGAAGAGCAATCAACTCCTCAAAATCAGGAAATCTTTCACGAACTGAAATGGATGTCCAAAACTGTGCATAATCCTTTCCTAGACCATTCAAGGTCACAGAAACTAAATCATCATCTTCCACTGGTGACCCAATGGAAGCAAGTGCATCTGCAATCTTCTTCACCTTCATGTGGTAGTCATTGATGCTCATATGTTCTCTTTGCACATTATGCAACTCTTGCTTGAGCTGCATTTTCCTGGCTTGAGTATTTGTGCTGTACATTTTTGACAAAGTATCCCATGCCTCCTTTGGCGTACTTGCATCCTGAATATGCACAATCATAGAGTCTGAAATACTGATAGACAGCCAGTACATAACTTTCCTGGCTCTCTCATGCCATGCTTTGAATGCCTGCATTTGCTGTTGATTGGGAACATCAGGAAGAACTGGTTCTTCTTCATTTCCTGCAACAAATTCCCAATATCCTTTTCCCATAAGGAAATTCGTCATTCTAAACTTCCATGCTTGGAAGTTGTTCTTGTCAAGCTTTTCAGTTACAATCTGTGAAAGAGACTCAGACGCCATTACAGAATCCTGCAAAAAATTCTGTCACTGCAGAGAACACAGCTTCAGCCTCATAAGGGCAAATCTGCAAAACTGACGAAAGTGGTATTTAACCACACAGTCACTTCCTAGTGACGATTTTGCATATACAGGAACCAAGGATGATTCTGTAACTCCCAATGTCTCTGCACACAAGCATACGATGCAATATTTGTGGTAACTTTTCACCGACCTGTAGAACAGTGGTCGCATAGCATAAAACAGGGCTTTTTCCTGAGTGTGTGCAGAAAACTTCCGCCTCCAAAACAGGCCCCGAAATGGCCTCAAATCAAAAAAACAAGGTCGCCAAGGGCTAAAGCCCTTGTCCGCAGCATATACTACCCTCTTGCTTCACCGCGAAGGGCGTCTCAACCTGAGACAGTGCACTCTTGCAATTTCCGGCTGTGCTACCTGCAGAGATCTGCTCCCAAAACAGAAAATGAAAGCAACACTCCTCCTCTTACCAGAACACCACGAGCTTGTCTTGCTTTCTTGAGCTCCTTACCACGAACAAGGCTCTGATACCATGTCAAGATTGTGGGAGAGAAGGAAGGAGTCTCACTTGTAGCTTTCTTGCTTGCACAATGGGGGAATACACACAAGGGTGGAGGCTGAAAACTGTTTTCCTCTTCTTAGTTGTGTAAGTCAAAAGAACTCTCATACAAAGAAATAGAAGAACCCTATATATGGGTCTCAAACCAAACTCAACTAACTAAGGTGGCATACTAACTGAGCCACGAACTAGAGTAGATAAGGATAGCTATCATGTAGCTATTATTCATGGGCGGTGTACCAACCGCATCTGCAACTAACACGTCGGTGACATAAATGCACAACGGTCACCCTAGCATATCACGAGTGGAGCTCGATATCTCAACACATTCCCACTGTCATTCTTTCCAGTACCATCTCTGCCTCTAGCAGTCAAAGCATGTGACACATGAGAGGCATCCAAGTTCTTACGGTTAATCTCTTCTTGCAGAAGAGCACTCTCTACATCATGCAAGTTCAAAATAGCAGCAGGAGCACATAAGGCAACACGAAATACATCCCATGACTCACTTAGAGTCCCAAGCAAAAACAACAGAGTAACCTCATCATTAAAGGTAATACCCTGTGAAGTCAAATTCTTGAGAATAGCATGGAACTGGCTCAAATGAGCAGACATCGTCATGTTCTCCTTCATGCGTAGGTCCATAAGTTGCTTTAGCCGCAACACATTTGACTTGCTGGACTTTTCCTGTCATAGAGATTCTTGATTTTATCCCAAAACTGCCAAGCACTCTATGCTTCCTCAACTACATTGTAATGCACTTGTTCAGTGAGAGACAAGATGAGGGTGGACTTGCATAACTCATCAAGCTCATCCCGTTCATCATTAGTCATAGTTTTAGGCTGCTTGCCATGTATCTTTAGTGGCTTTATCTATGACTTTTGTACCAATACCTGCCAAAGTTGGCTCTTCCAATAAGCATAATTCGTACCATCAAGCTTAGTGATGTTGAAGATAGCACTGTTAGTGGAAGAAGATGCCATCTTGCAGTCCAAAATGGTGCAGACAGTTCAAAAATTGCTTGTTGTAAACTACAGAAAATAACAAAAAAAACCACCAAAACCAAGGCCAAATGGTGAGAAATGAGTATTTAATGATGCTACCCACCAAGTACCATAAAAATAACATCAAATCAGGATGATTCAGTATGAAAAATACATGACAGTTCGGAGATATATGCTTGCTGTAATTTATGACAGTAGTGTACAATGAGAGCTGACAGTAGGAAAAACCCAATATTCAAAGTCAATCACTGATTGTCAATGCGAAACTAGTATCAAACGGGCATAAACAAGCATGTAACAGTCAAACTGACATGAGCCAACACCCAAGCATGTCAGACAAAGTACGTCAATAAAGTCGATACACCCCCTAATCAATAGGGAAAAATGTGCATACCGCTGCCAAGACCTGACACAAGTCAGTGTCTACTCAGTGAATACAAAGCCGAATCAGCCCAAGTACATCTACATGGACCAAGGTATATCAACCATACATTATCCATGAGGAGATCCCAGTCTCAAAGATCCAAAAGCTCAATATGCATAACCTGCACTGCTTAATGCCTGATAAGCATACAAAGATGCTCCCACTAGCACAAAAGCTGTAAGTGTCAAGCAAATAAGCTCAAACAAAGCATGTAAGATCACCAGTGGACGGAGTATCCAAGATCATACATCAGTAAGACATCTAGAGCATATAAGCAATCAAGTATCCAATAGCATCCAATGTCATGAAGACAATCCCAATCAATCTTTGACAAGCCAAAGAAAGACCAAAATAAGCTCCAAAATATCCAAATTCAATCCCAAATGAAGTTCCAGTAGCATTCAAGACCAAACAATGTAACTAGGATGTGTAGGTAATATAAGCATCAAGCATGTACCAATAGGTCATACATAAACCGTAGGTATAACCTCTGTCACAAAGAATGCCAGTGTAGACTAATGTCAAGTAAATGCCAACCAATACAGAGCTCAAATGAGGCTCAAAATAAATTCTGGAACCATCCAAAGCATTTGCCAACCTTCATTCGCATCCCAATAGTCATATGAAACACCCGAGAAACACCTGTGACCAGTAGACATAGCATAAAGTGACTAAACAAGCTTCAGCCCTAGAGTGTACATCAATGATTTACTATGTAAAACTAAGTATTTTAGGCCACTAAATCAGCTCCAAATGGTGGCCAATCAATAGGCATACATCCCCCAAACATTCGGGGACCACTCGAGACCCAACCAGGCATAATCGAGCATCAAAGCTCCAAATGATGGCCAATCAATAGGCATACATCCCCCAAACATTCGGGGACCACTCGAGACCCAACCAGGCATAATCGAGCATCAAATGACCATGTAGCATAAGTATAAAGTGTAATGATAGGGGGCTGCCCTGGTTTGGGCTGCCTATGGATTGTGTAAAATAGTCAATGGCTGAGCAAATTCAGCCCCAAAAGCATCTCACATCATAGGCATACATTCCCCTAGCATTCGGGACCAAACCGGGCATTCGGGACCAAAAGCATCTCACATCATAGGCATACATTCCCCTAGCATTCGGGACCAAACTGGGCATCAAATATTAATGCCAAAGTGATCCAGACATAAAATGCTAATGTAGCACTACTATGGGCTACTTGTAAACTGTGTATAACAGTCCCAAACCTGAAGTAAATCACATCAATGCTAAATACCAAGGCTCAGGATCAAATGCCAAGCATAAACCAAGTGCATAGTGCCCAAATGAGGCTACCAATGAGTGCCAAGGGATGGGTGAAGTAAAAAACGAATTTTTCTGCAGTCCCTTCTTGTTGTACCTTGCAAATTGAAATAAACACTCAAAAGAATACTTCAATACCTTTGAAGGAATGCCCTAAGGGTACCCAAATGAGTCAAGTAGGTGCTTGGGAAACCAAGGAGTGATGGGAGCTCGAGAGAGTCAGCTATGGCTTCCGGGAAGGAGACCCAATGAGTGTAGGCAATCAATAGGAAGCTGAAAGAGTCATGGACCAAGCTCAAATGCTCAAGCAACCACTCTCTGATACCAATTTGAAAGGTGAGAAGGATCGAAGCTTGCTTGGAAGAGCTATGGTGGGAGAGCAAGAGCAAGAAAGAGAAAGACACAAAATGGGAACTCCAATAGTCACAATGTGTGACCGAGCCTTCATTTATTCAAACTATCACTAAAAGAATAAAGAATAAAGTGACGGTGACGGGCCCTCGCTACCTGCAGTGTGTAGTGGTGGGTACTCTCAGTGTAGTAATACATGTACGACTAGCCAGAGGCGCCTTTACCCCCAACAATGGACCTAGAGGTGGCTCTGCTAGAGGCCATTTATTTGCCATGGAACATGTATTAGGGAGCATGACGCACCCTCCTAGTGAGGATGATTGGTTTTTGGACTCAAGGGCTACAAATCACATGACTCATCATGTTGAGTGGTTTGATACAAAATAATAAATGCAAAATGAAGAATATGTGGCGACTGGGGATGATACTTTGCACAAAATTACTCATATTGGTAGTGTGCCACTTGTCACTAGAGATGGAGTTGAAAATAAGCTTGGCGATGTACTTTATATACCTACAATCACTAAGAACTTAGCATCAGTTGGTCAAATGGAAGACCAAGGAATGCAGGCGAGATTCAATAGATATGGACGTTTCATTGAGGAATTTCGAAATGGAAGGCTTGGTGGATTGATTGCAAAAGGAAAGAAGAAACACAGGTTATTTGCCTTGGATGCAGGTACTCCCATCATTTAGAATTCTATGTATGTTGAAAGTGGGCATGGTCAAGATCAGGATGTTGAATTATGGCATAGGAGAATTGGTCGTGTAAACCTACAAAGACTGAAACAAATGCAAACTAAATAGGTGGTTTGTGATTTGCCCCATTTTGGTTATGTTAATTATGATCATGTATGTGAGGCTTGTCAGTTCGGCAAGCAAGTTAGATTAACGTTTCCAAAGAGGGGAGAATCAGTAGTTATCCTTTGGAAATTGTGCATTATGATATTTGGGGTCCATGTTAGAATGTCTCATTCAGTGGGAGATGCAGGTTTTATATCACTTTTATTGATAACTTTAGCAGAATGACTTGGGTGTATTTCATGCAGCATAAAAGTGAAGCCTTTGAAAGATTTTTGGGGTTTAAATCTATGGTTGAAAAACAGTTTGGTTGTTACATAAAATGATTGAGGTTTGATAATGGAGGAGAGTACATGTCATATGAATTTTTAGATTTTTAGAGAGATCGTGGAATCAAAAGATAGGTGACATGCAGGTGCACACCTTAGCAAAATGGTGTGCCAGAAAGGAAGAATCGTATCATTGTAGATATTTCTAGGGCAATGATGAACCAAATGAATATGCCATTGACATATTGGGCAGAGGCAATGCATACTACAGAGGACATCTATAGCTTTGACTCATCATGTATCCCTGTATGAGAAGATGTATTGTAGGACACCACTGTTGCCTACTTCAAGGTTTTTGGATGTGTTTGCCATGTTCATGTTCCTGATGATTTGAGGAAGAAGATGGAGCCAAAGGCTATAAAATACATCTTTCTTGGATATCCTGATGTGAAGAAGGGTTACAAATGCTATGATCTAGTGACTAAGGAAGTTTACATCAGTAGGGATATTAGATTCAGTGAGTATATATCATGATACAAGCCCAAGATTACAGTGGACTTGGATTCTTATGAGAGTAGTGATGATGATGCTCATGGGAAGAAAATTTCAGCAAATGCATGGAAATCAGCACTTAGAAGATATGTTTGGACCTCAGGAGAATGTAGAAAGCAGTGGCACTTATAGTCCATGGAGTTGCAGGTTGAGGAGTTCACAAAAAGAGTGTGGAAATTGCAAAAGGCAAGAGGCCTATCGATGAAATAAGGATGAATCTATCGATGATGAGTATGGCATTCCTCATGTAAAAACTCTGGGTACTACAAATGCAGGAAAATATGTGCCACCACATGCAAGAGCAGTTGAGATTCCAAGTAGTGCACCTCAGTTGAGGAGATCAAAAAGGGTTAGATATCCTGTTAATAGATTGACATATAATGGGTTCATGAAGATGCATTCTGCTCATATGGTTTCTTATGTACAATATGTGGAACCTACTTGCTTTGAGGAAGCAGTGGAAAGCAAAGAATGGAGACAAGCTATGTTTGAGGAGATGGATGCATTGAAGAAAAACAAGCATTGGGATTTAGTGCAGTTACCTCATGGAAAGAAATCAATTGGTTGCAAGTAGGTGTACAATGTCAAGTGCAAATCGAATGGTTCTCTAGAAAGGTATGGCTAGAAATTGAGTCCAGTGGCAAAGATGACTACACTGAGATCAGTGATTCCTTTGGCTTCTATATATGGCTGGAAATTGTATCAAATGGTTGTGAAAAATGCATTCTTGAATGGGAATTTAGAAGAGGAAGTATACATGGATTATCCTGAAGGGTATGTGAATCCTAAACACTTGCATTATGTATGCAAATTGAAAAAGACATTGTATGGACTGAGGCAAGCACCAAGAGCTTAGCGTGAGAGGATTAGCAGTTTCTTGTGCACATACAAAGGATGGCATGGTTGTGATTGTCATCTATGTTGATGACCTCATTATTATAGGTACACTTGAGAGGGAGAATGCTAAAGTTAAGCATGGTCTTCATAAGGAATTTGACATAAAGGAACTTGGTCTGTTGAGATATTTTTTGGGCATTGAGGTCATTGATACTCCTCATGGTATTTGGTTGGTACAAAGACATTATTCCTTGGAAATGTTGGAGAAGTATGGCATGACAAGATGTAAGCTAGTGGATACTCCCTTGGATCAAAACATCAAAATGATTGATGATGGGCAATATGTGGAAGATGTGACTATGTTTTAGAAAGATGGTTGGTAGTCTTATCTACTTAACCATTACAAGGCCACATTCGAGTTATGTTGTTGGATTGATTAACCAATTTTTACAAAGACCATGTAAATCACATTTGAATGCAGCGAGGAGAGCTCTAAGGTATGTGAAGAAGACAGTTGGATTTGGCTTATTCTATGAGAAGGGAATAAATCCTACCTTGTTTGGGCATACTGATGTAGACTGGGCAAGTAATTGTATGGATAGAAGATTCACCAATGGTTATACATTTTCATTTGGATTAGACATGATAAGTTGGAGCAGCAAAAAGCAACCTATTGTTGATTTATCAAGTACAGAAGTTGAGTATTGAGGTATTGCATTGGCAGTATGTGAGCAAACATGGCTGAGATTGGTTTTATGTGACATGGGGATTGAAATTGATGGTGGAGTCATCATATATTGTGACAACATTAGCAGCATTATGTTGGCAAAGAACCCAGTCTACCATGCCAAGAAAAAACACATAGAAGTGCACTATCACTTCATTAGAGAGAAGGTCATTGATGGAGAGGTTGACTTGGTCCATGTAAAAACAAATGACCAAGTTGTTGATATCTTTACCAAAGCATTAGGTAAAGATAAGTTTGAGTATTTCACAAGTGCACTTGGAGTATTACCTTTGCAAGCTCATTTTGAGCTTGAGGAGAAGTGTTGAGAAATAAGGCAAAAGCCTAAGCTTTATCCATGGTTGTATTAAGTGTGTGTGGGAGACTTATAAGTAAATAGATTTGAAGAGAAGATAGAAAGAGAAGAAAGGAAAAGAGGAGGAGTGCATGCAGCTTCTGACCTCTACTTGTTCCATCATGGTCTTCCTCTACTTGAAGATTTTTCATTTCAAACACTACACGTTTATGTGACCAATCTACTTGTGCCAAATTTCAATGTCAGCCACAACGTCTAGACCTCATGCAAAGATAGCAACATCCTTTCTAGGCAGGCCCTGGCCAAAACCTCTCTCTCTGCTAGTAGAGTAAAACACATTCAGATTTGCTCTTGTTTTGAGAAGAAGAGGAATCCAAACCAAGGTCTTTCTCCTCAAGTATTAGCATAGAAATTAAATCTACAAAGTTAGGGATATCATCCTTGGTATTCATAGATGACCTAAAGCTCTTATACTCATCTCCAAGTCCATCTAGGCATGCTTGCACAATATCATCATCATCATTGCTCCACTGATAGATCCAAGAGCTTCCACAATACTCTTAATCTTTAATGGATAGTCATTGATGGATAGATTTCCTCTTTTTACTTGATTCAGCTTTGACTTGTTGAGTTGCAGTTTCTTGGCCTTTGTGTTTACCTCAAATAACCTTGCTAGATTCTTCCATACAATAGTGAGTGTTTCAGATTCCTAAAAATAGCCCATCCTACTATTGTTTATGCTCTTAGATAGCCAATATATTACTTTACTTTGTGTCTACTCCCAATCTTTCGTAGCCTTTATGTGTTTTGCATTTCACAAATGAGCTTTGGGTACCACTGCCATGTCTTCTTCAATGTAGTTCCAAACACCTTTGCTCTTCAAGAAATTTTTCATCTTGAACTTCCAAGTAGGATAATTATTCTTATCAAGCTTCTCATTGACAATCTGGTTAAAATTTTTGGACATTTTGATAAGATAAACAACCTTGCAAAACCTATAATCTACAACAACCAAGCCGATACCTAGTGCATTGCAATCAAAATAGGCAGCCTTTTTTACCAATTCCACAACAATAACTACAATTTGCAATCTCTATATAGGTACTCTCTATGTCTATGGCCTTGCAAATACCTCAAACCTTACAGATATGAAATCATAACCTCTATACTTGTAAATGCAAGCACAATTGAATGTATAGTATACCCAGAAACTGTTTTCAACTAACTTGTAGCACTAGAATGGAGATGAAAATAACCTCGGATGAAAAAAATACTTGGGAGAGCCCTAAACGACGAATCTCAAGTATATACACTATTCTTTGAGCTCACCAAATTTCATTACAATCAGCGACTATAGCCCTACCAGCCTCAAGAGTCTCCTGTGGTGGTTATGTTCCAAGGCAAATCAAACAAGATGAAAGAGCTTCTACCTATTTCTTGCTTGCTTGCTTTCATACTCTATTGCTTTCACTCAACCTTTAGTAGAGCTTTATGTAGTTGTGGGATTGCTCTGACGCCATGTAAATAAACAAGAGGATGTTGAGAGTATAGACATATGAACCCTCCTTATGCAGGAGTGGATAAGGGTAGGCAAGTGTGAATGGTCCTGAGGGGAAGGGAAAACCCTAACCCTAGCCACTTGGGACTATATAAATAGCCTAGGGGTCCACATCAAATTTTGAGTGAGAGTGACCCAAGTTGTACTTTTATAAGCCATTAAATAAGCAAGACTTGTCATTGTACTTGTGTGCTCTTCTCTCCCTCTTGTGCACACTTTCTAGCTTCCACTCTAATTTTGCACATGGTATCAGAGCCATCTTTTATCCTTCAGCTTCCCTTAGCCTCTATACACACCTAAGTGCATCGGCGCTTGCTGATGATGGCACAATCTTGGTAGCTATCATAGGGCTTTGTTATTCCCCCTAGTGGACCATCTCCCTCTATGAGGGTTTGAAGAAATTCCTCCTCTACTAGCTATTGTGAGCAAAACCCTAACAGTGGGCTTCTGGCAGCCATAGCCAAGAAGCTTCAAGCTTCCTATTTTTTCAATTTCTTCAATCTGTAATCATTAACAATGATTCTAATCATTGAAGCATATGCTCTGAAGTGTGTTCCTGATCTGTGAGTAGCTCCAACACTCGGGTGACATCATAAGTTTACTAAGAAGCGTGCTCTCAAAATCGGTAATGAGTCAAGTGTCTCACCAAACTTGACAAGGTAATACCTAAACATCTCAATCTTGAGACGAGTGCTTCTAAGCACTGAAAATGCATTTAGTGACATCAATACTACTGCCCTATGAATATTGATGTGATTGAAATCTCCTTGAACTCTTCACCAAGTGTCAAGGTCATTAATCGTCCTTGCTCAACCAAATGCTCATATACTAAACCACAAGGTGGGGAGGAGCCAGAAGTCCAATCAAAGTTCACCTCATTGAAACCTAGGAAAATAGCAAAACTTAAATCAAGGGTTGTTCAAAGGACAGGACCGCCAAATTTCTACCTTGAGATATTACATATGTATGATTGTTGGGGGTAAAGGCGCCTCCACCGTGCCGCCCCGTGTATTACTACACTGACAGTACCTGCCACTGCACACTGCAGGTGGCGGGCGCCCGTCACGTCACTTTATTCTTTATTCTTTTAGTGACAGTTTGAATAAAGGAAGGCCCGGTCACACATTGTGACTGTTGGAGTTCCCATTTCTTATCTCTCTCTTTCTTGCTCTTGCTCTCCCGCCATAGCTCGTGTGCAAGCTTCGATCCTTCTCACCTTTCAACTGGTATCAGAGCTTGGCATTCTCTTGCTCGAGCTCGACTCGGTGCTTCCCGACCTTCGCATCGACTCGCTTCACGCATTGGATCTCCATCCCGGCAGCCATATCCGATCTCCCCGAGCTCCCGTCACTCCCCGGCTTCCCGAGCACCTTCCCAGCCTATTGAGGCACCTTCAAGGCATTGATACTGAGGTATTTGATCATTCTTTCAGGGTTTTATTTCAGTCTACAGGTTGCAAACAGCAAGGGCAGCCATGGCTTCAAACCCTTAAAGCTTATTCCCCTCATATTATGCCTTACACCTACAAGGCTCAAAGAGGCTTGTCATAGGCCTTTGATAGGCCCTTCTTGAGCCCCCCATTACCCCCTTTTCAGCCCATGTGGAGCAGCAGCAAGTTCAGCACCAATAGGGTAGATTGCATCATTTTTTTCCAGGCTGTGAGCACTCATCTACTTCAGCTCCACACTTGGCCATTGCTTCTTGCTCTCTACCTTGATCAAGAGGGCTATAGACTTCATGTTTGATGTCATTCAAGCTTTGGGCATTGGTCTTGATCATTCGGGGCTGATCTCTTCAGATTTGGGACTGTCATAAACTGTCATAATAGGCTGAAAACAGGGCAGCACCATTGGCATTAGCATTTGTTGCTTATACTCCATTCCGGTTGTGCTATTTGATGCTCGTATGCGGTCTACATGATGCCTAGTGCCTTGGGAATGTATGCACATGATTATGCCATGATTTTGGCCTGAAATATTGGCTGATTTGGGACTGTTATTTACTGTTATATAGTGCTGGAAACAGGGCAGCCACACTTGGCATTGGCATTTGATGCTTATACTCTACTCCGGTTACCTTATTTGATGCCCGTATGCGGTCTACTTCCTACCTGGATGTATTGGGGATGTATGCATTTGGTTTGACCATGATTTTGGCTTGAATTCGGGGCTGAAATCTACTGTTTAGAACAGTAAATACATGCTGGAATAACAGTGGGCTGAAGGTACTTTACATGCTTTGGCACTTACCTACCGATACCGGATGTATGCTTTGAGCTTTGGCATGATGTCTCTGACATTTGGGGACGGCTTGGAGCATATGTATGAGATTATGGGATGCTTTTGAGCTTCGCATTAGCTCCATCTTCACTGGCATTTGGACCGACTTGGCATGCTCGTGGACCGCCTATGCCTCATGTCTCTGCTTGACAATTAGGCTTTTGCATTACATGCTTTGGTTCGTGACATATGCTATTTGGTTCGTGTATGCCATACCGACATTTGGAGCTTGGATTTGGATGTATTTGAGCATTCCTGGCTTACTTGATCACTGATCTTGGTTGCTATTTGGATGACATTGAGTTGACCGAGAGCTTATTTGGGCTTATGTATTGCTTCATGGTTAATACGACTGGTGCTTCATGTATGTCATGCTCTCTTGGATGCGCTTGATGCATTGACAGGGTCACTTCTCACTGGTGCTTTCTCTTGGGTTGTTTGAGCTTCTGAGCTCGCTTTCTACGCCTTTTGTGCCAGTGGGAGCATTTTACATGCTTGCTTGACCTTTGACAGTTGCATGCTATTGGAGCACTTACATGTATTTGGAGCAGTTTATGTCTTGAGCAGCTACATACGCATTGAGACTTTGGGATCATACTCCGATCTTTATGGATATGCATTGATGTACTCTTGTTCACAGGATGCTTATGAGCTGAGTCTCATATTTGGATCTTTCTCTTTGAGCAGACACCTATTTGTGTCAGGTTTTGGCAGTTACAGGAACACTTTGCCTAGAGTGTATGGGGGTGCGCCTTTCACTGGCAGATGTTATTTTGACATGCTTCGGTGTTGAGCTCATGTTCTTTTCACTGTCATTGGCCTTGCTTATGTCCGTTTCATGCCGGCTTTGGACCTAGCATTGTTTGCTTGACATTGGATCCTATTTTGGGACAGTTTGCTCTCTAGCTGCATACCTGCAATTTATTACAGCAAGCAGTTATTGGTGGATTGAGGTATACTTTTCATGCTGAAATATCCTGATTTGGTGTATCACACCTAGTACTAAGTGGGCAGCAACTTTTGGCACACTTTGCTCGCCCTTTGGACCCCGTTTTGGTCATTTTTGGGCAGTTTCTGCAGTAAAACAGCAAGCAGTTTTGGACTGTTTGGGCATTTCCAGCCTGCATAATGGCGTCATCTTCGCATGATAGTGCCATCTTTAACATTACAAAGCTGGATGGTACCAACTACTCTTACTGGAAGAGTCAAATATGACAGGTTTTGGTGCAGAAATCTCAGATTAAGCCACTTCGGTTGAGTGGGGAGCAGCCTAAAACTATGGACAATGACGACTGGCTTGAACTTGATGAGGTATGCAAGTCCACGATTGTATTGTCTCTCACTGAACAGGTACATTATAATGTATTTGAGGAAACACAGAGTGCATGGGATCTATGGAATAAGATCAAGAATCTTTATGATAAGAAAAGTCCGGCGAGTCAGATGTACTGGTTGAAGCAGCTTATGGATCTGTGCATGAAGGATAATGCGACTATGTCTGCTCACTTGAGCCAGTTCCATGCTATACTGAAGAACCTGACTTCGCAGGATATCACCTTTGGAGAAGAAGTAACTCCTCTTTTCTTGCTTGGGACTCTGAATGAGTCATGGGATGTTTTCCGTACTGCTCTTTGTGCATCTAGTGCTACTCTAAAATTGGCAGATGTTGAGAGTGCTCTTCTTCAGGAAGAGGTGAATCGCAAAAACTTGGATGCCTCTCGTGGTAGTCATGCTTTGACAGTTAGAGGCAGGAATGACAGGTATGACCGTGGTAATGGCCGAGGCCGTGACTCGCAGAAGGGTCGGTCTAAATCTCGTGGCAAGTCACGTAGTAAGTCGTGTGGGCGCAATGCAAATGTCACTTGTCATCATTGTGGGAAAAAGGGCCATATCAGACCACAGTGTCATGAGTTGCGCAATGAGAAGCGCAAGGATAAGGGCAAAGAGAAAGTGCAGGAGAAGTCCTCTGATCGCAGCATAGTACCTGCGAAGTCTAGCATCAAGATTGAAGAAATTAATGTCATGCAGACCAAGGATTCCGATGGTAGCGATGAGTTCATACTTGCAGCTAGTTCTTCTGATGCTTCACACTTGACTGAGACACCTAGTATTTATGCACAGTGCTGGTTATTGGATTCAGGTGCGTCCTTCCATGTGACGCCTTACCGTGAGTGGTTTCACTCTTACCGTACTGTATCTGGATCAGTCAGACTTGGAGATGACAGGTCTCTTGATATTGTGGGCTGTGGAGATATTCAGTTGCAATTTTCCACTGGCAGTTCCTTTTTGCTCAGGGATGTACGTCATGTACCTGCGCTTACGTGCAGTCCTATGTCTGCAGGACAGTTGGATGATGCAGGGTTTCATGTCTGTTTTGGGGATTCTGCCTGGAAAATTACCAAAGGCAGACTTGTGCTTGCTAGAGGCGCCAAGGCTGGTAGCCTCTATCCTCTTGTTGTATCTGGGTCTTCTGTAGACCATGTTTTGGCAGTGGGCTCTATCCCACATGTATCACTATGCCCGTTTGGGGCATATGTCTTTGAAGGGAATGAAAATGTTATCTGGTTTGCAGTATCTTCTGCCTTTGGACTATGCACGTTTTGACTTGTGTGATCATTGTCTTTATGGTAAGCAGAATAGGTCTACGCATAAGAAATCGGGTAGGCCATGCATGAGTGAGCCCTTGGCTTTGGTGCATTCAGATGTTTGTGGGCCCATGCCATATATGTCTATGGGTGGCGCAAAGTACTTTGTTACCTTCATTGATGATTTTTCTAGGAAAGTGTGGGCTTATCCCATAAAGCAAAAGTCCGATGTCTTGGCAGTCTTTCAGCGTTGGCTTGCTCTTGTTGAGAACCAGACTGGGTATAGGCTGAAATGCCTTAGGACTGACAATGGGGGAGAATATGTCTCACGTGCTTTTGAGCAGTTTTGTGATGACAGGGGTATTAAGCGTCAGTTGACCGCCCCTTACACCCCCGCCCAGAATGGTTTGGCTGAGCGCATGAACAGGACTATTCAGGAGCGTGTCCGCTCTATGCTTAGCCATGCAGGCCTACCACAGAGCTTTTGGGCTGAGGCAGTTAGTACGGCAGTGCATGTCATAAACCGATCGCCTTCCAGTGGATTGGATTTCCAGGTTGCAGAGGAAGTTTGGGCTGGTAAGCCACCCTCTTATGCGCATCTCCGTGTCTTTGGATGTGAGGCATTCTGCCATGTGCCCAAGGACAAGAGGAGTAAATTGGATCCAAAGAGCATTAAATGCATATTCCTTGGCTATGGTGAGTCAGGAGAGATGGGCTATCGCCTATGGGATCCGCAGGCGCAGAAAATAGTACGCAGCCATGATGTCGTCTTCCATGAAGACAATATGCACAGGCAGCCTGAGAAGGTGGTTGAGATCCGTAGAGTGATCTTTCAGGAGGAGCCTAGAGCTCCAGCACAGCCAGTAGTACATCCTGCAGCAGTTCCTCCACAGGGCTAGGGTGTTAGACAGGCAGTTAGACAGGCAGCAGAGCCTGCGGTGAGACGGTCTGCTAGAGACAGACGTCCACCTGATAGATTTCAGCCCTCTATGCATTATGTTTTGGTTACAGATGCAGGAGAGCCTTTCACTTATGATGAGGCTATGCGCAGGGGTGACAGTCACTCCTGGGAGAGGGCTATGCAGTCTGAGATAGACTCCCTGCATAAGAATGAGACTTGGGATTTGGTTGCCTTGCCTAAGGGCAAGAAGGCTTTGCCATGCAAGTGGGTGTACAAGCTGAAAAGTACCCCTGGACACCCCAAGCCGGCTACAAGGCTAGATTGGTAGCAAAGGGTTTTAAGCAGGAACATGGTGTGGACTTTGATGAGGTCTTCTCTCATGTGGTTAAGATGACCACCATGCGCTTAGTCTTGGCTTTGGTTGCACAGCTTGACTTAGATCTATATCAGATGGATGTCAAGACGGCTTTTCTACATGGGGACTTGCATGATGAGATATATATGGATCAGCCTAAGGGCTTTGCAGAACTTGGCAGGGAGCACCTAGTGTGCAAGTTGAAGAAGAGCTTGTATGGCTTGAAGCAGGCACCTAGGGAATGGTATCATAAGTTCGATGCCTTTATGCAGTCACAAGGCTACAGCAGGAGTGCTATGGATCCGTGTCTTTACACGAAGAAAGCCCGTGATGGCAGTTTGCTTATCTTGGTACTCTATGTTGATGATATGCTGATAGCAGGGAAAGCTCATGATGAGCTAGATGCTCTTAAATCTCAGCTGAAGAAGAGCTTTGAGATGAAGGATTTGGGACAGGCCTCACATATACTTGGGATGCGGATTAAGCGCGATAGGTATCAGGGGCTTTTGTATCTCTCACAGCGGGAGTACATTCATAAAGTCCTTGAGCGCTTCCGCATGCAGGACGTAAAGCCTATTGGCTGTCCATTACCTTCTTATGTGAAGGTATCACAGGCCGATTGTCCGTAGACAGATGAGCAGAGGGCCGAGATGGCCAAGATCCCTTATGCTTCAGCCATGGGCAGTTTGATGTATGCCATGATAGCCACTCATCCAGATATTGCGCATGCAGTTGGTGTTGTGGCACGCTATATGGCTACACCTGGCAGCAGACATTGGGATGCCGTGAAGGGTATCATGAGGTACCTGAAGGGCACAGCAGATATGTGTATTTGCTATGGCAGCTAGGATATAGGGGTCGTGGGGTACACTGACTCCGATTATGCAGGACATGCAGATAGTAGGAAGTCCACTTCTGGCTATGTATTCACCTATGCTGGAGGGGCTGTCTCTTGGATGTCCAGGGTTCAGAAGTGTACAGCTTTGTCTACCACTGAGGCCGAGTATGTTGCAGCCACTGAGGCTTGCAAGGAGGCCATATGGTTAGGCCGTCTAGTTGCTGACCTTGGGATTGATGCTACACCTACACTGCATTCGGATTCTATGAGTGCCATTCAGTTGGCTAAGAATCCGGTCTTCCATGCGAAGACGAAACACATTGAGGTGAGGTATCACTTCATACGTGGTGTCATGGAGGACAGGTCTGTTGACCTTGTCAAGATCTCCACTGACGAGAATCCTGCAGATCTGCTCACGAAGAGCCTCACTACTGAGCGCTTTGCCTTCCTCAGGAGGTTGATGGGCGTTGGATGAGATGTCGCCTTTCCTCATCCCTTGTACCTATGTACATTTGTATTGTCTTTTCTTTTTTCTTTTCTCTCTCACTAGGGCAGATTCGCCTTTAAGTGGGAGGTTGTTGGGGGTAAAGGCGCCTCCGCCGTGCCGCCCCGTGTATTACTACACTGACAGTACCCGCCACTGCACACTGCAGGTGGCGGGCGTCCGTCACGTCACTTTATTCTTTATTCTTTTAGTGACAGTTTGAATAAAGGAAGGCCCGGTCACACATTGTGACTGTTGGAGTTCCCATTTCTTGTCTCTCTCTTTCTTGCTCTTGCTCTCCCACCATAGCTCGCGTGCAAGCTTCGATCCTTCTCACCTTTCAATGATTTCCAACCTTTTTCATCCTTAGAGCTTTAAAATTGGTTATCATTTGTAGGGCTATCAATTCTGTTATTTGGTTCGTACTTGGCCACCTGGAAAGAACTAGACACTGCCATTGCCTAAGGCAATAAGTAAGACCTTTCTATAATGGCCATGGCCTATATAGATGTAAGGCCTCAAGTTTGCAAGTTCAATGGAAAAGACTTCCATCCCTGGCAAGTCCTGGTAAAATATAAAATGATGGAACGAGGCTAGTGGCCCTTCATAATAGGGACCAAAGTTATTGACCCATCAAATCCCCTTGATGTAGAAGATGATGAAAGAGCTCAAGCCATCATCCTGCTTCATTTGGATGAATCTTTAATTCATCATATTGACCAACTCTCCACTGCCAAGGAGAAGTGGGATGAGCTTGAAAGGCTCTATGGCACTACAGGGAAGAACTCTAATATCTTTCTAAAGATTGAGTTTTTAGCTTGGACTATAAACATGGAGAAGATCTAAGCAATTTTATTTCACATATGAAGGGGCTGATGGCACAGATGGCCTCCATTCAAGCACCAATTCATGATGAAGATGCCAATTCATGAGTATGACCGCCCAAAAGGGATTTATGGTTTTGTATATAAAGTTGAAAAGTGAATGAGAATCTCATTCTTGTGTGTGGCCAAAAGTGGCTCTCCTCCTCCTCCTCTTCTTCTTCTTCTTTTTGCTTGCTTGAGCTCGTGCTTGAGAGAGGGAGTGTGAGAGTGTGAGGGAGTGAGCATGTGAGGGCGAGGGACTGGGGAGGAGAAGCTCTCCATCTTCTCTTCTCTTCTCTTCTCTTCTCTTCTCTTCTCTTCTCTTCTCTTCTCTTCTCTTGCTTGCGGAAATGGAGCTTGGAGCGTGGAGCTTGAGGATGGAGCTTGCTTGAAGCTTGCACTTGGATCGTAGAGCTACCGGAGTGCTCCGGAGAGGAGGTAACTCGATCGGGCATGGAGCTAAGCTCACTACACCCATAGATATGGATGGCGCGTCGGCTATGTGAGAGGTAGCCATTAGTGCTCGACTTGGAACGCTTGAAGCAATAAGCAATCAGTGGGTCTCTGTTGTTGATCGCCTCCACATTTTGGTTCTGTTGCCGAGACTAATGGATTCAAGCCTTGAGCACTTGCGCACTTCAAATCGAGCATTGAAGTAGGGTTTTTCTCTAACTGGTGCTTGAGGTAGATAGGTAGGAAGCAAGGGAGTTTGAAGAGGTATTCGATCTCCTTAGCAAGCAGATTTTTGGTTTTTGGACTTGGAAAAGCATGTTGGAGTAGTGTAAGTATTTCCTTATGATTTTTTCTTGCATTTAGACAGGATAGGAGCAAAACATTGGAGCACGCAGTAGGGTTTTCTGTTGCCGTATAATAGGCTAAAACAGGAAAAAGAAGGGCAAAAAATAAAACTTTGGGTTAAATATTGGTAAGGGGAGCAAGACTAAGGTGAGCACAAGCCTGGGCAGGGTGATAAGGACCCAGGAGTGGCAAGGAAGACCACATTTTGCGATGCAGGGTTTCAAGAGAGCTGGAGAGAGGGAGAGAGAGTTTCATTGTGTGGACCTACTTCGATCTTGCCATCGAGGAGTTCTTTGCCCACCACAGGTAATTCCACACCTTCCCCCCTGCATGAGTAGCTTGGATCTGGAGATACTCAACTAGTAGGAAAGTCTCGATCGCTCGGCACGACGAATTTTGTGGAGTCTGGTGAAAAACGCATCGTGCTTAGCCCATTTGAGTGATGGCGATTCTAGGCCGAGTCCCAAAATCGGTCCTCGGCCCGCCATCCTATAGTACCCACTCAACTCGGACACCCATCGCTCGGCCCGTCCGAATCGACCACATGGATGAACTTAATATTCGGCCCAACTTGGCACTCGACCCTCGGACCGGCCGAATTCACCCTTCAGATCGCTTGCATTCGGCCCACGTAACTCAACTCTCGGGCCACGTAACTCAACCCTCAGCCCTCAGATGGTCCGAATCGGGCATTCAGTTCCTACAATTTGGACCTACTAGTTCAAATTTTTAACTTGTAAACCTTGAAACTGACCTAGAGACCACAGAAAGCCAAAAGCACATCATAGATCTATCATTGGGCTGAAATCTAGAGCAAGTAGTTCAAAATTTGGCTACGAATGGTCCTTCAAATTGCATATGGTATTTAGCATAACGACCTTGCGGGCCGAGGGGGACTATACACCCTAGACCCCCGCATAGGGGGCTCTGCCCCCTCCGCACCTCCCCCAAGTAGGTTGGTGGAGAGAAAATGTGCACCGTGACAAGTCCTCCAAATTAGATCTTTGTGTAGTAATGGCTCTACATAAGCATGGATTCTCACTTGCAAAAGAGCAACCAAAAGCCCATACTCAAACAAAGACATATAGAGGCCCTAGAACCTCAATGGGCCAATCTAGCCAACAAGGGCAAAAAGGCCACACCGCAAAAACATGTATGTGTTGCATTTGGACTGCATCTAGTCATAGTGGAAAGCAACAACATCAAGCTATAACTGCAAGGATGACTAGATGTGACAATCCTGACGATAGATGCACCTTGAATAGCACTGCACAGATGATCCAAGACATCAATGGAGAATCCACATCTGGTCGTGTAGTTGGGGACTCAAGGGCATTTGTCAAAAGTCTTAAAATTATAAGCCAAGACCCGAAAGATGAAGACATAGTACCGCCTGCTTACCTTAGGGTCAAACTCACCACGAAGAGAGAGCACGTTGTTGATGCTCTCATTGATGAAGGAGTTGATTTTAATATCTTGACCTATGACGCATGGACCGTGTGAGACTGATTATGTAGCACAAATGATACACTTGACACTACCGGGTGTGAGGATAGTCACAACCTTTAGCAAGGGTGACCTCATCGAACCTTGAGGGAAAGGCAAGGAAGGTACTAGCATAATAGGCAAGCCTACTAACAAGAGCAAGGACTTGTTGAAAGAGTTGATACAAACGCATGTTGAATTCAGAGAACCAATGAGCGGGGCCATGCTTGGAACAAGAAGGTCAGGAGACAATACCAAGGACATGCTTTGGACTTACAAATATTGTAGAAGACCACAAAAGAAGCCCAAGCCTCACAGACGAAGGCATCGATGGAGAACCAGCACAATGCCGCGATGGATATCTAAGGCATTGCTACATGCTCAAGGGTATTACGCAGGTAACCAATGGATTTGGGTACCAAAGTCCCCTGCTAAATCATCTCTATTAGCTGAAGGCCATATCGTGTCAAAAGCAAAGAAGCGAAGGAGGAAATCTAGACAAAAATCCAAGCCTTCACTCAAAAAGGTTGGAGTGAGTGAACCCCTCACGAAAATCAAGAAACCAAATGAGACTATTCAAAGGGTAGATCCTCAGCCTAGTGTACTTAACAAGAGAATATCATATGTACCCGTTGAGTGTGCACAAAAGCCACTAGTGTCCAAGGAGCCTTTGATTTCCCAAGAGGATAATGAGTATCAAAGGCACAACAAGAGAATATCATATGTACCCTTTGAGTGTGCACAAAAGCCACTAGTGTCCAAGGAGCCTTTGATAGAGGATAATGAGTATCAAAGGCACAACATTGCTCATGGTAAGGCTAATTTCTCAACAAAGCAAATGGCAGAATCATCTAACAGCCACGAGCAAATCGTCCAACCAATGTCAAAGCCACTTAGGAGTCCCAAGTCTCCTACATCCTCTTTCCCTAAATGGACATAGGAAGCACAACAGCAGTCGTCAAGTGCAGCTACTCAATCCCAATCTCTATCTTCATCTGAGCTTCCAAATGTCCAAAATGTAGGACATGACACCACCCTTAGCTCTCAACCTAAGGATATGCTGTGCAATCCATCGTGACTACCTCAACTAATGTTCAATCTCCATAAGCGAATGCGCAAAGGGCAACAAAAGACATGGCCACTTCTGATCTGCTTAAGTACTTGACATTACCAATAGTGGCCAGTCCACTAAACTAGCCATTACTACTTCCAATCAAGAATCACAGCAGTCACAGCCTTTGGTAGTGTGACGATGCCCCTTGCGAAATGTGTCCTTAGCCATTCACCAGTGGAAGAGGTGTCGCAACCAGCATCCTTGATACCTCCAGCACTGTCGAAGCACCTAAAGCCTACGCTTGAGGAGAAACCTCTCAAAGATGTGGCCCAGGAGATGGCTCATCTGACCAATCAACCTAGCAAGGCTTTTCAGTAGGTCACAACTAAGTCCCATGAGAGCACACCAAAGAAAGAGAGTGCTAAGGCCCAACCAAGCACATCAATGGGGCTGACCTAGTTCAGGGTCCTAAGTCTTTGATAAAGATACCATCATGTCCCACGAACAAGAGGAGAACACATCAAACATAATGGTAGTTACAAGTGGTTATGGACACCAAGAAGATTGAGACCGAGAGCACAAAAGAACTTGGGAATAAAGCATCCAGTCCACCCACTATGGAACCCATTTCCATCTCCCCTAACAGCGGTGAAACCCCAGAAACATCCGTGTGTTCTGATAAGTCAATGCAACCATCACCATCAGCGATTGCTTGCACCATTCAATCCATCGACAAAATAGAACTTGCATTGACCAATCAAGAGTGGATACAACACTATCACAACAAGGTGACAAATCTATACTAGTCGCATCCAAGGAGAACCATGGCACAGTAACAATAAAGCCTCAAGAGAAACATGGAAACCCCGAGGACATAAGCAATCCTAGAGTTGACCAATTTTGCTCTGAGCCCCCAGCTATGCTAAAGCCTAGGGAAACTTCTAAAACCTTGCATGAGATAGCAACCGAGCAAGCCCTCATTGAATATAGAAGTGTCGCAGAATGCTTAACTAAGTTGGATGCTAAGCTCAAAGTGTTCGCATGTGTCTACATCCTCGTAGACATGGGTGCATTCCCTAAGGAGCAGCTTGAAGAATACTTGCCATTTCCCCTATCCTGGGAAGAGCAAGAACATCTTGACGAGCACTATGATAGGCTCCTGCATCAATGCATGCGACTCATCTCTGATGAGAAAGCTAACAAACTACACTTAACTGTGACATTCAATGATGTGCTATGCCAACCAAATCTCTTAGAGATAGAGCAACTAAAGCCACAATTAGAGGGTCGAATGGTTTGAAAATTGCATTACAATGGCCAAATTGGGAGCCCAGATTATGACAGTATCAAAGGAGCGATTGGCCAAATGGCGATCTCAAAGAGACCCAACCTATGTGGCGCCAACTTCCTTTCGAGTGCTAACTACCATTCGAGGTATGGACTTAACCAAAACTAGCCAAGAAAACTCTCTAATTGATAAGGTTCTCACTGAGAAGGAGCTACATGTAGTGAGTAGGCTCAGACAAGGTACCAAACTACTCAATGTTGCAAAATATCTATTGTTATTGAGTAAGCTGCCACGAGTACTGGATGCATGTGCCACACTCCAGTATAATCCTGAGTTCTACAACTAGTTTTTATCCTTGCGAAGTGACATGGATGCATAAATTGTACATAAATGAACAATGTGTTTTGTGACGTTGAATAAATAATACCCAAGCAAGCTCACACACAAGCAATGATAGTCAAGCGCAGAGAGAAAATTTTGGGTTTGACATGCTAAGCTCCTAGGGTCCTCCTCTCACCACACATCTAGAAGTCGTGTGACTGTTCCCACCTCTAGGTAAAGGGCAGATAGTCCTCATGACCGCCATGGAAAACCGTGACCAACACCTTTGAGGGTGTACATGGGGCACCGTCCCTTTCTACGGGCTCTCCCTCCACTTCCAATCTCCCCTTCTGGAAACGAGTCATGCCCTAGTTCATCACAACCAGTCCGTGTGATTTTGGGTGAGCAAAGATCTACTACTGGCTGGAATACGCCCCGCGATTGAAGCAGTACAAATATTATCACGGGGGCCGTCCCTCTACAACTAGTAATATGCGCTTGATGATCTACTAGTTAATCCCTGTCATGCAAATAATTCTATCTTGCCTTGGGGCCTAACCCTTGGTTCACTTTTTGCAAGTTTTCTCACATTAGCCGTCATGGAGTACCTAGTACAGTTGGCCTGCAAGGACGCTATCCTCTGTCAGAGGGAGCATATGGCACAAGCTCCTTCTCTCGAGCGCTATGTGCCTACCCTTAAGAGGTATACATCGAAAAGAGGCCCTAACCCGACACTGCCCTAAACACAGGCCAAAAACTTCCCAAGCTAGGAAAACAAAGGCTCAAGGGAACGCCCAGGGGGTGGCAACCCCGGCCGTGCAGGCCCTCACTAGACGCTCGAGCACTAGGTGCTCAAAAGAGGAGAAGGCAGCTAGAAACAAGAGGAAATTTGATGAATTATTTAAAAGCATTCTTGAAACAGCTGCAGCTAGGGACTACATCATTCGGGTCCGTCTCGACCGATATCTTCCTTGCCCAACCTGATGGAAGCCCCTCAACCGGCATAGCCCCGCTCGCCCGACCGCTCAAACTCACCCCGCCTCATACAAATAGAATAGCCCCTATGATTGTATAAGCTGCTTAACAAAGGCCATCTTGCCATAACTTTTTGTCCTTAAGTGGTTAAAGGGGCAAGCTCCCCCCAACTATACAAACCTCCCTTACTACTAATACATGGAATGTCTTTAACAAATGCCGATGAGATGCATCACAGTGAACACCATAGGATTTAGATGAAGTAATATCTTTTTGCATTGCATCTGTTCATCATAACTGATGCATGTGATTTGCATATACTCTCATGAAGCATCAAGTGAATGTAGGACGACACAGGTCTTTGTACAAAAGTGGTTACGCCCCAAGTCACCGCAAGACCACCAACCTCACGAAGAGCCATTGTTAACCCCAATGTGAGATGGCGAAAAAATGAAGGAAAAAGCGAAAAAAAAGATGGAAAAAGAGCAAAGGCGTAGAGGCGGCCCCTAAAGCTGACTTGGGGCAAAAAGCGCAATTTTAAATGAAATGTGCCTCTAAAAACTCTAAAAACTCTTGTAAAAGAGCGCCAGGCTCCCTCCTGTGTCATTTGTAAAAGACTAGACGGGTATAGGTTAAGGGCATGAAGCAAGAAGAGGGAATTAGAAAAAGGGACCTTGCCATAATGGCCGGTTATGTAAAAAGGGATGGGTGCCCATGGGAATTTAGGGTTTTGTATATAAAGTTCAAAAAGTGAATGAGAGCTCATTCTTTGGTATGTGGCTAACAAGAGTTCTCTTCTTCTTCTCTTCTCCTTGCTTGTGTGTGCTCTTGATAGAGGGAGTATGAGAGTGTGAGGGAGTGAGTGTGTGGGAGTGAGGGATCAAGAGGGTGAAGCTCTTCACCATCTCCTCTTCTCTTCTCTTCTCTTTTCTCGCATGCGGGGCTATGATGGATGGAGCTTGGAGATGGAGGAGGCTTGAGGATGCGTGAGCTAGCATCTAGGATCATGGAGCTACTAGCATGTGCAAGAGAGAAGGAAACTCATTTCGGCATCAAGGTAAGCTCACTACACTCATAGGATCGACGGCGCGTTGGCTAGGTGAGAGATAGCCATTAGAGCTCGCTTGAAACGCTTAAAACAATAAGCGGTTCATGGGTCTTGGCGGTTGAGCGTGAGCTCCCCCTACATTTTGGTTCTGTTGCCAGTACCAACAGATTCAAGCTTGAGCACTTGCGCGCCTTATATCGAGCATCGAAGTAAGGGATTCATCCCCAAACCGGAGCTTAAGATAGGTAGGAAGTTGGGTTTTTTTATCTTTGAAGCAAGTAAGTATTTTGGGTTATTTTGTTTGTTTGATGATTGGAAAACATGGAGAAATCATTTCAATTTTTTGCTTTTAATTCTTGTTGCATTTAGTGTAGGTTAGGATTAGGAAATCGAATCGGAAAAGGGTAGGGTTTACCATTGTAAAATAGGGCAAAACAGGGCACAAATCATGCAAAAAATGGCAAAAAGATTGCTTGGGATGCTTAATGTCGGCAAGTGAGTGATTGGGAGCATCCAAACCTTACTCGGGAAGGGGTTTAAGAGCCAAGAGGCCAAGGGAGAGCTCATTTGCAACCCTTGCAGTGAGTGAGAGAGAGAGAGAGAGCCCACAGAGAATCGATTCAATCTTGTCACCGGAGAGCCTACCGATCGCTTCAAGTATATCAATCACTTCCCCTTGCACCCTAGTTGTGATCTGGAAGGTTGTGTGTGGAATGATTAGCTAAATCGTCAGTTTCGATCAAAATCGCCTCAGCACTGCCTCGTCGCGCGCAACTTGGCCCATCCGAGCGGCCAATTTTGGGCCAAGCCCCAGAATCGGCCCTCGGCCCTTTGTCTTTCAGCTGACTTGGCCCAAAACCCTACTTGGCCCGTTCAAGTGACATCACCCACTTACAAATTTGGCCCTCGGCCTGCGCAAAACTTGGTCCTCGGACAAACCTAATTCGACCTCAGCCATCCAAGTGATCACGTCCGAGTGGACCTTTTCGGCCCATCTGAGTCCACCCTGTCTGAGTCGTCCATTCGGCCCTCAGCCCGTGCGCCTTAGCCCGTCCGAGTCACCCACTCGGCCCCTACAACTTGAACAAGTTGGGCCGAGTGTGGACTTTTCTAAATTTTCCAAAAATTTGACTAGACCTAGCTAGAGCTCAGCTGCACAACCTGTAGCGAGTCCTCCTGACGCTCAAAACTCAATTCTGGCGAGAAATAGGCAAAATTGTAAGGCACAACCGCTTAGCAGCTTGCATAGGCTGTCGCGAGACCTAGAGTCCTAGAGACAACCCACTAAGCCATAAACCCCAACCGGACCAAAAACGAGCAAGGCAATGTAGCAAGAAAACCCGAAACCCTGTCAAGACAGCCAGAGAATTGATCGACAAGCCTATCAAGCCCAAAACAAAGCGAGAGTGCGTAAGACGCTTAGATATTGTTTGCTGCACTCATCTTGAATTTCTGCCCTTGAAGTACACTTAAGGAAAACTGAAAGCTTGATTGAGCACAAGTGCATGTTGAGAAATAGACAAATGATGTATGCTCCAAGAGGAGCTGTCCTGAATCCCATATGCATAGTGAGGAGAGTGGAACAACTCAAAGCCTATAAAGCATTGTACTTGACTATGAAATGAATACAATATCATGATGCTTTGTACTTTCAGTTAAGTGTCTGTCATTGTCAATTCTACACAAGATTGTGTTTATGAGTCCAAGCTAATCTATCTTGGAACCTAATTCACTTGTGTAATAGTTTATCTCTACTTGTCCATGCATTATGAACTTGGTCTTCATCTTTGATCCACCATAGCTTGTGTCATGTCCTAGATCCGCATCATTTAACATGGTATCAGAGCCCAGTTGGGCATGGCACAGCTCATACTCTAAATCTCTAGTCTCCCTTCACCTCTGGTGATCTCTAACCAGCTCACATCTTCAGCTTCAACTTCAAATCTCAGTTGGACCTTGTGGCAGCCATAGCCAGACTGCACCTACCCACCTTGGAGCTCTTGGATCTCTCTCTACGGGCCATATCTTCAGGTGATTCCTTCTGGAGGTATCTTCCCTCGCTCAAGACGCTTCATCCTAGCACTTCAATCGACGACATTACTGCTTCCTAGCTCCAGCATTACACAAATCGAAATGCGTTGTCCTGTCTGCGCCTGTCCACGGTCGTACTGCTGACGCGAATCGTATGGTTTGAAATCGACCCTGTGAGCATAGGGCTTTTGAAGCTCACTATGCAAGCCTACTCCCCATACAATATCTTGGGCAATGGTGAACTCGTTGAGCTGCACGAACTGAAAGAACAGTCGGCTGTCTGAAACCCTAGAGGAAGCCATATCCAGAAATTTGAAAAGCTTGGTAACCTTGTTCTTTTTCTCATTACCATCATCAACAGTGATTTTGATCACTGAGGAATAATCTCTGAAGCTCATTACTAGCCTGGAAGTGTCCAAGGAAGCTCAGAAGCCACCCACGAAGTTCCTGAGAGGAAGCGGATCAAGTACCGACTAGTATCCATTAACACTCAACTAGTGTCAATTGACACTGATTCTCTTGTATCTCTTGACACATTAAAATACAATTTTTTGATGGTTAACTGAAGATTAGCAACATGGCAGAGCTTGAGCAAATAGCAAAGTTCAATGGAGAAGGCTTCCATGCCTGGAAGGAAAAGACCATGTATCACCTAATGCGGAAAGACTTGTGGGACATGTTTGAAGATGATGTAGATAACAAGAAGGAAGATGATGAAGACGGGTTTGTTGAAGAAGACCAGTTCAAATCCAAAGAATGGAAGAAGATGAATAATAAGGCACTAGGCATCATTGCCTGAGGATTAAGTGATGATGTGTTACATCATATATCTGGCATTAGAAATGCTAGAACCGCCTGGGAGGAACTTGATAAAATGTTTGGTACTCAAGCAAAGAATTCAAAGGTAAAACTTCTCATGCAGTTTTATAAACTGGATATCAAAGACAGTGCTTCTATGACCATACACATTAATAAGTTTAAGAGTTTAAAAACTCAGCTTGCATCTCTTAAAAAGAATATTGAGGAAGATGAAGCAATAGATGTACTGCTTGCAAGTGTAAACAAGGATCCATATGAAAATCTTGTGTCCACTTTGAGTAATGTTCCAAGCCTCACACTTAAAGATATTGAGCACTCACTACTCGATGAAGAAGGCAAAGTAAAAACCAAGAATGCAAAAGACAATGTCTCATCATCTAGGGAAAATCTTTTGTACACCAAAGGAGCTGCTGGACCTAAAGGAAGAGGTCGAGGATTCATTAACAACAATAACAAGGATCGAATTACATGTCACTATTGTGGTAAGACTGGCCATGTAGCCAGTGAATGTTTCCACAAGAAGAGAGCCCAACAATTGCAAAGTGATCATCACCAGAACAAATACATGGAAGAAAGAGAAGAAGAAGAATATGTTTCCACTACCATCAACAACTCTAACAGATTGTTTTGAAGAACTTTCATTGTATCTTTCATATGTTTTTTCCCACAGTGGATCTTTCTTTTCCTTAGTGAATTTGATTTATACAACCCTTGCCAAGATGTAAAGTCTCAAGCTTTAACTTGACTAGGCTGCCTATGAGCTAGTCTTCTGGGCCATGTTATCATGAAGGGGGGGCAAAAGCCAGCAAGTGTAGGGACTCATCATTTGAGGGGGGGTGTTGAGAAATAGACAAATGATGTATGCTCCAAGAGGAGCTGTCCTGAATCCCATATGCATAGTGAGGAGAGTGGAACAACTCAAAGCCTATAAAGCATTGTACTTGACTATGAAATGAACACAATATCATGATGCTTTGTACTTTCAGTTAAGTGTCTGTCATTGTCAATTCTACACAAGATTGTGTTTATGAGTCCAAGCTAATCTATCTTGGAACCTAATTCACTTGTGTAATAGTTTATCTCTACTCGTCCATGTCATTATGAACTTGGTCTTCATCTTTGATCCACCATAGCTTGTGTCATATCCTAGATCCGCATCATTTAACAGTGCATGGGAAGGAACACACACATTGAGAGGAGATAAATGGAGGATTGTATTTAATAAGTCAAGGAACTCACTCGGATAAACAACTCAAGGAACCCACCAATGGGAGAAGACCCAAAGAGATAGATAGACTATCGACACACGGAGTAGGACCAAGCAAGCGGCGCCAAAGAGGTGGATTTGACAAACTTACTCAGCCTAATCGATAGCTTGGTAGAGCATGAGAACATGACGATGGCAGAAGAAAACCTAGACCGCAGGCTGAACAAGGAACTCGACTTAGGCATCTTCCCAGAGGCGATTCGGCTGGTTAGTAGCTACGATGCGCACGCCCGGTATGAGTACCACGGCAGGATAGCAGATGCCATCATCGCAGACTTAGAAGAGGAGAGGAAGCTAGCCCACAAGGCACTGCAAAGCATAGTAGAATACAACAGAGACTAGCAGGCTAGGAGCCAAAGGCAAAGCACAGAATTTCGCAAGTACAGCGGGTGCTGAACCTAGTCAGTAGAAACCGAACTGATCACGAGAGAGCCCTAGAAGGAGACTTAATGTTGAGCGAGCTTCTCACTAAGCGACAGCTAGACAACACCGTAGAAGAGCAAAGTACCACACCACTAGCAACATCACTGTTAACAGGATTAGGAGCAAACCAAGGCTCCAAGAGCCAGTCCAAAATCCCAATCCTTGCAAAGCAGCTCGACAAGTACCAGCCCCACGACGATCCATACAGTTTCGTAAAGCAATTCGAGTAAGTTTGTGAAGCCAATGGCCTCACCGACTTGACTTAGCGCTCTCAAGCATTCGGGCTATGCTTAGGCGACAAGGGTAGGACTTGGTATACGAGTTTAGATGCCACAGAGCGAACCAACTTCAACGACCTCAAGAATCTCTTCATCAAGAGATTTGCCGAGCCTAGATACTCCAACAATCTACTAGTGCGAGTGATGAATGTTAAGCAGAAGGAGGAGGACATTCCACAATTACGTGACCCACGTGAGGAGTCTCTTCAAGAGAATCCCTATGGGTGAACGACCAACTGAAAGAGCAGTGTCAACTATATTCATCAGGCGGAATTCGAAATGAGGAACTGTATAAGGCTTTGGCAGGCAACTCAAGCTTGCAGCGAGATGCGCTAGCTAGGGTTTTTGAGAAAGCCATTAGAGTTGACGACCAGTTAAAAGAGAGAAGATCCAAGAGCTTAAACTCAAAAGAAACCAACTCGCAGAGCTCAGAGAGAGCTTCAACCTCTAGCGAACGATCAGGCCCAACCACCCAAGATAAGGGGAAAGCCACCGAGACAAACAAAGACTTGGCTGATGTAAAGATGGAGATAGCCAAGCTGCAAGACATGTTGAGAAAACCAACACACCCACACATCCAATGCGCCCACACATTGCGCATTGTAGATTACCAGGAAGACTTCTGTACTTGCAACCATACGGCCAGCCCTACCTAGCAAACATGTCGCAGCCATTCCTCAAAAGGGGAGCCCCATTAGCCCTTCCTGTGCCATTCCTAGGAAGGACATGAATCCTACAGGCATACCTAGACTGCCTGGTCCCTACGCGGCCCATCCACCGAGTAACGCTCCAGTCCACTATGTTGAAGAGCCGAATGAGGAAAAGACTTACGTATACCCTTACGTCTCGCACGACGACGAGGGCAACGCAGTCCTTATGGACTATCGACCAGTATCGGTGATGGCATTAGGAAGAGGACGAGGTAGAGGCCTAGGAGGGCAAATGCAAGATCCAATCATCTGTTGGACTTGTGGTCACCTAGGGCATGCCTCATCATGTTGCCCTAAGAGGGAGTAGTAGAACAGAGACAAAGCTGACCTAAGGTGTGTTGAGTGCATGATCACCCATCTCTTTGTCGATTGCCCAAAGCAAAAACCATCTTTGAGTTTAGCCAACGTGCCATCTGTCCCATTTGGGGCTGTTTGGTATCGAGAACCTCGATGGGGAGGCCACACCTATCCCATTGCAGGTCATGACTCATGCCCAGATGAAGCAGGTTGGCATATCACTGCCAGGGCCTAGTAACCTCGATGCAGCATTGATAGGGAAGAAGAGCCGTAGGCAGAGAAAGAAGAGGCCTGAAGCTAAGGTTGCACTAAAAACTGAGAGTGCTACTACTCTGCTTGCTGGAAAGAAGGTCACTGATGCAGAGGCAAAAACTTTAGCCCTAAGACGGCTGAAAAGGGAAGTGCTAAGATAGGGGAATACCCGCATCCGAAGCGCCAACAAGAGGCCATAGAGAAAGTGAAGGAATGGGTGAAAGAGGCCCAAGAGCACCTAAAGGACACTAAGCCCATCCTAGAGGATGAGATCGATGGTCTCTCCAGCATAAGCACACCAGTCTCACCCCCTCGACCAAAGTCGGGGGATGCGACCGCACCACAAGCAGTACTGCTTAGGCCAAGTCTTGATGCTGCAGGCCCGCAAATCAGTCACGGCCATTGGCCAGGACAATCTGGATTAGGAGAGAGAGAGCAGCCAACGACCTCCTTACCACACTGGTGACCATCCGTGTGAGGCTAAGTCCGGGAGACCTGCTTAAGCAACATCCCACCCTATGGCAAGACCTGAAACAGTGGGTGGAAAGATCACGAGAGCAAGATGTTGATCTGCACGATCATGATGCAGAGACACAAAAACTGACTCTGACGCTGCACTCTGTGCCAAAGTCCTTGCACATTAATGCCTTCTGGGAGGGCACCGAGATGCATGCAGTCATACCAGTCCTAGCCCTAGGCGACACAATGAGAAAGGGAATCGTAGACACGGGAGCTAGGATTAGTGTGCTTAGCCACGTAGTGCTTCAGACTTGGGAAAACGCACCTGTTAAGACTGCTAAGTTCAATGTCACACTAGCAAACGGTATGAGAGTGAAACCATTCGGAGTGCTAAAAAACACGCCAGTGAAAATCGCAGGTATCCAATTCTCGATTGACTTTATAGTCATGAAGGGTGTGGACTACGATATCCTATTAGGCCGACCCTAGATGCGGAATGCCAGAGTCATCGAAGATTGGGGTAACGACTTAATCTTCCTTGGCAATAGAATGGACGCTGTGAGGGTAGAGATGGACACTTGGAAGACCTCACCAGTCGCATCTCCGCGATGCTTAAAGGGAACGCTCAAGTCAAGAAGTCATATGGACCCTTAACCAAGTATATTCCATGCCCTGAGGACGAGTGAGATTGGATGCATGTCCTTGCTACAATCAACCTACCATTCTCGGATCATGAGGCATATGAGCAAGCCATCAAGACAATCGGTAAGTCTAAAGACACACCCTCCGTACCAGTTTGCATGATGGCAAGAACCCTTCAGGGGAGACCTAAACCTATCACCTTCCAAGTGCCAAATAACAAGAGGGAACTCCAGGAGATTCTGGAATATTTAACGAACAAGCTAGCTGGCAATCTAGCAGCAAACTTCAAACCACTCCAGGATCTCTTAGATGAATCCAAGTGGCAATGGACCAAGGTACATGACTTGAACCTCATGTACAACTGGGCCCTAATCCCTGATCAAAGACAAGAGATATACCAAGACCTAGGAGATGACGAGCAGTTTGATGAAGAGGACTCTGACGACGAACACAAAGACTGTCGATCTTTCAGTGATGAAAGCAAGGGTGAGATGGATACCGTAGAATACGGCAATGAAGGACGGGAAATAGAACAAATACGGGCAAACTCCAAGCCGCAGAAAAAGAGTGCCTTCAAGATAGAGCGAGGGATCATGTGTATCAATTGTGATTACGCTTGGTTGGAACACTAGGAGCCATAGATTTCGATCAAGCAGGTCTAGCCCAATCCGGTATGACACTAGTGCTTAGGACAGAATCACCATCTGAGTTGCGACCACCAGGGGAGACCCCTCTTCTAGCGAAGACAAGGAGTTTGACTCTGAGTCAGAGGTAAGTTCAGATAGCGACCTAGAGATACCTAGGCCGGCCAAGACCAAATGCACCAAGGGGGACCTACCCATCCACTTAAGGCGCAGACGATTGAAAGAGGAAAGGATAAAACAACCCAGGGACACACAAACGGAAGAACAGAGAAAACCACAGGACCTCCCTAAAAGATTTATGAAATTCAAGAAAGGGGATAGGGTAGTGATCCTGTTGGGTGCCAAACGTCAAGGGAAAATGAGTGAACCAATCGAGGGACCAGCCAAGGTCAAGGAGGTGAACCTAGCCTAGGAAAGGGAAGACACCCCGACCAATCTTCATTGCCGATGACTTGACAGAGGAAGAGGAAATGAGTCTTGTTGCTCTCTTACGAGAGTACATAGACGTATTCCATGACGCCAGATGCTACTTCGGTCAAGCAGCAACCGTATCCTATGGATCCAAAACACGCTCACGCGGTCAAGGAAGAGATTGACAAGTTGATGAGAGCAGGATTCATTTACGAAATTGAGCACACGGACTAAGTATTGCCCATAGTCATCATCATAAAGAAGAATGGAAAAATCAGAGTGTGCGTCAATTACAAGAAGGTGAACGTTGCTATTAAGAGGGACAACTATCCATTGTCGTACATCGAGCACATGCTTGAAAGAGTGGCTGGCAAGGAAGCCTACAGTTTTCTGGATGGCTTCTCAGGATACAATCAGGTGCAAGTGCATCCTACCGACATGCATAAGACTGCCTTCGCCACTGAGTGGGGCATCTTTGCTTACATAGTCATGCCCTTCGTGTTGACTAATGCCCCCGCCACCTTCCAGTGCCTCATGTACGCCATATTTAAAGGCATGCTTTGCAATGAGTTGGAAGTCTTCATGGATGACTTGTGTGTTCACTCGACCTGGAGAGAACACTTAGATAAACTCCAGCAGTCTTTAAGTGGTGTCGCCTATATTGTCTCTTCCTGAACCCCTTAAAGTGCCAGTTTTGGGTGAAGCATGGATGCATCCTAGGGCACGTGGTGTCAAAGAACATCATTGCCACTGACTTCTCAAAAGTCAAGGTTATTGTTGATCTTCCACCCCCAATCAACTATAAGGGAGTTCAATGCTTCTTAGGCCATACGGGATACTATCGACAGTTTGTGTTGAATTACGCGTTGATTGCCAAACCTTTATACAAGCTGTTGATTGTCTTTGAATGGACTGAAGCATGCCAACGAGCATATAAAGAGTTGAAGAAGGCTCTAACCATAGCACCAATTCTACGAGCCCTTGATTGGACCATTACCTTCCACGTGCATATTGATGCCTCGAAATTTGCTATGGGGGTAGTGTTGTGCCAACCTGGCAAACACGACCTTGACTACCCAGTGAGCTTTGCTAGCAGACAACTCACTGAGACAGAAATGAATTAATCAATGACAGAGAGAGAGGGCTTGGCCATGGTGTTTGCTATGAAGAAATTCTAGCATTATCTATTGGCTACACCCTTTATCTTCTTTGTGGACCATCAAGCCTTGCTATATCTAGTGAATAAACCTTGCACTACAGGACGCATAGCTCAGTGACTCCTTCTACTTTTGGAGTTCGACTTCTTCGTGGTTGTACGGAAAGGAAAACATCACTACATGGCTGACCATATGTCATGCATCCCCATGGGAGAGGCCGCTGGAGAAGGCATTGCCGATGAATTGCCAGACGCCCATCTCTTTAACCTTTCCAGTGAGAGAGATTTATTTAAGGCTGATCTAACACCATATTGGGTAGATGACATAGTCCAAGTGCTTGAGCACGGACTGCCTGAGTGACCGATAGAAAAGGCAAGACTTAGGTGACTCATCCTCAAAATCCAACCCTACCAATTGATAGCATGCCATCTATATCAACTAAGGCAAGATGGACTGCTACGTAGAAGCATGTGCGAGCATGAGATGCACGATGTGCTCTCAGAAGCGCACAGTGGAATCACTGGTGGGCACTTTAACGGAGACACGACAGCCCGCAAGGTGCTGCAATCTCAACTATGGTGGCCAATGCTGTTTCGTGATGCAGCACGATTCGTTAAGCATTGTGACGAGTGTCAGCGGCGGCGGACAAAGGTCTCGATTCGCAAGGATCAAATGGAGTTGACCCCAATCATTGCACGACAACCCTTCGAAAAATGGGGAATTGACTTCATAGGACCCATCAGTCCAGCTGCACAGTATTCACATGCCAAATACATCATTGTGGCCAAAGACTACCTAATGAAATGGGCAGAAGCGAGAGCAACACAAAAGAACGATGCTAGAACGACTGCCAAGTTCTTATGGGAGCAGGTGATTTCACGATTCGGTTGCCCCATCAAACTAGTCATCAGTGACCATGGCACACACTTCATTAATGAAGTAATAGCGCATCTTCTATCCACCTTTCTAATTATCCATCGAAAATCCTCTCCATACTACCCTCAAGCAAATGGCCAGGCAAAATCCACGAATAAGATTCTTGTAAATGTCCTAACCAAAGTAGTCTCTGCTTCGTGCAACGACTGGGATAACAAGCTGATGGCAGCCTTATGGGCTTACCGTACAACTTATAAAACGGCTATTGGCCAGACTCCCTTTAGGTTGACCTACGGAACTGAAGTGATTCTCCCTATAGAGTTCTTTGTTCCTAGCCTGAGAATAACACTTCAGGAATGATGGGAAGGAAAGGAGGCATGGATGCAACACCTTATTGAGCTCGCGAATGCCTCTCGGAAACTTGTCTTTTAGCCACTCACGCACTCATATGTGAGAAGGCATGACGCAAGAGCTGGTTTGACAAGCACATCAAGCAGCGCGATTTTGAACAGGGAGACTTAGTTCTCCTGTACTCAGTTAAGGGGCATAAGCAAAAAATGAAGTTCAGAGGTCTTGGACCTTTCAAAGTTCGTGCAATCAGCCGAACTGTCAACTTTGAGCTCAAGACTCTAGACGGCGAGGGCATAGGCTTCTTCAATGGCAGTCGTGTCAAGAAGTACTACCCTCCCACGCATCCTCTGCATGAGCCACCAATGTTAGAACCCCCTGTCAAAGTACGAGTAGCCACGATCACTGAAATGGATGATGAGGATGAGGAAGCCGTAGAACCTGCATATCTACACATCATGGTCACTGCCAAGCGAACGTGCGCTTTCAATGCCTTGATCGACGAGGGAGCAGAATTCAATGTCTTAACTCACGATCATTGGACTCAATTGGGCAAACCACCACTACAATCCACCAATGCCAAATTAAGCCCATATGGGGGCTGCTCCTACGTACTTCTTGGCAAGTGCAGGACCGCCATTTTTATCGAGTCTGAGATTGTACCAATGATCTTCTATGTGTTGCCAAACGCTGAAGACGTAGGCACGGAATCGCTGCTAGGACGAACCTTCAAGAAGCAAACTCACTGCAATGTTGATTATGAATCGCAGCATATCCACCTCGCCATAGGCAATGTTAGCATTGTTACAGCCTTCAGCAAGGGCCGCGCAATCTCGTCAAAGTCTGCAAGACCACCGGTAGAAATGTTAGCAGCCAAGTCTAAGGAGGGGAGTAGTGCTCGAACACCACCCATCGAATCTCTAGGATCACCGCTCACAACAGCAAAGGCTAAGGTCCAACATTCTAGGCTTCAATGGAGGCCCTAGCAACCGCAATCGCCGCCTAGGAGTCGATGCTCATGTCCTCATAACACCAAAAACTCTAAACCTAGGAGGCCAAGGCGCAGTTATAGAAATCGACGCATGATCAAGCCAAGATGGGTCCCTAAAGCCCTCTTGCATGCGCAAGGCTACTATGAGGAAAATGCTTGGACATGGATCCCTAAGGCCCGCACGGCCAAAGGCACTACTCGCACGCCGCCCTCAAGTTTGATCACACCAAGCCCCATAAAACCTCAAAGCCAGACACCGCAACGCTTTTAAGACCCATATCCATCAAGCTCATCCGCACATATACCCAAGAAGTCGAACAAGCCTACGGCCCAAACAACAAACACTATCACATGACTCAACACTCGATAGAGCCGCTCAGACTTCCCTGATCCATACCGAAGGCAGTAGTCCGTCAGACATCATTGCTACTACCCTAGCCCTAATTCAAGAGGTCCAACTGCAATCTCAAGAACACCCGCAACAGCAACTATTTTTTGTCAAAGGCTCTAGTTCTATCAAACCCCAATCGCTAACAGGCCTTTGACCCCCTTATGAGCAGAAATCATTCTTAACACTGGCTGTCGATCTGGCTGAGGACACAGAGGAGGATGTGGTTGATTGCATTAGATGACTCGATGCCACTTTCATGTCGTTAGCTCTGAGCTATGATCGCTTGGATTTAGACCTATTGCAAGAACCCTTTGCAAATGAAGTTCGAACGATACCTTGTTCTTGGGAGACGTTTGGATTTGCATTCTCAAAAGGCTCTAACTCCTTTGTTGAATTGCTCACCAGCGAGATATCCAAAGAGCAGGCCATCAAACAGCACCTCATCACGTCCTATGATAAACGGACCACTTCTGCCATTACTGACCAAGAAATCGCAGAACTATCAAAACTTGCTGATACCGAATCCCCGTTCTTAAGGCATTGGTACACTCTTTGATTGCAATGGGAAGTTGAAGAATGCCAAATAATGACCAATGTTGAGCAACGTTGTGCAATCAAAACAGCGGAGTACGACCCCACTTACGTCGCGCCAACCTCGTATAGAGTGTTAACCACTCTTCGTGGCCGACCCATGGAAGAGCACATCAAAGGACACCCCTCCCTCGATCGCCTACTGATTGAGGAAGAGTTACATATTGCTAGCCGTGTCGATTCCAGTGACTTTCTAACATATGTTCTCACATACATCACACACATAGGCCTTCGACCCTTTGATCTAAACCGCGCGGCTCAGTTAGAGTACAATCCCAATTTCTATACTTGGCTTCTACGCAGGTAAATCCTAGACCACATTGCAGAATGCCCTTGACCTCCTAACTTTCAATCCTAGGAAGGATTCTTCTCAAGCTGGAAGGGGAGGGGGGTAAGGTGAATCAAACCAAAACCAAGGAAAATCAAGCAAACGCATAAGCATGTAAAAAACGGGTGAGGTAGGAAAATGGCACGAGAACTTTGAAATAAAGAAAAAAAAAGTCAGATCTGAAGGAAAGAATCTACATTGGATTTTAATGCTTTCATCCAATAAACACATAAAGTCTTTCTTTTCCAGCAAATTATTATTTTGAAAGCACTAATGAAAACTTGGGTTCATGATAGGAACGAAAGATGTCGCAGCAAGACCGTGCCCACCGACTCTTGTTCATGGAGGAGGAAAGGATGCAATATCGCATCACCCTAGAAAAGCGCACCTACAACCAGCTCAAATTTCGAACCATCCACAACATAGAGGGTGTGGTGGCCAAGGAGGAAACAATCAAGAGAGTTGTCGAGCAGTGCAACCTCACAAAGTACCTGGAGAAGTTTGCACAAGAGCCTGACCACACAAGGTGTGTGGAGTTCCTCAGGACATATAACCCAGACCAGGAGTGCGACACCGTGATGGTGGGAAGGGGAGAAAAGACCAAGCAGGTGTAGATACATTTAAACCCAGCCTTAGTGGAGAAGGCGTTGGGGTTGGAGTTGAAGATAGAGAAAAAGCATAAGAGAGATGCTTATGCCATGCTTAAGATGAAGAGGAAATAAGTGCTGACCAATGACGGCATCAACATCCAGGACATTCCGGATGCGGAAGCTCGTCTACAAGCAAAGCTAGTGCACACGCTCTTCTCCAACCAGCGCTACAACTCCTTGATGCATCGAATCAGCGTGTCGGTGCTGGAGAATGTGTCAGCTCGCACCTTGAATGAAGTCGACTGGAATGGCTATGTACGTAAGACCATTGACCAGGTGGCAAAAGCGTTAGCTTTGGGCAGTAAACCAGCAGGTGGGGATTCTCCAGCATCTAAGACCACAGAAAGAAAGAATGCCTCATCCAAAGCCTCATTCATTGGCTATGGAAGCATTTTGACTGCCCTCATTCAGGAGGCGGTAAAATAGGCTCAGGATGTAGAGAAAGGAGAAGGAGAAACACCTGAGAGATCGCCCCATCACCAAGACAAAGAGGTATCCAATGACAGAACTGAGAGTGAAGAAGGGGAAGAATAGAAGGAACAGATGAGCAAGAACACAAAGAAACCTGTGAAAAAAATGACACAAAAGAAGTAGGACGAAGGCCGAAAAAAAGAGAAAGAGGATTTAGAGAGGGCAAAAAGGGAATCCCTCAAGGAGGCCGAAGAGAGGGAGAAGAAGAAAAAACAGGAAGCAGAAAGATTGGAAGAAGAGTCTAGGAAAATAGAGAAAGAGAGGGAGAGTTGAGCTGCTAAAGAAGAGGAGAAGCTAAGAAGGAAGGAGGAGGAAGACTTGGCCGAAGCTACACGCCGGTCAATCGAATAGCAAAGCAAGGCAGATGACCTAGGGGCTATGAGCCCCTCATCTAGAAAGGATGGGCCCGGCTCCAACACGCAAGTGCCAGAAATTATAGCGATGGCCGTCATTGAGGGCAAAGGCAAGGCTCCCATCCACTCTATTCTGACCCTCCTAGTGCCTCCCACCGAAGCAACAACCCTCACCCCGAGCATCCCCACCAACACAGATGTCTCAAACTTCGTGGCGTGGATGCAATACTTTATTAACAAAGAACTTGCCCAAGGAAAGAGCACCGAGACCACAGCCATAGGGCAGAAAAAGCCAGCCACGGATGCCAAGTCAAGGCAGGATCCAAAGCTCCAGAAAGTGGAGGCCCATCCACACAACAATGACGCCACCAACTAATTACGACAAGTACGTCGCCGAGCTGCTCTCTCAATTGGAGAAGGATAAGGAGAAAAGGAAGATAGTCATGGCTAAGTTGGCGGCAGAAAAAGAGTCGGTGACTGCATTTCAACTTGAAAATACCCAAGTAACAGCCATGCAGCAAAGGGAGATCTCTGATCTCAAACAGGAGCTGAAGGCTAAGGATGATAGGGAAGAGGGTTGGAGGCAACAATTGGAGGATGAAACACATGAACTCGTGGAGATGCAAAGAGAATACAAGCTCCTGATCATGCAACATGAAGAGTTGACTACAAAAACCGATCAGATCAAAAAGCTTATGGTTGCGTTTACCGCCAAGGATGAGGAAAGAAAGAAAGAGATATAACAGCAGCAAAAAGAAATCGAAACCATGACCGACAAGCTGGACCAAGGAAAGAAAGAACAGGAAACCATGAGCAAAGAGCTAAAGGACCAAGAGCAAAAACTCGTGCCCTGGTCCAGAGGCAAGGTAAGAGCATGGAAGAGATGAAGAAGAGAGCCGAGAAATGGGCAGGGCAAAATGAAAGAAGGGTGAAGACATTGGCATGGCGCTTAGCTCTGGTAGAGAAAGAGAAGATTCTTGTAGAGAGCAAAGCAGAAGCCGCCCAGGCAGCCTTTAATACCCAACAAAAGGCCTTCCTAAATACACTGATGGACACCACCCGCCCAGAAGAAGGAGAGTCATTGGAGGTGGTTAAGAAGAAACTTAGTATCGCACGCAGAGCTCTACACGCACGGCTGCAAATGCCACCCCAACCTGCGGAGGTTAAGTTGAGCTTGGATGATCAACGAAAGTACCTGTTACTGGCCGGCCTAACCCCCCAGGAAATTGATGCGATAGGGTTTGAAGAGGGAACACAACAAGGAGATTGGCAGGGGGATGAAGCTGAACTTCAATTCGATATGAGAAGGTTTAGAGAAGAGGTGATCTCACAACCCCCCTTGCCGCATTCCCAAGAGCAACAACTGATCGACACATCTATGGAAAGGCAAGCCACACTCAGGGAAAGAATGAAAAAATTAATAGAAGAAACCAGAAAGCAGCTAAGGGCCAAGCCAGTTGTGCAGCCGTCCACGCCCCTCCCACCATGCCCTGATGACATTTCTGTAGGATTCCACGAAGAACTGGTGGTTTGGGAGTGACAAGAAAGAGAAAAAGAGCCATTCACTTTCAGTTTTCTCATGCCCAACAGCATGCGGAGGGTCTTATCACTCAAGGTGATGGAGGAGGTGATTGGGATTGGTAGCCGACTAGGACAGAAGTGGCTGGAAGAAAGAGAGAAGAACCCCACTCTTTGGGGAACTAAAGAAGCCGAATTCTGGCAAGATAAAGTGTTTGAAGTGCCACATTCCATGCAAGGTTATAACTACCAGCCCCTATGGAGAAGGCGGGTGTGCAACATCAGCATGCTTGCCTGGATGGCTTTTTGCAACACCCTGCCCTACGAGAGGAACAACCCCACGTTTATGGCGTACACTCATAGGGTAGGAGTGGATTCTAATGCCACCCTCCACGGGCGATATGATTTTCCCATTATCTACAACTCTAATGTTGTCTCTTTTGAATAAGCCCTCATCTTCAACTCGGAAATCTTGGATGACTCCATGACTCGCTTCCTCACTGACTTCTTCTCTTGCCTTGATCCAGCTTTCATAACTACATGTAATTATCTTAGGCTTCTTAAATTATTACTTAAACAAGACCCGACTTTGCAAGAACGTGGCTTGCCTCCCCTCTTCTTTGATCCTAACTCTATCGACAGCTGTGCCATGGCGTGCCTGATGATGAGGGCTAGCCTTCTCCCTTCTTTTTGCCTAGCTCTCCTGGAAGACATGAACAACAGCCAAGTCACTAGATATAATCATCCCTTCCTCTCCACCACTTCACTCCACATTCGCATGAATCTTAAAGGATACATGCAGAGCTGGCAATTTTTGAGCAAATCCATCCGACCCCCTTCTCCACCTAATTTAGACAATGAGAATTAGGCATTGGCTGTCATCCTACTAGTGTAATAATTTTTATTTTATTTTTTTAAGGAAGAAGAAGTAAAAGAAGAAAAAGAAAAGCATAAAAGGAAAACCAAGAGGAACATCACACAAGGACATGGAAAAAAGGACTCATTTGAAGAAGCACTTAGCACCACATAAAACACGATCACTGCACCTAGGGGTCCTCAAGTTAGGCGTGTCCAGTGGTTTCGATCGACCGGCTCCGCTCCTAACCCCCTAGTCCTTTTGATCCTCTACTTCACACTTCGGGCCCATCAAGGGCAGGACATACCTAGGGAAATAACACTCGCCTATGGTTAAACCTATCACACTAAGCTACTTGCACCGCATCTCCCTTTGCACAAATGGGGTCCTCAAGTGTGAGACGTCACCTAGGCTTGCCTGTGGTTAGATCCACCTCCCCATTCCACTAGTATGAGCACGATGCACCACACAATAAGGTAAACACTCCCCTTAGGTAGCGCACCCCACCTTCTCCTTTCAGGCATTACAAAAGGCGACAAGCCACCAACTTCAAAGGCCCCCATCATTCACTTGGCATCCAATTGGCTTCTCCAACAAAAAGAAAAGAAAACAAAAGAAAATAAAAGAAAAGAAAAGAAAGAAAGGAAAAAAAAGCACTCACAAAACACCTAGGGGTTCTCAAATTAGGTACGCCCAGTGACCTTGGTCGGCTGGCTCCGTCCCTAGTCCCCTAGCCCTCTATATATCCCCCACAATTGTTCAGGGCACATCAAGGGCAGGACATACCTAGGGAGCTTGTCTCGCCTATGGTTAGACCTATCACCATGACCCAATTTCACGATTCCTTTTTGCACTCCGTCTTAGTATCATTGCAATCGATCATGGTAAGCATCGCACGAATGGCCATGAAAAGTACACCATACTCGTCGAGCAAGCCCAATAGCTACTAGCTACCGAAAGTTCGATGTCAATGTATTCAATTATGCTACATCATGCTGTCACAACACAAAGGATATCTCATACACCTTCATGTGTACTTCTCCTCAACATGGACAACTTTGCTTCATCCACACGTTGTTTTGAGGAACCAGACCCGCGGTCTTCTAACTACGTAATATCTAAGTATGCACGAGCACTCACATAATATTTGCACCAAAATATATACACAGTTTGGGTCCTCAAGTACTGGACAATACTCTCAGCTTGCTTAGAGTTCGACCTGTCTCCCAAACTAATCAAACTATGTCTTGTGCACGATAAGAAGACTAGCACTACCCCCAGGGAGAGACCAGATATCAGAGTTTTTCAATTGCAGGTATTGAAGACTCCAACGAAAGTGTCGTTCGCCTTTCATCAACACTCAACTCTGAATACTTATCCTTTATCATCATGCAAGTCCACCAAGAACAGTCGGCCGCAGAATACCTAGAACACCAACACCTGTGCCAACCCAGGAGTGCAACTCCCCCGACAACAACCAATCCTACTACCAGCCAACCACTAACCACATGCCCCAAACAACCTTCATCCGCCCCACCACCAAAACTCCTCCATGGAAAACCATAGTTGTCCCTTCCACCCACGTCTTCGGTGCATGCCAAAGCTTGCTACTTACAAGATGAGTGCCATGGGAGTGGCACTCGTCCAGGAGGGGGGTAATGTTAACCCTCAAACAAACAAGGTGGAAAAGCTGAAAAATCTAAAGCAAAAGACAAGGCCAAGGAAAAAGTGAAACAAAAGACGAAGGCACGCCAATAAGAATTTGGAAACATAAGAAATGTAGAAAAGTCCTAAATCAAGGAGAAAGGTGCAACGAGAAAAGGCGCAAGTCAAAACTTTTGTAAAAAAGGCGCAGGGTGCACCATGATTTATTTTAAGAGTCCCGGGCTCTCACCCGTGCAATTTGTAAAGGTAGATGGGCGATAGGAAGGAAGTTAGGAAGATAAGAGGACAATGGAAAAAAGGGTACAGGCGGCCATGTAAAAAAGGGGATAAGGGTATGACTGCCCAAAAGGGATTTAAGGTTTTGTATATAAAGTTGAAAAGTGAATGAGAAGCTCATTCTTGTGTGTGGCCAAAAGTGGCTCTCCTCCTCCTCCTCTTCTTCTTCTTCTTATTCTTCTTACTTGCTTGAGCTTGTGCTTGAGAGAGGGAGTATGAGAGTGTGAGGGAGTGAGCATGTGAGGGTGAAGGACTGGGAAGGAGAAGCTCTCCATCTTCTCCTCTCTTCTTCTCTTCTCTTCTCTTCTCTTATATTGCTTGCGGCAATGGAGCTTGGAGCGTAGAGCTTGAGGATGGAGCTTGCTTGAAGCTTGCACTTGGATCGTGGAGCTATCGAAGTGCTCGGGAGAGGAGGTAACTTGATCGGACATGGAGGTAAGCTCACTACACCCATATAGATGGATGGTCCGTGGGTGTCGATGGTTGATCGCCTCCACACCACCTGCTTTGAAAAAGCGTTTTAAAAACTTCTTTTAAATACGGTAGGGGGGTCTCTAGTGCAACTTGGTTCACTTCAAGGAAATCCCGTATGTTTGGGAACCTCTTGGAAAACCGTTTCCAAAACAGAAATGGTCATGGGAACATCTCCTTAGTGCTAAGTGAATTGTTGAATTTAGGGAAATGAAACCCTTGATAAATTTTTGGTTACAAGGTTTTCTCTTTTTTGGAAAAGATCATTAAATATAGGTATATGATGATCATAATTGGGATGGGACATGATTTTGGATTCATTGAATACATCGATTACTTGTAATAAACAAGGGCTCCCCAAACCCTTGACTACCAACACAACATGTGGGCCCCAACCATCTTGGTGGCCAACAAAATGGAGTAATAACCACTTTTTTCCAACGTATGTGGCACCTCTAACACTACTTGCGAGAATGGAACCCTTGATCTTGGGTTCCACACACCATCTCACTACCGCTTGAGCTGGGAGGACTTGGCCGAGATGACTAGATTTTAGAAAAGCCTACAACAAGTAACCGGTGATTTATCCATGAAAGGCGAAGAACCGCTAGCTCAAGTGGTAGTGAAATGGTGTAAAAAACCCAAGGTCAGGGGTTCCATTCTCAGGGCTTGCATTGTGGCACCTTGTATGATGTATAATGCTGTAAGAAGGTGATTATTGCACCACTTGGGTGGCCACCAAGATGGACGTTGCAATGGGACCATTTGTAAAATCTGTGGTCAAGGGTTTGAACAGTGGCCAACCCTTTGGCTATAAGCGCCAATGTAAAGCCTAGATACCCAATCAGTACAAAATCATTTCATGTCTAATATTCTCAATTTCTCACACCAATGTGAGCGTGACCTCACCATTGATGTAATTGATGTAAGAGAAGGCAGCATGATTCATGATTCATAATTCTAGTCCAATATTCTCAAATTTCTCCACAAATGTGGGTGTGACCTCACCATTGATGCAAGAGATGGTAGCATGATTCACGATGCATAATTCTAGTCATAATCTAGAGGATGAGCGAACTATCCAAGAAAAACTCGATGCATCTACTATGCGCCTATCGGCCAAAATCCCATCGGCCTAAGGTCTTTGCGTTTGCCGCTTTTGCACCCCGCCCCCAAGGCTATAAAAAAGAGAGGCATACCACCCGTTCTTGCTCAACCTAATCGACTATTGTCTGTTCTGCTCTCATCAATTGATCTCGCCTTTATTGTGTTTTCCATCTCTCTGATCCTCTCTCCGTCTGCCTTCTTCGATCCTCTCTCCGTCTGCCTTCTTCGTACCCTTAGCCAATCGCTCCCTCTTTCTTCGCCTCAGAAGATGCAGATCTTCGTGAAGACCCTCACCGGCAAGACCATCACCTTGGAAGTGGAGACCTCCGACACCATCGACAACGTCAAGGCCAAGATCCAGGACAAGGAAGGCATCCCTCCCGACCAGCAGCGCCTCATCTTTGCCGGCAAGCAGCTCGAGGATGGCCGCACGCTCGCTGACTACAACATCCAGAAAGAGAGCACGCTCCATCTCGTCCTGAGGCTTCGTGGTGGCATGCAGATCTTCGTCAAAACCCTCACGGGCAAGACCATTACCTTGGAAGTGGAGAGCTCCGACACCATCGACAACGTCAAGGCCAAGATCCAGGACAAGGAAGGCATCCCTCCCGACCAGCAGAGGCTCATTTTTGCAGGCAAGCAGCTCGAAGATGGCCGTACCCTCGGCGACTACAATATCCAGAAGGAGTCCACACTTCACCTCGTGCTGCGCCTCAGAGGAGGTATGCAGATTTTCGTCAAGACCCTCACGGGTAAGACCATCACCCTGGAAGTTGAAAGCTCTGACACCATCGACAATGTGAAGGCTAAGATCCAGGATAAGGAAGGGATCCCGCCCGATCAGCAGAGGCTTATCTTCGCTGGAAAGCAGCTGGAGGATGGCCGCACCCTGGCCGACTACAACATCCAGAAGGAGAGCACGCTCCATCTTGTCCTGAGGCTGCGTGGTGGTATGCAGATCTTTGTCAAGACTCTGACAGGAAAGACCATCACCCTGGAGGTCGAGAGCTCAGATACCATCGATAATGTGAAAGCCAAGATCCAGGACAAGGAAGGGGTCCCTCCCGACCAGCAGCGGCTCATCTTCGCTGGCAAGCAGCTGGAGGATGGCCGTACCCTGGCAGACTACAACATCCAGAAGGAAAGCACGCTCCATCTCGTGCTGCGTCTCCGTGGTGGAGGAGAGCAATGAATCACCCTCCTGGTCCATGCCAGCAGAGGCCTGTCTGTTTATCAATCTATCTAAGTCTCTACTGTTGTTGTTGCTGATGCAATGCATTGGCTCAGATTAGTCCTTGGTGTAGCGGTTTTGCATCGATATGATGAATGGTATCCTTGGTGTAGCGTTTTGACATTAATATGATGACATGCTTTTCTTCCTTTACACACGCGTTCAGGTCCATTTCCTTTGTTTCTTGGTTTGTTTGCCTTCTTACTCATAATTGTCCATCGAAAGGAACAGTTACAGCAGCTCATGTGCTCCTTACAATGCGATAATGTCTTCTACACGCGTTGTGTATGGTGTGAAGATGCCAAGAAGGCTCTGTGAAATTACCCTGGCAGACTACAACATCCAGAAGGAAAGCACGCTCCACCTCGTGCTGCGTCTCCGTGGTGGAGGAGAGCAATGAATCACCCTCCTGGTCCATGCCAGCAGAGGCCTGTCTGTTTATCAATCTATCTAAGTCTCTACTGTTGTTGTTGCTGATGCAATGCATTGGCTCAGATTAGTCCTTGGTGTAGCGGTTTTGCATCGATATGATGAATGGTATCCTTGGTGTAGCGTTTTGACATTAATATGATGACATGCTTTTCTTCCTTTACACACGCGTTCAGGTCCATTTCCTTTGTTTCTTGGTTTGTTTGCCTTCTTACTCATAATTGTCCATCGAAAGGAACAGTTACAGCAGCTCATGTGCTCCTTACAATGCGATAATGTCTTCTACACGCGTTGTGTATGGTGTGAAGATGCCAAGAAGGCTCTGTGAAATTACGCTGTTGTCTTGTGGTGAAGATTGTGCTGTGCAGCTGTGCTCCGATTAAGTCGTCTAAATCTGAGTATTGCTAATGTGTGTCATGAAATTATGTTATGTCTTGTGAAAGATTACTTTGTTCACCTTTGCTCAGAATAAATCAGTGCTATCAGTGTGTCAGTGGTTGCTATTACAGGGTGTGGTCTCCTTGTGACTATACAGCTAGGTTCTGATGGCGTGGTCATAAGTCCAGGGAGACAGAGGCGTAGCAGTAGTTTGATAAAAAAGACTGGCCATCGATTACAGTAAGAAATCTCGAAGTGATGGAGGGAGGGATAGGGCATTCTTGGATTATAAGCTCTCTTACACTTGTGAGCAATATGAGGTGGCACCAAGGACTGGGCTTCTGCTGCAGTGGCATCCCAGGTTTAGATGGCCGTTTCCAAGAATCGGAAAGCATCTCCCTGTTACCCCCATGACATAAGAAAGCTTTTAATTCAACTAGTTCTTAAAGCACCTACTACGTGCCTCAGCAGGGGTCTCTTTGTCTGTTCTGGGTTTTTGTATAATATTTATTGTGTTGAGGGGCTAGGAGTTCTTCTAGCTATGGTATATATATGCTGGTTTCTTTTTAGTCCACCTGTCATGTGGAGGCATTTTCCTCAGACTCAACAGAGAATTTCAGGTGGCAGGATATGGTTCTAGTTCAGCCTACCTTGGACCGTATCTAAGAGCTGTTGGTTTTTGAAAACCAGTTTTGGTAACACCACCAGTCAAAGATACAGTCTACAGTTTTAGCCTTCGTTCTTCTACTCAGTCCAGGCTTTGAATCAGCAGTTGGGATGCCAGTCCTTGCCTGTGTGCATGCTAGGCATGTTTTTGTTTGTGTACAGCATGTTCTCGGTCCTGCTATTCAGCAGGTATGCACCCCAATGCCCCGTTGGCAGCTGGCTACTGTTAGATGGGAGCCAATCACATTGGATGAGCACTGTTCTTGGAGTTCTTTTTGCCACTCATCCTTTGCCAGAATTCTTCCAGGCTGATTGTGATGTTACCTGTGAGACTTCAGCAAATGTCCAGCAGGCTTCTCTCCTTTTTCAGGGATGAACTTGGGATGCTGTGCCTTCAGCTTCTCTTCCGAATGTTGGTTGGCCAGCCCTTTTCCAGCTAGTGCAGAGTTCCAGGGTATGCCTTCGCGTGTCCATTCATTTCATCTCTTTTTTCTGGCAATATCAGTCTGCAGCAGCCTCCCTGCCTCAGAGTTTTTGTCAGTGTACTGTCCCATTTGGCTGCACTTCAGATGAAATGCTGGCTGCCCTGCCATCTTTCCAACCAGTCCGGCTAAACTGTAGTTGCACTCTGCATGCATTTAGTTCGGGCAGTTCAGACTGAAGAACCTACTGAAGAACCTTCAGCTTTGCATTTTTCACCTGGCAACATGAGGTCAAATTAATTGTGTGTGTTTATATCCTGCAGTTGTCGTTCCAAATTCTAGCTGCTAGTCATGCATGCGACTACATGTTAACAACGTCAGTCCACAACTTCTTTGTGGTGCAGTGCCTTTAGTGATCCCACCCAGGGGACCCTCTTCAGTCAGTATATATCAGTTCAGCTAGTGGGAGCTGTCCATAGCAAAGCAGGAGCAATGGGCTGTGTCAGAGGTTCGCATCAATCCCGCAAGGCTTGGGTGGAGTAGCGACTTGATGAGTTTATGTGCTTTTGGAGCAGTCTCTGCTCGACCAAGAGTTCTAACACAGTTTCTGCACTTATAGATAGATAGTTTCTCCTTAGAAATTTAGTTATCCGTTGAAGGTACAAGTTGAGTATACTGGTGGATAATTGCTCTACATTCTGACTTGTCTGTTTATTGCATAACTCGCTAGTGCTATTGGAAGTAATTGGAGCTTGCATTATTAAAAATAAAATATTTACATGGGCCTCTAAGCCATGGATGCATCCACTTTGGCTGCCAGACTGAGCGGTGGAGAGCAAGCTTGAGGAATGGGAGGAAATTGTTTAGGGGGGACCCATGGAGCTATTTTCTTAACACAAAGCAATGGTGCGATAAGCTTCAAGGAGTCCAGCTCTGCAACAGGGAGAGGAAGACATTGGAATGCGCAGAGAGAACCCTCGCAACAATGGCGGAAAAGGCCAGGGGCTGTAGGTTGGAGAATTGGGAATGACGACTGATGCAAAAAGCTCAGCTCATTAGTCAAGCAGTGTTGACAATTGGCCCAAAACTGGTATTGCAGTATTTCTTGATCTTACATTCCACGAACAATGCAGAATGTTCCAATCTCTCTGTAAAACTGGGAACTGTGAGCTATCACAAATGGCCAGCAGCATCAAGGCTCAAATTGCCTCTTGAATCTAAGTACAACTGGGCACAAAATGTCAAGGACACTTGAATATGGGACCACCAAAATGTCAACATTAGCTGTTACCTACGGCTATGCACCATCCTAATGCCCTTTATGGATGGGGTATTTGCATGGAGAGTAGTTATGGGGGCTCTTATCATAATTAGCAAATTGGGTGATAGAGGTGTAATAGATGCCAAATCTCTTTACAGGTAGGAAGAGTCGATGAGACACTAGGAAAAAATTACATGGTGCAATGTGGATAGAGTCTTAAGTGACGAGTAGAGAATACAACAAATATGAGATAAAATGACAATGGCTTTGGAGGTGTCTTTTTTTTATGACCTAGGAAGGTTGTTTGGCTGGTCTATTCGGCCATATTATGAACATTCCTTAGTCGACCATAGAATATTCCCTTTATTGCCAAGCCAGGGATATTGCCCTAGGATCCTTGTTAGGTAAGCCATTGGCCCCCTTGAGATCTCCCAGCCGGGGAGTGCTTCTGTGCTCCCTAGGCCCCAAAATAGTAGGGGTCCTTGATAACTCCCACACCTTGCAACTCGATGCATTGTACCTTGATTTGCTACCAACCCAACTACTCTATCTAACCCAAAGGTTACATCCACAAAGGTCACCTTTTTTCCATCCGGTCACATAGATCTCATCTGGAATATAAGTTAAGATTCATGAGCTCACACATGGCTTCCTCTCATGATGGGTGCCTTTTAGAGCACCATGGATCATTGGTGGCAACTTATGAGGGTGGGGCATTAAGCATATGTAATAACACTTGTTTTGGGATGGATGTGTGGCAAGTCATACAAGAAGTGATATACTCTTGCATGTGGGTTTTGATTTTTAAAAAGTGTCAAAAGTATGCAATTTTGTATTTTTTGTTAGATGCGAGTGCAAGAGAGGCTCTGGCTATTGGCTCTACACATTCTAAGAAGTTTGATCCTCGTATAAATGTGAGAGGTTAGAAATAAGCTTCTCTTTAAATGAGCTAGATATGAACTTAAGTGGAACAAAATAGCATTTAAAACATGGTGGTTCTAGAGTTTAGCATGTATAGTTGGTAAACTAGGAAAAGAGGATATGGCAAGATTGGCTTTGTTATTACGCCTGCTAGGACTCAATCTTTCTATGTAAGCAAAATCTAATTATATGATTGATATATTTTTGTGCCTATTAAAATATTATATCAACCACATAAAGTGGGGATGCCTTGTAACTAAGAAATCAATCATATCTCCTAAGAAGCCCCCCCAAGGCTTTTAATACTACCAATCTTGTTAGTTCAAAGATGCTACCATTGAGATATTTCAAAAAGATTTGTTATTTTTGAATGCCCATATGTATATTATGATTCCAACATTGATATATCCTAGAGCTCCACCAAATCCCCATCTAATTGATTGTGGTCTCTAAAAAGAACATTCTTGCAGATGCATACCTATGCCCTCCATCCACTCACTAAGTGATGACTATATGCTCCCTACTTTTGACACTGCCATAGTAAATGATGTAATATTTCATTGTGTCTTTTACGTAACACAGTGTGGAGAGATTTATTGGGCCTTCAACAATTTCTCATAAGTAGGGAAATTGTTTATAACAATTTTCCATATGATAAGATTCAACCTCCTTGAAGGAGTGTTAGGCCAAATTCTTCTTATTCTACTTGGTTCCGGGATGTTTTTCCCACCAATAGTCATATACTTTTAAGTTGAAGAGATGCTTATCCTCTACTTGGTGAAAATCTTTCGACTTGGCATAGTCCAAGAGGGCTTTGTCTCTCTTCTCTGTCCTAAGACATCTTAGTGGACTTACATACTTGACAATATACTAGGTGGACCACTCCCTCCTTTTAGCCAAGATTTTTCTTATCCAAACTCTCTTTCTTCTGCTTCCAATCTTTATTTCCAAACAATTTCATCCTTATTCAGCCATTTGAGCAATGCATGATGCCACAAATCTCCCCATCTTCTCAAATCTTAGCTGTAAAGAGGCTTTGATAATCCATATTTCTCTAGCATGGGAACAAAGTTGTCTTGGAATACATTAGCTATATGCAAAACGACATGCTACAAGCTTGAGTCACCTCTCATCCTCCCTTCCACTCCATCCAATTATATTAATTATGGTTTTCCACAAACTTTTGGATTGATTGATTACCCCACTTAGTAGAATATATGTTAGAATGAGCTCTAACAATACCCCCCAAGTATTGTACACATTTAGATATCCAACTCCTTGGCATCACATCCATGGTTGACTTGAGTCAACTCTTGTAATTAGTTTGAAAATAAGCATGTCTGCCTTCGCTTTGTGGGACACAATGCCCAATCTACCCTTTTGTTTCTTAGTAGGTAATAAGGTCCTAAGTAGTGGAATGCCATTGATGGTTCTCTCCATTGGTCCATAAAAAGGTTCTGAACATGTTTTCCAATACCCTCCAATATGCAACATTGAAGGTAAAAAATGTTTGCTATAAAGGTCATAACTTTTCAAACTCCATACCTACACCTTGGTTTGAATATTGACATTGAATCATTGAAACCTTTGAAATTGAGAAATCCCTAGTGTGAGCACGTATCATAAATACATGAATGTGTCTTCTTGCTTGAGAACGTTAAAACCATATACATATATTCATTTTGGGGGTTTGCAATATCCTAGATACAAAATTTTTACTTGCTACAATTGATAAACCATCTAGAAAGCTTCAACCAGGTCTAGAATGTCCTTAAGAGAGTATCGATTTGACCTCACTTTGCTCTAACAATATTAGAGTGGTCATCAAGAAAAAACTACGATACAAACATCTATTTTTAGGAGACTTAATCATCTAAGTGAACCTCTTTGTACTAGCAGGTGTAACTTTTTCAATAGTGGGTCTTTGAATATTGCAAAAAGTAGCGAGGCCAAGAGGCATCACTATCTCATTAAGCTCTTAAAAAGAAAACAACCTAGATAAAATATGATTGATATATTCTTATACTAAGGCATTAATAAACTCACCACAACCACCCTTTAGATCACTGAGCCCTCATCAACACAGACATGCAAGTGCCATGGGACTGGCACTCTTTTAGGGGGGGTAATGTTAACTCTAGTTCGAGATGGAGAAAAATAAATTCCAAAAAAACTCCAAATGCAAACACGAAGGAAGTAGCAGGAAGGGAAATAGCCAAAAGTGCAAGGGCAGCCTCAAAAGCTAAGTTAAAGGCAAAAGCACAATTTTAAATGTAAGGCGCCCCTAAAACTTTTGTAAAAGAGCGCCAGGCTTCCTTTTGTGCAAATTGTAAGGGTAGATTGGCGATAGAAAGGAAGCTAGAAAGATAGGAGGACAATAGGAAAGAGGGCCTACCGGCCATGTAAAAAAAGAGGATGACCACCTAAAAGGGATAAGGGTTTTGTATATAAACTCAAAAAGTGAATGAGAATCTCATTCTTTGGTGTGTGGCAAAAGCTCTTATTCTTCTTCTTGCCTTCTTGCTTGTGCTTAAGTGAGGGAGTGAGGCAGTGAATGTGTGAGGGTAAGGGATCGAGGTGGAGAAGCTCCCACCATCTCCTCTCTTCTTCTTCTCTTATCTTGTCTCTTGTGGCTATGGAGGATGGAGCTTGAAGGATAGGGATTGAGGTTGCTCGAGCTCGCATTACGAATCATGGAGCTATCGATGTGTATGAGGGAGGAGGGTACTCAATCGGGCATCAAGGTAAGCTCACTACACTCATAGAGATGGATAGCACATTGGCTATGTGAGAGGTAGCCATTAGTGCTTGGCTTGAAATGCTTGAAAGAATAAGCGGTCCGTGGGTCTTAGCAGTTGAGGGTGAGCTTCCAACACTCGATTTCAAGAGGAGAATAGGAGGGAGAAGAAACCCATAAAGAGTAGTAGGACAACACATCAAGACTCTAATGTATTAATTGCGTAATGGCTCTTGTCCATTCTCCTTCACTTATCCTTTACATTTTGCATTTGTGCTTTTGGGTAGTGGCATAGACCTATTGTTTTCCTGGTTTTCATGTATGTTGGGACTTGGTTATTAAAGGTTTTTTGATTATCTATAGTTGTGTTTTGTTAGCATTTTAGTTGATTGGCATGGCGCATTTCGGAATCCAAAGATATTGACAATCTTGATAGCACCCTTGCATGCCTCAAGGAGGACAATAGATACCAATCAAAGTGATGTGCAAGGCTTTCTTAGGTCCCTTTTACACAAGATTAATCTTTTGTGCAATAAGCAAGTAACTCTAGGGGAAGTAGTCTAATCTAGAAGCTACTCATGGATTGCCACTGATGTCCACCAACTGATTTAACCTTGTAATAGGTTGGTGGTCTTAAGCTTCAATGTTCATTAGTAATAGATTTTGCAAGCTATTAAACTATTGTGTTGACTAGAAACTTAGGTAGTGGGGTCAATCCCTACCGACCATTTTGAAGTTATGAGACCAGATGTACTTTCACACATGCATGAGAATAGTTGTTGGGAGTAAAGGTGCCTATGCCTAACCACTTGTGTATCACTACATTGACAGTACCCGCACACATGCACACTACAAGTAGCGGGTGCCCATCATTATCACTTCATTCTTTATTCTTTCAGTGACATTTGAATAAAGAGAAGGCTAGTTACACATTGTGACTATTGGAGTTCCTACATCTTGAGTCTCTCTCTCTCATGCTCTCTTGCTCCATCCACCATAGCTCACACCTCTCTTGCTTCTACTTGCTCGTGCTTCCACTTGGGCTTTTGCCTTCAATTGTTGTCAGAGCCTTCCTCTCCATGAGCTTGAACTCAATCCGACATTGCTTCACCATTGGCAGCCATAGCTCCACCTCGAGAATCATCTTAAGCTCTCATTACTCTAGGACTTCTCAAGACTTATTTTTGCTATCTCAGGGCATTCTTGAGCCTACATTGAGCTCATTTAAGGGAATATTCAGCTTAATATTCAAGGTTGGAAATACAACAACGTTTTTTCATCTGTGGCAATTTTCAAGCACTTGTGCTTGCTCAACCACTCCTTGGCATTGGACCAAAGCTTTGGCATTATTTACCACTCCTCTTGGCATTGACCATTAACATTGAGCATTGGTTTTGAGTCATTGGGCTTCAACTATTAACTATGCAAACAGGGCAACATGCCGTCACAAAATAGGAACAACCAATATTTGCAATGTTTGGAGCTCGTATATGCTTCTCAAGATGCTTGTATACCTATGTTTTGTTGCCGAATACTTGGGGGATCGCATGTCATTGATTTGAGATGCTAATGGACCGATTTGAGCATTGTCTAAGCTCAGTTTTCTCATAGATATCACTACTATCATAGCAGGTCTGAATCTATTTGTTTGGAAAATGTCATGCTCTTGGCTTATGTGATGCTCCCGGGATGCTCATTTGATGTTGGACACTTGGGGAGTGTTTGGCCAATGTATTGGAATGCTTTTGGACTGATTTGAGCCCATATTTGGGTCAATTCTACTATCATTCTTACTACTCAAGTAAGTAGGGCTGAAGGCTATTTTATCAATGAAAGCATATGCCTATTGCTTGTTGATGCTTTCTGGCTACTTGGGATGATACATTGATGTCTATGGTTGATGCCACATGCTTGGGAAAGGTCCTAGAATGCTTTTGGGCTTTGATTGAGCTCAATTTTGCTCAATATTCATTTTACTATTGTACATATAGTGGACAACAAGCTTTTAACAGGGACAACCTATGCCTAATGCTCTTTCATGTTATATTCATGCATTCTATCAGATGTATTGGTGCATGACATTGAAGCTCTATGCTTGGTTATGCTATTGAATGCATTTGAGCTTTGATTTGAGCTTAGGACATTTGACATTGGTTGTCAATTACTTCATTGGATACTTCAGGGGTCTATGACCTTACGGGGCTGGAAGCTTTTATTGAGTCTTATGCTCTCGACTATATACTTGATGTACCTTGGATGCTTGAATGCCACTTACATGAGGATTTGAGCTTTATTTGCTTATCTAGCATCTGGCTTTTGTTCCAATGGGAGCTACTTACTCGACACTTGGATGTTACATTGAGCTTTGGATTTTATTTGCAGTTGAGCTTGAGCTACTTCAACTTTTACTCGCATGTTGCAGGTTGTTTTGTATCAATAATTGCCCTTGTTTGGCATTGATTTCTTACTGTTGTACCTCATTTTTAGCATGCTGTATTTGCAGAACATTGTATTATTTATGAGAGCGATCCCCTCCATTTGATGCTACTTTAGTCATAGTTTGTGAACAACTCATTATTTGGTATGTACCTCTTGTTTTCAACTTGTTTTGGCAGTGGTTTTGGGGTTGTTTGCAAGCATTACAGGAGCTTTTTTAGTCTGTAATGTGCCTCTTTTTCATGCAGTATGGCTACTCATTCAAATGACAGTGCCATCTTTAACATTGAAAAGTTGGAGCTTGTTTAGTTTGTACTGTGCCTCTTTTTCCTGCAGTATGGCTAGTCATTCAAATGACGGTGCCATTTTTAACATTGAAAAGTTGGATGGTAGCAATTATGGCTATTGGAAGATCCAAATTTGGCAAGTTTTGGTGCAAAAATATTAGATTAGGCCAATCAAAGCAAGAGCATTAAACTTGAAGGTCAAGATCAAGATGTATGGGATGACTTAGATGAGATTTACAAGTCCACAATTGTCCTATCCCTCAACAAGCAAGTTTATTAGAACATTGCCATAGATGGGGAGTCTGCATGGGATCTTTGGGGAAAAATCGGTAATCTCTATTATAAGCACATGTATTTGCTAAAATAGCTTATGGACCTTCGTATATGAAGGAATGTACTAGTGTTTCTTAGCATTTGAGTGAGTTTCATACTATCGTTGGCCAGCTATCATCGTAGGGTATTGACTTTAAGGACAATCTTCCAGTTTTGTTCTTATTAGTCACATTGCTTGTCTTGGGACACATTCTATACTACTATGTGTGCAAATATGCCCAAGAATGGGCTGAAATTGTTTGATGTAGATGGTTAACTCCTAACAGAGGAGATAAATAGGAAGAATGTGAATGCTTCTCGTACTTCTCATGCTTTGACTATTTGCGGTCGCCATGATGGCAAGAACGGGAATGACTGCTGTAGTAGAGACTCATAAAAGTCTCATTCTAAGTCTCGTGGACGTAAGCTCGATTTTACATGCCATTATTGTGGGAAAGCAGGACATATCCGGCCGTAGTGCCATAAAATGCGCACTGACAAGCACAAGGAAAAGAGCAAAGGGAAAGTGCAAAACAAGTTTGATGATCGTAGTATTGTCCCTACTAAGTCTAGTGTTAAGACGGAAGAGATCGATGTAGTGCATCAACCTAACTCTAATGATGATTACATACTTGCAGTCTCTTCTTTGGATGAGTCACAACTGACTGACACTCGCTTGGCTTTTACTCAGTGTTTGTTGATGGATTCAAGGGCTTCCTTTCATATGACCCCTCATAGAGAGTGGTTCCACTCCTATCGCAGTATGACTAGATTTGTGCGTTTGGGAAATGACTTGCATTATAGATAGTTGGTATTGGTGATATCCAGCTGCAGTTTGGTTTAGGCAATATGTTTACTTTGGATAATGTTTGACATATACAGGCTCTCACAAAGAGTCTTATCTTTATTGGTACAGTGGATGATGAGGGTTACTTTGTTTTCTTTGGGGATTCTTCTTGGAAGATCACGCATGGGAACCTTGTTCTAGCATACGTGGTGCCAAGTTTAGCACTTTATATTCTTGGTTGTATCTAGATTCGTAGATCATGTTTTGTCTGTGGTTGTTGTTCCACATGTATCTCTTTGGCATCGTCACCTTGGGCACATGTCCTTAAAATGAATGAAAATGCTTACTCATTTGCAGTATCTTTCGCCCTTTTAAGTGTTTTGAGTCATGTGATCATTGTTTGTATGGTAAGCAGACACCTAGTATGCATAAGAAGTCTAGCACTTTACTCATGGATAAGCCTTTGGCTCTTGTTCATTTTGATGTTTGTGGACCTATGCCATATTAGTCATTAGGAGGCATGAAGTACTTTGTCACATTCATCGATGATTGCTCACATAAGATCTGGGCGTATTCCATAAAGCCAAAATATGATGTTTTGGCTACCTTTTAGCATTGGCTTGTATTGGTTGAGAACTAGTCTGGGTATAGGCTAAAATGACTACCGTCAGATAATGTAGGTGAGTATGTCTCTAAAGCCTTTATGTAGTTTTGCAATGAGAGGGGTATTAAGCATCAGTTGACCACCCCGTACACCCCACCCCAGAATGGTAAGGCTGAGCACATGAAGATGAGGTCTATAGTATACTTAGCTAGGCATTCTTACCACAACAATTTTGGGCTAAGGTAGTGACTATACTACTGTACACTTGATCAATTGATCTCCTTATAGTACTATTAACTTTCAAATTGCAGAGAAGATGTGGTCTAAAAAACCTCCCTTGTATGCTCATTTGCGTGTCTTTGGTTGTGAGACTTTCTGCCATGTACCCAAGGATAACTGTACAAAGTTGGATTTTAAGTCCGTGAAATGCATATTTCTTGGTTATGGGGATGCAGGTGAGATGGGCCATTGCCTATGGGATCCACGGGCTTCAGAAAGTCATCCACAACCATGATGTAGTTTTCCATGAGGAAAAGATGCATAAGAAACTTGAGAAGATAGTCAAGATACATAGGGTTATATTTTAGGAGGAGCCTCCTGCTCCCGTACAGCTAGCTAGATAGCCTGCAACAATAGTAGAGCAGCTGATGATCCATTGGCCCATGACCATGATGTTAGACAGAATGTGTAGGCTCCTCAGCCTACCTTGAGATGGTTTGCTAGAGCGAGACGTTCCCTTGAGCGATTTGAGCCCTCTGTTGATTATGTGATGGTGACAGATGTAGGTGAGCCTCTCACTTATGATGAGGCCATGTGTTGTGGCGGTAGTTACTCTTGGGAGAGGGCCATGTAGTTTAAGTTTGACTCTTTACAAAAAAATCATACGTGGGAGTTGGTTCCTTTGCCTGGTGAAAAGCGTGCATTGCCATGCAAGTGGGTGTACATGTTGAAGAGCACCGTTGGACACCCCAAGCCTACCTATAAGGCGAGATTGGTTTTTAAGGGTTTTAAATAGGAGCATGGTATTGACTTCAAGGAAGTTTTTTCTCCTATAGTCAAGATGACTACCCTACGCCTGGTACTAACATTGGTTGCTCAGTTAGATTTGGACCTTTATCAAATGGATGTTAATATGGCTTTCTTACATGGGAACTTGCATGAGGTGATTTATATGCAGTAGCCTAAGGGCTTTGAGGAAAAAGGCAGGGAGGGAACACTGTGTAGATTGAGAAAGAGCCTTTATGCCCTTAAGTAGGCACCTAGGGAACTGTACCACAAGTTTGATGCTTTTATGCATTCACAGGGCTATACACAATGATATGGATCAGTGTTTATACATGAAGAAGGCTCGTTACACCTAGGGAATGGTACCACAAGTTTGATGCTTTTATGCATTCACAGGCTATACACACAATGATATGGATCTATGTTTATATAGGAAGAAGGCTCATGATGGCAACCTTTTGATTTTGGCACTCTACGTGGATGCCATGTTGATTGTTGGGAAAGCTCCTGATGAGATGGATGCTCTGAAAAGCCAGTTCAAGAAGATAGGCCTCACGTATTCTCGGGATGCGCATTACACATGACCACTCGGAGCTAGAAACCCTAGTTAGAGAAAGTATTGGATATTTTAGTAGGAGACATTAAACTCTAATATCTTCCAAGGTATTATTTACATGACCCCCGATGAAGGAACTTGATGTTCATGTTAGTGTCATCATGGTCACCAAACAAACTTAGTATGAGCAATTTGAATAACAAGTGTAACTTAATGAGTTGTCTCAATGAAATTTTTCATTCACAACCTCATGCTACAAGATCGGTGCTAAGATATTCTTCTAAGTAATTTAAACTTCGAGGATGAGCCTATCATACCACTTGCTTACCTCCAAGTCTAGTTGATCATAGAGAATCATGTTGTTGTAAACACATTGATTTGATGAAGGATCTAATTTCAATACTCTATCTTCTTAATTCTAGAACAAACTAGGTCGATCATAGCCGACTCCAATTGGTCCGAAATTGAACCCTTACGGAGGCAAACCCTACTCTTTGTTAGGGAAATGTAGGATCATGCTTATGATGAAGGCAAGCACTACTCTTTGAACCCTTATGGAGTCAAGCCTTACTCTTTTATTTGGGAAATGTAGGATCATTCTCATAATGGAGACTAAAAGCATATTCTCCTCTTCTATGTTCTAGCAAACCATAAAGACGTGGGAACATAAATACTCTTGGGATAGTCCTTTAAGTATCTAATGTAGTGTAATCTCGACTACATTGGTTACTAGCATTGTGAGGAGATTGCTATAACTACTTGCTTCTCTCTTGATTTTGCATTTCTTGGCCAATGGCCTTAGCTGATTTGCTAGCTCGTAGCATTTAAACTCCATCTAAGCAGCACTTCTTGTGGTGTAGTTGCATTTTTCGATTTTGGTCATGGAGGCAAAATTGGCATGCTTATGCTTGAGAGATCATCAATCTTGTCCTCCAAGATGGGCTCAACGTCTTTAAGGTGCTCCTGGGATTCCTTCACCCACTCCTTGACTTTTTCTATGGCTTCTAGTTGGTGCTTCAAGTTAGGGTACTCCCCTACCTTAGCACTCCCTTTCTCAGCAGTCTTTGGAGTGGATGTCCTTGCCTCTTCGTCTGTGACCTTCTTTCCAATAGGCAGTATTGTGGCACTCTCGATTTTAAGTGTGACATTTGCATCAGTTTTCTTTTCTTCGTCTATGGCTCTTCTTTTCGATTGAGGCTGCGTCTAAGTTGCTAGGCCCCTGCAGTGATATGTCGGCTTGCTTTGTCTGCGCTCGGGTCATGACATGCAACGAGATAGGCGTGGCCTCACCATCCAGTATTTCGACACCTAATATCCCCAATGGGGCTAATGGCACGATTGCTGAGGTAGTGCGTGGCGTCCGTCTACTAGGGCAATCGACAAAGAGATGTGTGATTCCACACTTAGCACATTTAAGATCAACCTTGTCTCGATTGGCTTGTTTCCTTTCAGGGCAACGTGAGGAGATGTGGCTTGGGTGACTTCAAGTCCAACATGAGGCAGCTCTTGGGTTTCCTCTCCTAAGCCTTTGCATCTACCTCTACCTAGTGCTATCACCGATATTGGTCGATAATCCACAAGGATTGGATTCACATAGGGCTCGTCATCATTCGGCTCCTCCACATAGTGGGCCGGAGTGTCGCTTGTCGATGGATGGGTTACCAAAGGTCTAGGTAGCCGGGGTATGCATGTGGGATTTATCTCCATCCTAGGAGTGGCTGGTTTAGCGTCATTAGGTCTCGAGAGAGCCAATGGGGCTTCCATCCCGAAGAAATTTCGTAGCCTATTCCCTAGGTAAGATTGGTTGTAAGGTTACGAGTATGGAAGTATCCTTGGCAGTCTGCAATGCATGGCATCATGGCCGTACCTACTGCAATTGGCGCATGTTCGGAACCTAGGGTCCTGACACTCAGCTAGCATGTGGTTTTTGCTACAATACATGCATTGGATGTGTTGGTGCATAGGTCTCCTCATCATCTCTTCTAGTCTCGCTCATTTCTGCTGGCTCTTGGCTCTGGTCAGCACTCTGTCCCTTATCTTGGCTACTTGGGACTAATTGTTCACTGGATGTGGTTGCCCTTTCTGAGGTTCTAGAGCTAGCCTCGTCTTGATTTGAGCTCCTCGAGCTCCTCTCCTTGAGTCGGTCATCCACTCTTATGGCCTCTTCAAAGACCCTAGTTAGCATGTCTCGTTGCAAGCTTGAGTTGCCTGCCAAGGCCTTATAGAGTTTCTCACTTCATATTCTATTGATAAAGACTGTGGACACCACTCTTTCCATTGGTCATTGGTTTGTCAGGATTCTCTTAAAGAGACTTTTCACATGGGTCACATAATCCTTGATATCTTCCTTATCTCTTTGCTTCACGTTCATGAGTCATACGATCAGATTGTCTGAGTACCCAACCTCTGAGAATCTCTTAATAAAGAGGTTCTTGAGATCGTTGAAATTGTTATGTTTTGGGGCATCTAAACTAGTGTACCAAGTCCTTCCCTTATTACCTAAGCATAGGTCAAAGCCTTGCAAGCACTGGGTGAGATTGGTGAGGCCATTGGCCTCACAAACCTGATCGAATTGCTCTACGAAGCTATAGGGATCATCGTTTGGCTAACTGCTTAGCAATAATAGGGGTTTTTGACTGGCTCTTGGAGCCTTGGTTGACTCCTAATGCTACGAACAATGAGTTTTCTAGTGCTATTGCGCTCCGCTCTACTGACATGTTATCTAATAATCTCTTTATGAGAAGCTCGCTCAACATAAGGTCTCCTTCTAACATGCGTGCTCTCTCTCTCTTTGTGTCAGGTCCTATTCGATTTCTGTTTGCCAGGGCTAACACTCGTTGGATCTCTCGCATTTCTACATTTTGTCGCAAGCTTCTAGCTTATTGTTCCTAATTGTATGCCACTATGCCTTGCAAAGCTTTCGTGCTAGTTTTCTCTCTCCTCTTGGAGATCTACTATGATATCCTTGGATGGCCTACCATGGTGGTCCATTTGGGTTTGTAAATTGTACTTGGTTACCATTTGTTGGATTTCATCGAGGAAATCCTCCAAATTGAGCTCTTTGTTGCCTCTACAATTCGAGCTAGTCTTTGCCAGGTTTGTAGTCTCTTGTTCCACTAGGTTGTTAATGAGGTTGATCAAGTCGGGTAGATTCACTTCCCCAATGATGTCGATCATGCCCGAATGAGTAGCCTCCTCCTTCAAGCAAGACGGTAGCTCCACAATTCATGATGCGAGCTCAAGCATCCTCAAGCCTCCACCTCCAAGCTTCATTCTCCATAGCCGCGTGCAAGACAAGAGAAGAGGAGAAGAAGAGAGGAGATGATGGAGAGCTTCTTCTCCAAGATCCCTCACCCTCACACACTCACTCCCTCACACTCTCATACTCCCTCTCTCAAGCACACAAAAGCAAGCAAGAAGGAGAGAAGAAGGGAGGAAGAAGAGTCCACTTTATCCACACACCAAAGAATGAGCTTCTCATTAACTTTTTGAGTTTATATACAAAGCCCTTATCCATTTTTGGGCGCCCATCCCCTTTTTTACATGATCGGCCATTGTGGCAAGGTCATATTTTCCCATTCCCTTCTAGTTGCCCTTTCTCTTTACCTATGCCCTTCTACCTTTTACAATTTGTATCGAAGGGAGCATGGCGCCCTTTTACATGAGTTTTAGGGCGCCCAACATTTTAAAAATGTGCCTTTGCCTTTGACTTAGCTTTTGAGGCCGCCCTTGCGCTTTTGGTAGTTTCCCTTCTTGCTTCTTCTGCTGTGTTCGCATTTGGAGTTTTCTTGGACTTATTTTTCTTCGTCTCAAATTGGGGTTGACACCTCATCACTCTCATCTTCTGTTGGTGAATTTGATGAGTTGTTTTCATCTTCACTATTTTTATCCTTATCCATACATTGAGGTTTTGGTAGTTGAATAATATCTAATCGAAGTTAGTCCATTGCTAGTTGGGACTGGTAAGCATCTCTTCAAAAATAGTCAGGTTAACCTTAACTTTATCCTTGAAAAGAGGATGCCATTAAGTCAATATTCTCCAAAGCTCGAGTCTATTTGTGGGGGTGTGGTGGCTACTAATACAAGTCAGAGCCATTAGGCTAGGGCTCATTATTAGCACAGGTACTAAAGCTATTTCTACGTGAGGTTTATATCATGTGCATAGTGGTTTCTTGTGTTTGGTCTTTCAACTATCCATTTCAATCCTAAATGCCTTCATTCCTATTACCCAAAAAACTAGACCATTTCCCTAGACTATAGTTCATAGTTGACTCCCTTCATAGCAACAAAGTTGACAAAGAACTTAATTCCTATAATTGTGATGTGCCAATTTTTAAGCACTCCTAGTAGATTTTGAATCCATTGATGATGCGCAAACTAAAATGAACTTATTCAATAGGAGGGCTTTCCCAAGCTTTAAGTACTTCTTGGTCTACAATACTCACTCTTTCTCCTCTATCAAGGATTGCTCATATTTTGGAGTAGCCAAAGGCTTCTAGAGAAAGAACGACATGGTGCTCAACTCCTTCCCAAAATGTTATACCTAGTGGTCGAGTAGGCTAGGTACTCTATTCTATGGAAGTTTTAAGGGTGTTATGATGCAAAATCTCAAATCAAGAGGAGATGGCTACATTAAAAGGATCCAAGAAATAAGATACTCTTTTGTATGTGAGAAATAGTCAATATATATTTCTTAAGAATGATATTAGACTTGTGATATTAACTTTGTTTAGGTTTATTCGTCAACCAAATATCTGTGAGAGACAGTAGGATATCTTTAGGCTTTGTTGGAAAACTTGGTAAGATAAACTCTAAAGAAGGTGGCTCAACTATTAACTACAATGAATGGAAATCTCTACTTAACATAGTTAAAGATCATGTTGATAATAGATAGGCTTAGAACAAAAAACTAAACTTTAGGAAACATTAGAAAAAATTAGAACTTTTAAAAAAGGTAATGATGAAAACCTCAGATAATCAACACTTCACTCACTATATAGTAAGAAACTTACATTGTCATGTATCTTTATTGACAATTTCATATAAGATTTCAAATTAACTTTCATTGTTGGTTAACTATGTAGCATATTTAATGCAGCCATGCCCCATATTTCATCAAGCAATATGAAACTCCTCATATCTAGTTGACTCAAGGCATGGAAAAATCCCATTATCATATAAGAAAAAAATATTTCAAATATACAAGACATGGAGGTAGGAGTGGAAGAAAATAGCTTATTCAAGCCCTTTCAATAGTTTTAGAGACAAATTTGGCACAACTCAAGCTTAAAGATAAAACAAGAAGAAGAGGAGCTCCACTCTTTGGAAAATGAGCTCCCTGATCTACTTACATGCGTAAATTGATAAGGTTTTCAAGTGAATTACTTTCTTCCTAGTGACATAAGCAAGAAGAAGGATTTTGTAGCCTTTGACCCTAAGTGCGTTGAGATCCTTATGGATCAAAGAGAGAAATGAATCATTCTATTCTTCTTGCTAGGTTAAGATATTAGCATACTTAGATTTTCATTCTTAAGTGTGGTATATGTATGGTATTGTTTTAAAATTTAAAATTTAACACCTTACTTCCTGTTTCAAGTACATGACACACGAGTTTCCTCTATGCATGCAGTAAAAAAATTGAAGTACTTAATCCCTCCATCTTCCTTCCATTTTATGAGGATGATACTTGAGTGATTATTGAGCAATACTAGTCGATACTAGAGTGATCATTGATTGCTCAACAGGCATCACAATGATGATTCGATGTTGAAGCCTATTGGAGTCTAAATGCATACATAACCATTGCATGCTACATGGTCTCGATGCTTGATGGCCCACAAAATGCCCAATACTAATGTTGTCTCATCGAATGGTATTGTTTAATGTTTGATGTAACTGATGGGAAAGCTACAGCTAGATGACAAAAGTACTCTTATGGCTTGATGGCTACTCAATCCTTCTAGTCGGAGAACCTCACACTCGATGCCCAAAATGAATAGGAAAGTGTCAATATGATGCCCATAAGGCAAGCTAAAGGTGTCATCCAATCTCTTTTGAAGCCCAACCTTGGGCGTCAAATTTAAAGCTTGAGTGGTAGTGAGATTGTGTGTGGAACCCAAGGTCAAGGGTTCCATTCTCATCACGAGTAGCATTGCAGGCGCCCCATACATTGGAAAAAAAGTGGTTTTCGTTGGCCATCAAGATCTGGTTATTGCTCCACATTTGGTGCTAGTAGTCAGGGGTTTGGGAGGTCCTATGTAGGCTACATACGTGCAAAATATGGAGTTACAGTGTAAAGCTATGGACTTGGAGAAGGAGAATTGAAACATAAAGAGGAATCGCACAAAAACTTTGGAGATTGGGCCCACTTTAAAAACCAAAGAAGCACATTGGCGCATCCGATTAGTTAAACCAATTCACCAATTAACCAAAGGAAGTGGACAATATCATAGACGGATATATGCTCAATTTGCTACAATGAGAAATGTGTTCCCTCATGCAGAGAATGATACTATTGCCAAAGTCCTAAGCAAGGATATGGTCAAAAATGCATTGGAAAATTGTAAATTAGGGACATTGTAGATGGTGTTGCAAGTGAGCATCTTAGGGATGTGAGCAACTTGTTTACTGTTGCAGATGGTCAAGGATTATGTGACAAGGTGGGAATGAGTTCTGAGTCATATAGTATGCTCTATCAACAATTGGATACATGATTTAAGCAAGTCTTCAAAACTAAGCGAGTAATGCCTCTGCCGAAACCATTTCACGTGAAGAAGGCTCGAAAACAACTAAATGAGAAAGTTTTAGAACTAATTGGTGAGCCAATGAATCTAGAAAATACACACATATTGAAGTATGGTTCCAAAGAAGTTGCATTTTTATTGAATGTATCCAACAATTTTGTATTGGATATATGTAGGGTTCAGATTACTATGGTCAAGTTCTACAATATGTCTATGGAAGAATGTAGAGGCAAGCTTAAGTTTGTCCTCAAACTTAATGAGAGTGAGATTATTAAGGGGCAAAAACTTAAACGTGTGAGTATAATACTTATGAATAGAGCATTGGATCCCAACATCGATGAAAACCATCCTTTATACTTCAGTGTACATTCAGAGAATGAAATATGGTGGCTTGCAGCATTTGAAGTACCAAAGGAGGACCATGAAGTATTGAAAGTTTTTTTTACCCTCACTAATATACCCAGTGTTATTCAATAGCAAAATAATGGAGCAATTTTACACATCGAGGGGTTTGGGGACAATCAAGTTGAATGGCATCTTGCAGGTGATTTAAAAACATTGAAGTGTATGTTTGGTTTATCAAATGCAGCGAATGCAAAATTTCTGTGCATATACTGCATGCAAACTAGGAAGAAAGGGAAAGATGGAAAGAAAGAATAGCTTGCCAAGACAGGACAACAAGGTGCTCCAACACATGATCAAAAAGTCATGAGAAATGGAATGCTAGTTCCAATGGATCCAAAATGGCACCCTATTTTGGAAATACCACTAAAAAGGGTTCACTTTTGCACATTGCATTGTTTGGTTAGAATAATTGAGAAGCTAGTATATGAATATATATGCTTTGCATACAAGATGCAACAGCCTGTGTCAGAAGTTGATGCTACATGCAAGAAGGTAGAACGAGTCCTCTCTGAAGTTGGATTGCATGGGGGCCAAGTAGAAATAAAAAAGGACGATAAAAAATCGGGAAAGAGTGGAAATATCCCTTGTAAACCATGCTTTGGTGGACCCAAGGCTTGGAAATTTATATCTCCACCTCGAGATGAGGAAGGCAATATACTTGTAAAACAACCAGAGAAGTATGAAGCATGGAAAAAGTTACACCTTGCTGTTCTGGATTGGAGCAATGGGCGACGAACGAGGATTGCAAAGGCAGAAGTGTGGATACACCTAGATAGATTAGCAGTTCTCCTACAAAAGTTGAGGTTTAGGGATGGTGATGCCAATACATCTAAAGAGAGTTGCTAAATTTCATAAGTCCATGGTGGAGGCATGGACTACAAATAGTATAACACACTACATGGTCAGTATTGTCACCATTACAAAAAAATATCATCATTTCTATTAGAAGAGAGGCATACGAACCCACTGTAAGCAAGGGTGCATGAGGGCAAATGGGTGTGAATAGCCTTAGGGGCAGGGGAAACCCTAACCCTAGCTTGCCAGAGGCTATATAAACAGCCTATGGGTCACTATCATGTGTGGGAGAGTGTACCCAGGTTGTACTTGTAAGCAACTTAGTAAACACGATATTGTTCTTGTACTTTGAGCTCTCTCCTTCCTCTTGTGCATACATTCCAATGCTGCAACTCTACTTTCTCACATGGTATCAAAGCCTCCTCTGATCCCCTCAGCTTCCTCAGATCTCAGCTCCATTAAGTGTACAAGACAATCTCCATCTCTCTCATTTTGGACCTTCAAACTCCATAGCCAGCCAGACCCCCTGACCTTGGAGGAGATGGTGTGGGCAATAGAGGGGGTTTCAGTCTCTGGTTTCTTCTAGAGATCTTCTCTTAAGCACTAGGTGTTTCAGAGTGGCACGTCAATCCCTGACATTGGATGTCATGGTGAGCAGCATTATCAAAAAATGCAGAACAGCGCAGTTCTGGGCAGGCGGCCAATTTGTACTGAAGCACGGGTTGTGGGAGATGCATTGAAGGTGGCCACCATAGGGATTTTGTAGCCCCCCTAGTAGTGGGGCCAACTACTCCTAAGAGGGCTCTAGGAATTTTGACCTCTATTGGATGCTATAAGTCAAACCCTAACTGTCAGTATATGGCAGCCATAGCCAAGAGCTTCAAGTTTCTTCCATCTTCAATTTTTTTCAATGGTTGGTCATCAACAGTGATTTTAATCACTGAGTTAACTCTTCTAGAGTGAGTTATGAACCTTGGAACTTCATTTTAGAGGTTCCTCTATTCGAAGGGTCATCATCAACCTCATTAAGGCTGACATTTACCATCTCTAACAACATGAGCTATAGAGGAGTGCTTGTAAGCACTAAGGCACATTGCTTAATCATCATTGCTGCTAATACTTACATAATCTGAATGTTTTTCATCAGGAAAATAAAACAACTAAGTACCTTGCTTCAAGTTGTAAGGCTATGTGTACAACTATAAACACATAGACCATCATACACTAAAAGTGTATTGCATATCTTGAGTGATTTTTTCTTAAGTATATTGGTCAATGAAATTAGAGGGATGAGTGTCATTGTACTCTCCTTAGAATCATCAGCAACAAGCATTGAAATCATAGATTGTCCTTGTCTAACACAAGGGTCATCCACTAAGCCATACCATAAGGAGGAGCTCGAAGTCCAATCTAGGTTCAAATCATTGAAGCCTAAAAAGACCATTAAACCTCGGAAGAAGATTGCTCCTAAGAAAGGACCACCAAAGTCATATTTTGAAATATTACATATGTATGATTTTCAACCTTTCTTCTCATTACAACTTTGAATTGCTCCCGCATTTAGTGGCAAACTTGTAAGGGACTAGACATTGCCCTTGTTCTAGCAAGTGGTAAGACCTTCTCAATGGCCACAACATATGTTGATGTCCGTCCTCAAATTCAAAAATTTGATGGCAAAGATTTCCACCCATGGCAGGTACTTATCAAATATAAGATGATGGAGAGAGGGTATTGGCCTCTCATTCAAGGCACTAGAGCTATTAACTCTGCAAATCTAGTTGATATAGAGGATGACCAACATGCCCATGCAATCATTATGTTACACTTAGATGAGTCATTGATTCATCATGTTGATCAACTAAATACTGCTAAAGAAAAATGGGATGAGCTTGAAAAGCTCTATGGAGCCACTTGTAAAAATACTAAAATCTTCCTTAAAATTGAATTCTTTAGCTTGGAATATCGATCAGGAGGACTTGGGAAAATTCATCTCTCACATGAAGGGACTTATGGCACAGCTTGCCTCAGTACAAGCTCCAATATATGAAGAAGATGCTATTGCTATTCTCCTAAAAGCTATAAAACATGTGTTTCCTACTCTTGTAACCACTCTTACCAACATTCCAGATCCTACATTGGCAAGTACCATCCAATCCTGTTTGGATGAAGAAAAGAGGAACCACAAGGAAGGCAGCAATAGTTAGGCATCTTCAACTTCCCGTGATCAAGTATTGGTATATACAGCTCTCACTAGATGTTCTTTCTATAAGAAAAAAGGACATCTTGTAAACAACTATTGGAATAAGTATCCCAAGAAAATGAAATGTAACAAATGCAAGAAGACAGAGCATATCACCAGTAAATGCCCCAACACTCCTGATGTACCCAAATTACTGGTGGCAATTATGCCTTCAATTCATCTAAAGATCGACTTTTTTGAGTCTTTAAACCATCTACCTAAAAACACTCTAGTAGCCTGATTTATAAAGGCATCCCGGTTGTTTAAAGAGGGGGACATCTTACATGCCTTGTAATCCAATTCCACCTTGGCATTGAGGGGGGGTGTTAGAAGATAGGCACAGGAACCCACTGTAAGCAAGAGTGCATGACGGCAGATGGGTGTGAATAGCCTTAGGGGCAGGGGAAACCCTAGTTCTTGTACTTTGAGCTCTCTCCTTCCTCTTGTGCACACATTCGAATGCTGCAACTCTGCTTTCTCACAATTTCAAATTATTTTGTGTTTCTAATCTTTCTTCTTGTGCAGCATATACTTGAAGCACATGGTCCATACTTTGCAGATCAAGGAAGTTTGGCAGTATGGTCAACTAAAGGCATGGAATGATCTCATTGGCAAGCTCATTGTGCTTTTCAAAAGGCAACTGATCATGGAGGTGGCATCAATGATTCCAATTCTCTGAGGCAATTATTACAATGCTGGTATAAGAGATTAGAGCTACGATATGAGGAAAAGGAAAAGAAGTTTAAAACCTCTTGAGAAGAATTTATAAGTAGGGCAATATAGAAGTGAGAAAAGCAAGATATGAAAACAACACAGTTAGACAATGCCAAGCAGAATGGTTGGCAACCCAAGAGAGAGATGGCAAGAAATGGAGACCTAGATAAAGATAATACTTTTGATGCATTTAGAGTCCATGAGAGAGCATAGGTAACCAGGATATGACACATCAATACTCCTATCTTTAACATGAGATGTCTTGCAAATTTTGTTTAAAGTTTTGAAGGTTTGTCACTATGTTTTTCAAAGTCGATTGCGAACTATGTTTTTTAATTTTAAAGTTCATTTACACCATAGTAAGTTTAAAAGTTTCATACTTAAGTCAAGTCTCTCCTTTCATTTTTTCCCATTACTCTTCACTCTACCCTCCACCTTTCTATCCTTCATTATCACAACCATGGCACGTTCCAAGCTTCCTATCAAGAAGGCGTCTGCAAGAGCAAGAGCCCGAATCTAATGAGCATATTGTGAGTGACAAAGGTCCCATGGTGGCCGACAATGGTGGCCCTACTCTGCAACTAATAATGGTGGTGCTACTGTGTCCAACAATGGTGGCCCTAGTGTGGTCAATAATGATGATTCGCCATTGTCCAGAAATGGTGGTCCACGTGCTCCAGCTGCTCTACCTCCCACTGCTGCTCCAGCTAGTAATACACGTTCTCCAACACATAAGAAGCGAAGATGGAGACCAGGCACACATGTGCTACATGAGATAAGGAAATTCCAGAAGAGTGCCAACTTAATTATTCCTAAGGCACCATTCTCTAGGTTGCTGTGAGAAATACTACAAGATCTACAATTAGGGCATAATCACAAGTTCTTTTCAAGGAACCAGGCAAGGAATGTGGGACGATGGTCAAGTCAAGCCTTGCTTGCTCTACAAGAAGCAGCTAAAAGTTGATTGATTGATCTAATGGGTGATTCTCAAGTTTTAGCCATTCATGCCCGACATATCACTATTAGGCCCATAGATATGGTACTTGTTCATAGGATCCGCAAC